>NC_141046.1:48486507-49084007 GCF_041138505.1 Cibotium barometz | reverse complement strand
CCCTCCAGGATGTGCGGCTAAAGCACAAGGTCTAGGCATAGCTTGGGTCCCGATCCCCCTTCATGGGATGTGTACTTATGAGCCCAATAACTCACTTATATACGCTAGGGCTAATAATAAAGCACAAAAGCACACTTATTAATAGTTATGGTTAAATATAGGGTCACATTAACCCACGCCAATGAGCACCCATAAGTCACTTATTCCACGTGTCCCTTCCCGGGGAAGGGGGAAGGGTGGGACTGAGTGCAGTGCCCTTAATCATGCACAAAGATTGTTTAAACAACAGAACTGAAACACATAGATTCATGTGGGACCTATGCACTCAACCATGGCCTCTCCATCTACTGCTGAAATTGCCGGGCTTCCAGTGGGTGTTTGTGGGTGTTTGATCCTCTGCTTCACTGGGCTGATACAATGCTGATTTACTTTTGAAGAATCCCGGAAGAAAAGTTAATATAACCATACAGCTTCACTCAATTGTCTGTGCTAAAATATTGCCTTGCTCTCTTACAGGGCCCATGCTTAAACCAATATAATACAGTCTGTTCTGGGGCCAGAGTCTCTTCATTAATAGCTAAATCAGGTTGATCATCCTCCTGTAATGCTAAAAGACTGGAACCAATATGGTGGCGGAGTAAAGATACATGAAACATGTTATGCATTGACCAGCTCGGTGCCAACCTAAACTACATATTCACATCGTTGAGAACTTGGGTAATTGAAAAGGCCCAAAATTCCTCAAAGATGAATTCAGGCACTACTTCCAAACCTGCTTTAACTTCAGCTTGGTGATGCAAAGGAACACCCTTTCATTCTACTCTAATTTGCCTAGTGTTTGTAGCCAGCCTGTACATCATTGATCTTCTGCTTAAGAGACCCCCACACCTCCCCATAATTATATATGCATCCACCTGCAGGCTGCAACATCTACCTGATCGAAGATACAGATACCTACCAAAAGCTACCTCATACAGTGTGCCACATGTATTGGATGAGATGGTGTCATTGTAAATGGGGCCTCCATTGCTTGTGATAAGAGAGGGAATCTTACCAAACATTGTTTCTCATGCACTCAAAATGAAATACCAAGTACATTCTTCTATAGACTTGACTTTCAGCCTGATCGCCTTCGTGTCACCTCAACAACAGCACATCTCGTCTCATGCACACACACCCTCTCAATAATTAAGAGCATTATGCTCAATTTAAACAACATTAAAAAAAGCTTGAAAATCAAGCAGCATTTTTTGTTCTACCCCACCTTGTAGCCATAGAGATAATTGTCCAAGCAAGAGAGCACTGCGTCCGGTGTTTGAGCTTGAGAGGGCATATGATGTCCAGCAAACTCCATAGCCATACTATTCAGTCTTTCTAAGTAGGAATCAACAGGGAGGGCAACCGGGGAGTGTGAAACAAGGGCATCATCTTCTGCCGAGACTTCCAAAGCAACCCTTGCAAGGTCCAAAGAGCAGCTGTAGCTGGTTGGAATATACTGCTCACTGCTTGCTAACTTGGCCACCTCTTTCACGAAGCTTTGTCGGGCAGCCTGCCAATTCAAACAAAAAGATTCGCATTTACAATCCCAGCAGCCTTCCCGAAGAAGGCTCTGAAAACTTAGATTGAAGCCAGAGCTCTATGCTTCAGAAGGAAAACCTTTGCGTGGCTAGTGTCAATGCCAGCCTGATCCATGAGGTCGTGCAGGAACACACCAAACGGAGCACACAGGCCACCATCGCCGTGGCTAGCCTTGCCATCGCCAGTTCCAAGTTGTGAACACACACAGTGTAAGGACACGTGTCTCGCAGTTGGTAACCTAGAAACAGTTGTGTTTTCAGCTACCCGGGATCGGTTTAAAGAAGGCAACCGCAAGCCGTTAGGATTAGGGTTTGTCGCCTGCAGGGCCATCATCTGGAAACGCAGATACACTTTGATGAGATAAGCTCTAAAAAGCTGCACATGCAGAAGCAGAGGGTAACCCTGAGAAGCTGCAGATGCAGAAACAGAGAGAAGTCCTAAAACGCTGCTATTGGGGATACAGAGGCCGTGACTGTGAAGGGATTTTTTCAGTCGCCAACTGTCGAGCTCACCATTACTGTGATTTCCAGACCCGTGTGATAGTCAGTGTGCCACGCTTCTATCCACGAGGAGGAATCCCATGCGTGCGCCCATCCGGGGCTATCAAACTCTCCCTGTGCAAGAGATATTCGTACATGCAATACGTGCCTACATGGTAATTACAACATTATTTAAGTGAATTGAATCAACACTCCTTTGTCAACAACTACTCATCTTTACACAAACTCCTAGACACTTGAGAACCATATTGTAGCAAATAATATGAAACAAACTCTCTCTGTATCTCTATCTAAGCACTTTAATTTGAGTAACCAATAAGTCTCCTTCAAATTGATAACTAAGCAGGACCATCAAGGAAGGCCTTGGGAGTGTGGATATTAAGTCCGCAGACAGCGGATGCCTCTGACACTTTCCAACGTGTCCTCTCACAGCTATAACCCCTCAGAGACTTCTCAACTAGGCAATTCTGACACTTCCCAAAGTGTCCTCTGACAGCTATAACCCCTCAGAGACTTCTCAACTAGGCAAGATATGACCTCCCAGGTTCTCTGTTGTGACTGCTACCAACTCACACTTGCCTCCGAATGGGTAGAATCTACCCAACTAACCAAGCTGACCTAGTTGACACAGATTTTAACTCCTTTGAGTCAACTGACCCCACAAGGACCTCAAAGCACTTAAACAACACCATCCCCAAGCCTCAAAAGCAACAATCAACTGGCCTGCCGTGTTAGAGTGCTGCCTTAGAAACACTATAAATTAACAAGCTTTCTGTTTGCTGTCCTCGGACAAGTCGAGAACTGTCAGGATGATGTACATAATCACTTCCCCTCAGCTGATACTAGTTAGAACAACATCTCTATACCACCTGCGATCATTCTAATGCCTAGATGACTTGGAATTAACCTTAACTTAGGCTAATCGTCCCCAAGCCCAACTCAACTAGAATTAGCTCTCACCTACAGTCTTATCACCAAAGAACTCCATCCATACAACAAAAGAAAACCTTGATATCACACAATTTGATCCTCTGGATATTTAAAGAATTGAACCAAAACACATAAGAAAACATTGATATCACACAATTTGATCCTCTAGATATTCAAAGAAGACTATGTAACATGTAATAAGCCTCAATCTTGAGCAGACAAAGGAAACAAACAACAGATCAAAAGAAACTCTCTCAAATGACCACAAGCAAATCCAAACATGTGTTCTCAAATATTCACAAGATCATCATCGATCATTCAATTGCAGAAACTGTCTACAGGCGCTTCACTGGGTGGTACAACAGGGATAGCTTGAGCAATCCTCAAGACTGGTCCAAGTTTTAACAGTAGTGCTCCCTAGGAGGTTCTAGGACACCATCCACCACAAAGAACCCTCTCCCATTCCTGCAACTCCTTGCTCTGGACACACCTTAGTCTTCTCTCACAAACTCACATCGCTTTCAACATAGAAGGATCCCTCTAATAACCAACTTCAAAACAAACTCACAAGACCAGAACAAGATCTCTCAGCACAACACCAAGGCTCTCACACAACTCTCTCATACCAAAGCTCTCACCAAAAACCCTTTTCCCCTTTTTTCTTTGTGCGCAACAATACCCCTACCTCCATGCATGTTTTCACCTACTCTATCTAATTCTGTCGGCTAGCCACCATGCAACAAATCTAATAGGAGTTGATTACATCAAGTTATGAATACGCAGACGTGCCCATGCAAGATCCTAAGCTTCCTAAGGTTTTTAATTATACCCAATACATTATTTTATTCTTATGGGGTTGGGATGAGCATCCTCATAGGGCATATCCCCTTGGCCATAAAAAATTCCATCATCTTTTGCCACCCCCCCGATGGTTGAGGCATTTACACTCAACCACTTGCTATGGATTTTTTGAAACAATCTTTAGCAAACAATACATTCAGCTCCCAACAATCTTCTCTCCTTTGCAGAACAGCTTCATCATTAGACAAGTCTTCATCCTGTATATATGTATCCTTTTGGATTATCATGACTCTGCACTAGTATGGCTTCAATTTGTAGGCCATTTACTCTCCTTGAATGAAGTTTATCATCCAGGTCTACAAGCTAGTAGGTTCCATTCTCATAGTCGTGTACAACTTTAAAAGGGCCTTCCCATTTAATTTGGAATTTTATCTGGAAAGTGTTATCCAACTTCTTGTTATACCTAAGCACTAGATCCCCTTCCATAATGCCTTTATCCTTCACTACCTCATTGAACAACTCTGCTCTTTTGTTGCTCAAGTGGATGTAATGGTCCAAAGCTTCTTCCCTTGCTAACTATAACTCCTGAAGATCCAATAACCTCTCTTGATACTCATCTATGTCTTTTTCCTAATGCTTTAATAGAAACCGCAGACTGGGGATTTCCACTTCAATGGGAATTAGGGCTTCCTTCCCAAAAACCAGATGGTATGGTGAAAACTCTGTTCTCACAATTGTCCTACAGGCCCATAGAGCTGAAGCTACATGTAAGTCCCATTGGTTGGGTACATAACTCCCCATTGAACCTCTCAACCAACCCATTGCATTGTGGATAATAGGGGGTTGAAAACCTGCGAGTAATGTGCAATTTATGCATAAGCTCCTCAACAATATAGCCTATGAAAAAAGGTCCTTAATCTGTCAATAACTCCAAGGACATAACAAATCTGGCACAAATATCCTCAAAGAAAAACCTGGGTACTTCCTTAGCAATAATGCTTCTTACACATCTAGCCTCAGCCCACCTGGTAAGATAATCCACTCCAGTTAAGATGTAGGTCCTACCCTTGGCAGTTGTGGGTAGAGAGAGGGCCAATGGCAACTAAACCCCATTTCTCAAAAGCTCCATATGAAATAATGGTTTCCTCAACTTATGGTACAATACTCTCCTTCCTTGCTTCCGACATGGCCTATAGCTTCTGCACCAATGGTAGACATCTTTCCTCACACTAGGCCACGTAACCTGCAGCAAGAATTTTCCTCAAAGTCAACTTTAAGGAAAAGTACCCTCCATAAACCCCTCAGGACATACTGCCATTATGGCAAAGATCTCTCTCTGGTTGGGACCCTTCTCAGAACCATATCCTTGCCTTTCATATGTACAACTGATCAATAACAATAATGTACTGCAAAGTCCTAATGAAACCATGCTTCTGTTTTCCAGGTAAACTAGAAGGTACCATACCTGTATGCAAAAACTCTTCCACTTCATGTAAACTCTCCCTTCCAGCATAACTAGGGTGGGTTACAGCTATAGCATATGTATCCAAATCTTTACCT
Source organism: Cibotium barometz (assembly GCF_041138505.1). Taxonomy (NCBI): domain Eukaryota; kingdom Viridiplantae; phylum Streptophyta; class Polypodiopsida; order Cyatheales; family Cibotiaceae; genus Cibotium; species Cibotium barometz. The sequence continues at coordinate 49,078,638 of NC_141046.1, read as the reverse complement.
ACCCCCCCTTGCTAATGTGTCTGCAGAACTTGGTTTCTTTAATAATCAGTCTGCTAATTCCTCTCTTTAGACACTGTTGGAGTCCATATTCTACGGTGGCATACTCAACTTCATTGCTAGTCTGCACCTATAACTTGATTTCTTCTTGATATATTACAGTACCTTCTGGATTCAACAAAACAACCCCACCACTCGCTACCCCTGAGCTCCTCTTAAAAGCTCCATAAAAAAATAGAGTAAAAGCATTAGACAGATTTGCTTCAGGTTCTTGCCACCTAGGTACCTTCTTCTTCTTCACGATTTCTTCCCTCAATACCAAAGGGTTTTGTCAGATAGCCTCTTTGATGGAAGATCATATTGAATCAAATGGGGGAGTAAAGAATAATGTGTCAATATGGTGAAAGGCTTAGGAAGTAAGTAAGAACTAAAATTTATTAGTGCAAACACCACAACTACCATTACAATCTCTACCTCAGAATAAGTCCTTTCTCCACCTGTCTTTGTCCTGCTCACAAAATATGTTGGCCTCATGTAAGAATGCTCTCTTCCTTACTACAACAGCACTGCACCTATGGCATCTTCTCCCACACTAGGATTCACAAAGAATTTCTTACTCCAATCTGGGGACATCACAACTGGCAGAGTGCTAAAATTTCTTTAACCTACAAAAAGGCTTCCTCTTCCTTGGCTTGCCACACAAAAGGATCCTTTTGGGATGCTTGTTGCAGAAGCAAAGCTTCTACCTTTGTAGGGTCTGCCTCAATTCCATTCTCAGAAACTACATTTCCCAGTAAGGTGACCTTGGCCTGTGCTAAATGACACTTATCAGGGTTTAACTGTCCACCTAGTTCATGCAGCCTCTGTAATGCCATCCTTAGCTTCTCACAATAAACCAATTTGCCACTATATATACAGAAATCATCAATGAATACTCTGATGAAGGACCCCAAATAAGGCTCAAACACCAGGTTTATAAATCTTTGGAAAGTAGCGGGTGTATTAGTGAGCCCAAAGGGCATTACCTTGCATGCAAAACACCCCCATGGTGAAAGTAGTTTTCTTTTGATCCTCTGGGGCTATAGAGATTTGGAAATCCATCACAAACACTGTACCTCTCATGCCAGCTACACTATCTAAGATTTCATCTTGAAAAGGCAATGAGTAATGGTCCCTCTTGGTTACAACATTGAAGGGCTTTAAGTCTGCACAAACTCTCCATTTCCCATTTTTCTTGGGAGTAATCACAACTGGAGAAGCCCACTTTGAGTTATCAACTGGAAAAATGAAGCCTGCCTTCAACAACTTACATCTTCTCTCAATACTTGCTGCTGCACTACCCCCAATCTTCTTAGTCTTTGCACCACTGGCTTCAGGTTTCAATTATATTTCATGTTGTACAGCTAACACCCCCTAACTTGAGTAGTATAAGAAGAGATAAAGAGATCTGGAAACTGCCGCCGCAGCATTGTGAAGTATTCTTTCTTCTCAACCAATGTCAGATCTTTCGCAAGCATCTTTTGTAAAACTTCCTCTTTGGTTGACTGCTCTTCAACCTCATCTTTTACCTTCTCCCCTTCTTCTGTACACAACTCTAAAGACATGCACATGAGATCTGTGTCTAGTTCTAGCAATGGAACTTCCCTCTCATCATCCTCTAAGATTTCCTCTTCTGTCTCAGAATCCTATGTTTCAGAACCATCTGTGGAATTGGTTTTTGTATTTTATCTTCATCCTTTGAAGAATTCTCTTGGGATTAATTCTCTCCCCTTAGCTATGTCATATCTAATTTGCCTTTTAGCAAGCTGATCCAGACCAAAAATCAGGTGCCCTTTTCACCAATAGGATAAGCCTCTATCCTTTCTGGCATGACATGCACATCTAGCTTAGCTTCCATCCCAAGGATAGTCACTCACCACTCCCAGACATCTAACCTTTGCATTATTGGCCATTCTTACTTTGAATTCTCATGGTACAGTCACCTTACGTCTTAAGGCTTCCATAGTTTGCTGAGTCATAACACAAACCTGGGAACCACCATCGATTTACACTTTAGGAACTTTGAATATATATATTAAGGATCCAAAATAGGCATATAATCTTTGTGTCCTTTGACTCATACAATATTTAGCTGTCCTGCTTTCTTCTTCTGTCTCTTCTTGGAAATCCTTGTAATAACCAGTTTGCTCCAGGTCCTCCTGACTTTGGGGGACATCTATAGTAGTTGGGGCCAAGACAAAGAAGGTCCCTTTTGCTAGAGGTCCTTCTTCAGGTCATATTCTTCCACCTGCATCCCTAGAGGAAATTCTTCCATGCCTATACATCATATGGGTCTACTCTTTTTCTTCTATTCTTTGAACTAGTCCTGAATCTGCTTCCCATTTTTTCTTCTGGATGGTCCAACTTTATCTTCACCTTCTACACCCCTGGTTCTCTTGTTGGCTAACATATTTGCTTCTTCATCTCTTCCAATTAGATTCACCTCACTTGGTCTGGGCCCACCATTTGTAGGTTGTGGCTGAACTTGAGGTCCTAGTGGGTGTGGAATTTCCTCTTCCCTTCTGACATTTGGCCTTTCCTCTCTTCAGAGGGTACCCATCTCCACCATTGAGGGGAGATATGTCCCCTTTCCATATAGTTAAAGCATTGGATATTTAGGTTTGGGCCTCCTCTGTCCCTGCCTCTCATCCCTTCTCTATCTCCTGCCCTAGGGGCACTCCTGCCTCCTTGCAACAAAATCAAATTTAAAATTTTCATTTGTTGGGTTAATTGACTAATACCTTGCATTAATTGTTGGTAAGCCAGCCACTGGAACTGGAGTAGTTCTCCCTTTCTCTGTCCTCCTCTCACCAATCATAGCAAGTCTACTCTCAACTAGAACCTCCTTCTGCTTCTGAGTAAGTCTCTGAAGCTTCCACTCCTTTTCTCTTGCAATCCTCAATGCTTCATCAAAAGTACCTAGTCTCTTCAACTCAACCTTCTCCTTCAAATCAGGGTGAAGAGATTGAATAAACATATCTTTTTTCAGAAGTACAGGTGGGTGTTCTGCTCCTAATGAAGCATCCCATCTACCCCACAAATCCTCAAACTAGTTTATAAACCTATCAAATACCTCTCACAAACTATGCTTCAGTTTTTGTATATCCTAACAAATGGCATTTGGGGACTCACCTTTCTTGAAATGTTACACTAGAGCTCCTCTAACATCCTCATATGTCTGTCCCTGATGTGGCTGGCTCCATGTCTAAAACCACCTTTTTGCTTCCCCTTTCAATAACATAGACAACAAGGTCAATTTATCTTCATCTTTGTCCTTTCCATATGTAAAAGCTGCCAGCTCCATCTTGACCAAGAAATCCTTTGGATCCTCATTAGTATGCCCATGAAACACAGCATAAGATAGCATTGCATCCATCTCCACGGTTGACACTTGAATTGCCTGAAGGGTGCTTTCAAAGCCCTCATCAGTGGCTATACCAAAACAATGATGGCTTCAAGAAACACTACCTCTATAGCTCCGATTGAAGCACACCACCATGAGAGGAGTCTATCACTAGCACCAAACCCCAGCAAACATAACACGAGCAGGCACCAGAGCACCTAGCCTCTATCTCCTGGTTCTTAGCTTCCCCAAAGGGATACTTCACTACCCTCCTCGCCACCCTAATGACTTAATCTCCTGACTTGTTTGTCCTCTATGGTCATCATTGACCGCAAATGTTTTTGATCTATCACCTAACACCCTCTCTTGAGACCACAGCTGACTGTTATAGCTGACCATACACACCCCCAGTGGTGGACATAGAAATGCTCAGATCCTGCCTCCAAAGCCTTCTCTTTGTATTCTGTCTGTGTCCGAGGACTTAATATCCATATTCCCAAGGCCTTCTTGGTGGTCTTGCTGCTGACCCTCTTTTAACCTTCCTCCTGTAGCCTCTACTTCCGAATTGTGTTACTATAGAGCTATTATGCCTCTGAAGTCAACACCAATTCTGACACTTCCCAAAGTTTCCTTTGATAGTTATAACCCCTTAGAGTCTTCTCAACTAGGCAAGATATGACCTCCCAAATTCTTTGTTGACTACTACCAGCTCACAACTACCTTCGAATGGGTAGAATCTACCCAACTAACCAAGATGACCTAGTAGCTGGCACAGATTCTAACTCCTTTGAGTCAGCTGACGCCACAGGGACCTCAAAGCACTTAAACAACACTAGCCCCAAGACTCAGAAGCAATCAACTGGCCTGCCATGTTAGACTGCTGCCTCGTAAACATTGTAAAATAATAAAGCTTTCTGTTTGCTGTCCTCAGATAGGTCTAGAACTATTATAGCTGATATACATAATCACTTTCCCTCAACTAATACTAGTTAGAACATCTCTATACCACCTTTTGATCATTTTGATGCCTGGATGACTCAGAATCAACCCTAACTCAGGCTAACTGCCCAACTCAACTAGAGTTAGCTCTCACTTGTAGCCTTATCACAAAAAGAACTCCATCCATACAACAAAACATAGAAGAAAACCTTGATATCACACAATTTGATCCTTTGGATATTCAAAGAAGACCGTGTAACACGTAACAAGCCTCAATCTTGAGCAAACAAACGAAACAAACAACAGATCAAAAGAAACTCTCTCAAATGATCACAAGAAAATCCAAACATGTATTCTCAAATATTCACAAGATCATTAATAATTCAATTGCAGAAACTGTCTCTCGGGGGGGTCACTATATGTAAATCCTCTATATCACGTGCGTTCAAGGCCTATTTTAAAAGTCCCTTATCTGTGAATTTTTTAGTGAATATAATGTATCCTTTCCTATTCAAATCTGTAAAATTTTTTTAAAATACAATAAATAAATCCCCTTTGTAAATATATTTCTGTAAGTTTTAAATATTTAAAATGTCCTTCTGTTGAACCCACGTGATACTTACATATTTATACAAGTGACCCCCCCGAGAACTGTCTATAGGCTTCACTGGCTAGTACAACGGGGATAGCTTGAGCAATCCTCAAGACTGGTCCAAGTTCTAACAGTAGTGCTCTCTAGGAGGTTCTGGGACACTATCCACCACAAAGAACGCTCTCCCACTCCTGTAACTCCCTGCTTTGGACACACCTTAGTCTTCTCTCACAAACCCATGTTGCTTTCAACATTAAAGATTCCCTCTGATAACCAACTTCACAACAAACTCACAAGATCAGAGCAAGCTCTCTTAGCACAACAGCAAGGCTCTCACACAACTCTCTCATACTAAATCTCTCATCAAAAACTATTTTCCCCTTTTTTCTTCGTGCGCAACAATACCCCTATCTCCCTGCATGCTTTCACCTACTCTATCTAATTCTGTCGGCACATGCAACAATTGCGCCCATGCAAGATTCTAGGCTCCCTAAGGTTTTTAATAATACCCAATACTTTATTTTATTCTTCTTAGGGTTGGGATGAGCATCCTCATAGGGCATATCTCCTTGGCCATAAAAAATTCCATCAACATCAAAAAAGATGATCATTTAGTTTTGTAGGAGGCATTGCCCTTTGGAATAATTATTCTATTACAAAACAGTCTGCGTGGGCGTGATAAACCCCTTTTAAATCTTTTTGAAGAATCTTGTTGATGCTCTAGACTTGTTGCACAATCCACAAACATCACATCATATGTTAAAAATCTTAACATAAATTCATTGAATATCAATATATTTTCACTTTCATAGGGATGAAATACTAATATACCTTTTTTAAAAAAATTGTTCATTCCAGGTAATGGTCGTGGGCCTGAAAATGTATCTAATGTCATGATATACTCCATGGCCAACCACTTGCCATCCATCCAAAGGAGATTGACCCAAGTAGGTTATGTGAAATTGGAATTGGCGTTGATGTCTGTGTGTCCTCACAGCAATGACCATGTAATAGTCATGGCAAGTAAATTGACACTATTCATTATCGTCTATAATCTCAAAGAGAACCATTGCAAACATGCGCTCGTTTGGAATGTTTCTGTAAACACAAACTTCAATATCTTCCATCATAAAATTATGCATGCCTTCTTATGATAGTAACCATACTTTTTAACTTACCTTGCCGTGAGTGACAGGAATTTCAAGAACCTCAACCAGTAGTAGCTGAATGGCAATAGGGACTCTCCATATTTGAGGATTTGCATGGGGATGTAGTTTTAGCTTGAGATGTGCTATCAAACCAAAATTAAGAATAATGCATACATTTGACAAATGTTCCCAAGAACAATAGTGCGGGTGTCGGTGATGAAGCTAAAGAAATTGGTCATCCTTCTCCATATGAATATTGTCTCATATAACATGATAATGAATAAGTCTAGGTCAAAACAAATATTTAATCAACTTTGAAAGAAGAACAACGTACTCAAGGATCACATTGAATATACTTGTGATATCTTTACAATCATTTACCTGGGATTTACTTACTTTAATAACATAAGTTGATGCCACATATAAAGATCTCCATGAGTAGTCTAAAGCAATTGCAAGCAAAGGTGTTAATATCATATTCACTACCATATGTTATCTATATTCATCTGGATGCATATCTAAAACCTCTTTGTACACAACATTGATTGTATAGATTCCATCAAAAGTTGCATTACTACTTTCATTGTCCACATTATTTCTCACATACACTTTCACTACATTTGATAATCTGACACGTGACATAAAATTATTTAGGTACTTAACTATATACAAAAGAATGTTATGTGTAGAAGAAGCCACTGAATTAGCACTAAGGTACTGAATTTTGAATCGTGAGTGAGTAGTATGTCCATTTTATATAGTAACAATGTAGCTATACTAGAAAATGCACATGCCAAAGCAACATGATTCTCTCCACGTAGTCGAGATAACAAGGCATTTTAAAGATAGGTTTTTCTAGAACCACCAAGACCATCAAGGAAAAAAACACCACCATTATTCCTAGAAACAGCCTTGAGAATACTATCATGTGCCCTTTACTAACAATTGTTAAGAATTCTTGCCATTGAAAGAGCGATATCAGCTTGTTGTACAGGCTCAAACATCATCTCTTCCATCAATAAACCATTGGTTAATGTGGCAACATTGGATCTATGAGAAAGGGGCATCCCTTTAGAGTTATTAAGATGTTTTCCATGCTAGCGAAGAAGGTCTTGTAAGTGCAATAAAGCTTGATTTTTTCCTAGAGTTTGGCAAGCACTGACATTATTACATCTTGATTGTAAACCATGAAAGAAATCCTCAGAAAGTTCAGTAGAAAACTTATTCCAAATCTGACTAGGATATATAGGCTCACAAAACATTAAAATAGCCACAAATAACTGACGCGGTTGAGATCCCGTTTTTTGGAATGCAGCCTCTTGAAGACATATATACCACTCCTCATCACTCTCTAACAAACCTCAAGCTTCCTTGAAATTATGATATAAATGCCTATTAACTGTCCACAACTCTTCAAATGACTTGCAGCCCTTACACACAGTGAGTAAAATGTGTAAGAAGTATTGCTCTTTGCAGTTGGGCTCACATTAAACATCTGACCAATAGTATTCCTCCTTTGTCTTATACTCCAAGTTCTTGAACCTTTGTTCCACACCCAATTGCAAGGAAAATCCATGTATAGCAAGCTATTTTCATCAGCACATGCAATTGGTTTTCAGTAAACCATTTTGTGTGTATTTTTTTTGGTTTGTTTCTTGATTGATTACATCATGCAAATCATCAATGACATTGAATATGACATTATTTTGCATAGGAAGATGAACTTGCAACCTTTGTATATCTAACTTTTCTTTGTGCATATCATATTGGTATATATGCTAGTATGCCTTTGACGTGGACACATATCGAGCATCTCAGTACTGACTAACCTCATCAATAACCCCATTTTTTTTATCTTGTAATTAAATAAGTAGCTCTATCATGACCCTTGTATACATACTTATATAAATATTTCATAGTTGTAATGGTAAAACGCACCTTAACATTAATATGAGCATTGTACCTCATGAGAGAAAAAGATTGTATGGCACAACCCAACGGCTATCCACTCTGTGTCCCTTGACTTGTATGCTATTTTCATCATCTCATTGCATGTAAGTTGGATATCCATTGTCATCTAAATAGTGGTCTTAAAAAAATTTCAAGAATAATGATACTTGTAACTTCCATTAACCATGCAAGGAGACCTCATATTTTGTGCCCCACATGGTCCATGAATATTACAATGACTAATAATATTGTGTCGGAAAACATCACCTTATCAAGAAGTTCATCACATACCAGTTTGTCGTAGTCTGCAATTTGGGACGGCTTGCATTCATTTTCTAATATCAATAGTACATGTGCATGTGGCAAACCTCGTTTTTGAAACTCAATCACCGAGACAAGGTCCACAACCTTGCCAAAAAATCCCCAATAAGTACATCATGTCCTTATATTTCTGGTAGAAGACACGTGCAATTAAGTTTGGACAATCTTGTGCAGTATGCCCAAATAATAGAGCATTGGTTATTTTATCCCATTTAGGATTGCAAGTAATGGCTTACTCATCTTTCTCACAATTACCATTAAATCTTGATACAATTGATGCATAAATTGAGGCTCCCTAGTATAAGAAGATGGCAAAACTATCCTATGTCCAATAGCACCACCAAAGACTATTCTTACACCTTCACTTATACTCACCATATCTGTGAGTCCTTGATATACCTCTGCATGCAAAGTTGGTTGATTATGACATATCCATACTAACCTTGATTCTTCCAAGCTACTATACGCATTAAGCACGTACTGTTTTGCAATAGCCTTCCACCACGTAAAAGACATGCATTTGTATCATCTCTTATCTACAATCTAAATGCATAGTATTTCCATTGAGTCGTTGTCTTTGTATCCTCATTCAAACCTTGTCTATTGGCACCATGAAGAGGAATGCCAGCATGCCAACCATCCTCCCCCCTTGGAAATAGAAAAACATACAATAAAGGGATATATGAGCGATGTAACTTTGACATTCTTTTCATACTTTCGGTGCAAGACATTATTTGAATATCTCGATGACCTACATTAGGATCATCCCCTTAACCCAACATGATAGCAGCTACCTCAGTACCCATAAGAACCAAGTATTGCCTTGAGATTGACCTTGTTTTGGTGATTACCATTCTTAAGTCTATATGTGGACTTGTCTCTAATATTTCTCATAGTACGAAATGCACATGCATATTGATTGTGTTCATGCAACATTGTTTGCAACCTTTCCAACATGGTGATTTAAGGAAAGCATCCCTTGTAGTTTCCAATTCATGCTATGTATTATACACATACAGTTGTGCATATCGAGGAATTGTATGTCATGTCTCATCAGGCATCAGTGTTCCACCAAGGTGATATGTTGTACCATGTACTCGAAAGCTATAAACACACCCCCTCTAGTGAACAAATTATCTAACTGAGCACCCAATGAAACAAAAGCTAATTCATTGTTATAGACACATATATTCTTTTTGTATTCTTGACTCACATTATTATTACCAAGAAATAGATCACTTAATATTGGAGGAGGAATTTCTAATGGCACAAAGAGACCTTTCCACATGCACAACAATGTTTACCTATCGATTTGTTGATGGATTTTTATGGATTCACTCTTCCATACTTGTGCAGAGCAGAAATGGCATCTATAACCAAGGTCTCTCAAAGAGTGAACACTACAATCACCAAAAAGTAACACTATAGTTGCACGATGCTGATTTACATTGTGTCTGAATGGAAACAGACGTCGTATAGAATGACATTCATATTTAGTATTTTTAACATCACCAATGACATACACAATAGGTAGACTCTCATTTCCTTCTTCATCCATATCACTACTCTCATTATGTGGAAGTTCATTTAGATTAAAAAGTAATGAACATCCTTCCTATCTCTCTCTATTGCTATAGTTTCAGGTATATTGAGATGCTCTCTATGAGCCATGATAGTAGGAATTTCTCTATTAGAGGACTGTGGGTGGTTTACATTAAAAGATGTTGAATGCTCTTCCAAAAGAACACATGCATGGCATCGAATGCATGTTCTAATTCTAGCATAATTACGATGTGACACACGTGACGCATCAGAAGAATAAGAAGAAGAAGAAGATAATGATGACGAAGGCGAAGAACGAGATAATAATTAGCTTTATTAAAAGAATATGCAAAGATTGTCATTTTATATCAATGTACAAAAATTGGAGATATAGATCATTGTGTAGTGACTTTTTAGCATTAAATAAACTTAGAGAGAACAAAGTCACCCAACTTGGAGATATATATCATTGTGCAATGACTTTTTAGCATGAAATAAACTTAGAGAGAACAAAGTTACCCAACTTCTCAAGTTGCCTTGTTGTGTTGATGTACTATTTATGCTCTTACTTGGCTAGGGCCATTATTGGGTGAAGCAAAATTTTTGTAGATCTTATTGTCGTAAAAGTGGGTGCTTTAGCAAATGCTTTTGAGATTGCATTGTGAACATCTTGATGTTGTTGGCATGTGGGCTAGCCGAGCTTTACACCACACTAAGAAAGTCTCGGTGCCCCTCCCTCTCAATGACATTCTTTGTTGATTCCAATGCATTAACCTTTTTCATGATTTTTCAGTGCTCTCTTTTCATCCCTTTGCATAATGGACATAAGCCGATATTATATGCTAGATTATGAGCCACTGTGAAATACCTTGAAGTAAGAATCCACTTACATGTGTGTTTGCCCAAGATCAATCCTCACAAAAGAAAGCTCAAGAAGCACATCTGAAGCACTACAAATCACATATAGCATATGATAAGTACACTAAGCATCAACACGAACATAGAAGGGTCCAGTCACCCAATCATAGGCTCTAAACCGTACGCAATGATAAGCCACCCCCGAGGTAGCACCCTCTAGCTAGAGACCAACAAACTAGAGCGAACCCCTCTTCTAAGGTAGAGTTCTACACATTAACTCCCCCACACAAACGTGCCACAATCCCAACTATATAGCCCAATAACTAGTTCACACTACTATAAGAACATGATTATAAGAATTGTGCCTAGTTGTTATGTCTACTATCACTAGCCTCGTTATGTCTAAGCATGGGACATAACATTCTCCCCTTGATAATGAGAGAAAAAATCTAGATACTGGCATTGGAATGAAGCAACATTCTCCCACATGTTGTCTTCATCCACGTGACATTAGAGTGAAGCAGCATTCTCCCAAGTATTGTTTTCATCTACACAATCCCTACTCAGAAAGTGACATGTTTCTAAGGGTGTGTTCCCTACAATCCACACGCTCATGTGGAAAACAGATAGTCTTGACAAAGGATCTTGTACATGGAGATTTATCTTGTCCATATTAACCAAATCAATAGTAGAATCCAATAACTATGAACATAATATTAAACCTTGCATCGAGCATAAACAAAAATATAAAATAATAATCAAAGGCACTATATTGGGTGCAATCTTCCCCTCGACGTGTATGGCTCTGTCTCCCACACATTCATATTAGCTAAAATAGCCCTTGGAGCTATTAATAGAGTCCTTTTCCAAAATTGAGATTTTCTTTTTACAAAAGTAACCTACTAAGGCATCAAAAATAATAAATCCTATGGTGCAATAATGGGCCTAACTATAGTAAATCCAAATGGTGCACACATGTACATGTAGCCAAAAATAATCTAGACTCCTAAGCAAGTGTTCACGTCTAGTGCCCATCATCGTCATCCTCGTACGCATATCCTATACTTATACAAACCACAGTGTTAAGTCACAATTAAATCACTGAACAAAATAATACTAGCATGTGGTTGTAATTAATTAGGTTCATTCACAACTAATTACTATCATGTGGTTGTAATTAATTTGGCTAATTACTATCATGTGAAAAGGGGAATCATTTGGACTCGCTCAATAAATCAACTCTCACATGTATGGTATAAGCACAAACACAACAACCTAAATTCATGTAAACATATATTCAGTATCAAGTATTAAACAGAATTTAAGCACGGGGGAAGCAATTGGGAACCTTCAATAAGCCTATAAGTTCTGCAAAAAGTGAATTACATCCACATCAAGGTCAAGGACAAAGCGAAAGGCTAAGGGAGAGCAAAGGCAAAGGTTCTTTACCCATCACACAAAAGAAACTCTATTGGTTATTACCCAAAGGCTACAAGGAAGGTGGGTTTGCATGTACCTAAAACCACCCTTTTCTTGAAAAATGGTTTTCCTAAAACCTCAACCTCCCCAAGATTGCCTACGCCACATAATGGAGATCAGGATTCTACTCTCAGAAAAAGGAAATACATCAATTTTCATCTCGATGAACGATGAGTGGCAATGCTTCTTTCTCAAAGTGTGCTATTGATGAAATTGCTCCCTTCTATTGTTTTGAGGTTTAAGCTATAAAAGCTTAAAGCCTTAAAATAAAAAAGTCTTATTAATAAGCCACTTTTAGAGCCTTTATTCAAGGCTATTACTACCCTTTACAAAGGCTCAAGAAGCTTTAATAAAAGCCCTAAAAATAGGATCCATAAAATTGCACAAGAGGGGCTTCAAAAATTTCAGAGGAAAAATTTAGTTATCTCTAAATGTTTTAGAAAAGATGTAGCTTCAACAAAAATAAAAAACTTCAGCTATCTTTCAAAAAATTTAGAGGAAAAATTTAGCTATCTATGAAAATTTCAGAAAAGAGGTGGCTTTAACAAAAATTAATTCTCACAATAGATTGAGGAGATGAGGGAAGAAAGAGATAATAAAGCAATATTTTTTTCGATGGCTCAAAAAATTCCACATCAATTTACCTAAACCTTGGAGCTTCTACAAGTTATGGAGAAGTGTGTATGCTTTCTCCACCAAGTGTTACTTCAGATTTTCAATGGCAATTATCATCTCCAAATAGAATGCTTTTCTCTACCAAGTGTTACTATAGATTTTCAATGGGCAATTATTATGACAAATGGTTAAAGGTATGGTTGAGAAACTACGAAGTTTGTTTTGTCATGGTTCCTATCCACAACCATTAGGTATTTAGACGAAATATTTGATTCTGTCATTTCATGGCGCGCTATGATATTATCCAAGGTTATAATATTGAAGATGATCTAACTATATCTAACAGGGAATTCCACATGAATTTGGAATACTTAAAATCAAGACTACCCCCGGAAAAGATAATTGTTCCTTTCTATTGCTACTAGATTAGTCAAATTAATATTATAGGCTTTTTAGTTTTTGATGTATTTTCTTCGTTTTTAATATAAGTTGTCATATTCGCTCAGGTCTACAAGTTGAGCAACTCAAGTAAGTGTTATGAATAGTTATACTCATGCGCATGACAAATATTTTACTACACCATTTTTATAACTTCAATTACTCTTAAACCTAGTTTTAATCATTTTATATTTAATGTTATTTGGCCAATTCTTTGTAAAAAAAATTAATTTATTACTCTTATTTAAAAATTATCAATGATAATTTTAATGTTGTACCTTCTCATTTTCTATAATACAATGCTACTAACATAACCATACTTTCATATTTAAATAATAATGATATTTATAGAATTTTCAAACTAACATACTAAAACCTCGACGTCAGTGTTTCACCTATTGTGTGTAGACAGAGTGCTTACAATATTTAAATTCACTTTCCACTATTTTTGGGCCTTTGAGTTGTCGTATTATTCCATGTTCACTCGAGCCTCTGAGCCATGCCACTATTATGGAAAAAGGGATCATCCAACTAGCACAACAAGAAGAAAGGCGTTGTGATGTGACAAGGAGATTTGAACCTACAAACATAGATTACCAAGTGATAAAATAAAGAAATAAATTGATTATGTTATGAAGGTGACTTGATGAGCTTCAAAAATTGGATGCCAACTAATCAAAACAACCAAAATTCACATCGCTAGTGTGCAATCACTAATCAATTCACAGATGATCCAACAAGGTTCAATATGGTATTAAACACAAGTCAATCAAATTTCACCAATCACCAGACAATTCAAGAGCTAAATAAGCTTTTTCTAGTCTCTTTTTCTTTACTTTCATACATTGATTACATACAATTACGTAAAAGGACCATTAACTTTAGATTACTATTGGTCAACTTTGATGTTTAAAGTATTATTTTGTATATGACTAATTAACTAGATAGTACGTTTTACAACCTACAGGTAAGACCATCCTTGAGAGATAGTAGGATAAGATGACCATAATAGACTAGATAGTAAGTTTTAGAACCTATAGTTAAGATCATCCTTGAGATAGGAGGAAAAGGTGACCATAATAAACTAGATAGTATGTTTTAGAACCTATAGTTAAGACCATCCTTGAGATAGTAGGATAAGGTGACCATATTTCTTGTCGTGGACCAAGAAGTTTTGTATACTAATATCGTAAATTATTAAGACTTGACATAGTTACTAGAGATTTGTCATTGTTTAGCAACTTTAGCAGCAAAAGACTTTAGCATTCCAAATAATCTCTCTAGAGTAAACTTTAAGTACAATTAAGATGTCAAGATATTTGACATTTCCATGAAACATTAATAAACACTAGTATGATGAGAAACAAGATCCTTTAGTAGCACTTCTTTATATAATAGTTGTTAATTTAGGTATGATTCATAGACATTAAAACATATCAAATCAAACTATGACACTTTTGCCAAAGCAAGAGGGAAATTGTCAAAGCAAGAGGGAATCTGCCAATGAGACATGAGACCTAGAAGGGGAAATCTTTAGCATTGACCTTAGCGAGCCCTTAGTGACATGGATGTCACCTTTGCCAAACCAAAGGGAAACCACACACCAATGTGAAAGACAAAAAATTATACTATGGACCCTAGTTACATGATTAAACCTTATCAGGAAGGAGAAACTATAAAGATCATAGAGACCTAGCTATATGATTAAACCTTATCAATCAGGAAGAAGAAACCATAGAGATCTATACATGATTAAACGAGGATTAAACCTTATCAGGAAGGAGAAACTATAAAGATCATAGAGACCTAGCTACATGATTAAACCTTATCAATCAGGAAGAAGAAACCATAGAGATCTATACATGATCCTAGCTACATGATTTAACCTTATCAATCAGGAAGGAGAAACCATAGAAATCATAGAGACCTAAATGAACGTTAGAAATCATAGAGACCTAAATGAACGTTAGAAATCATAGAGACCTAGCTACATGATTTAACCTTATCAATCAGGAAGAAGAAACCATAGAGATCTATACATGATCCTAGCTACATGATTTAACCTTATCAATCAAGAAGGAGAAACCATAGAAATCATAGAGACCTAAATGAACGTTAGAAATCATAGAGACCTAAATGAACGTTAGAAACACTTTAGAAACTTCATGAGTTATTTTACACATGAATATCCTTGTCAAGTATAAATGTAGAAATGACCATAGTAAATGACTTTTAGCCTAGATAAAATATATGTTCAAATATCATTATTTTCCAAAGTGATGACAAACCTAACTTAGAGGCTTGAGGTAAACACAAACTTAGATAGTCATGGTAGTTTGATGTCTAGTATGTATCTTCCAAGTGAAGAAGGTACATGTTGGAATGTCATTTTCTATCAAGACCTAAGACACCCAAACTTTGAAATTGTGTGATCAGACAATGATGCACATGTCTCACATGGTTGGCCCATTGATGAGTATATGTTACTTATTATCCATTCACATTAAAACAAACACATTGAAAGAAACTTCTAGAATATTGATTTTTGTTGTTGTCTTTTTCGTTGACGTTATACTAGTATGGGATAGTATAAATGTTAAGGAATTTGATAGTAACAATCATCATGGTATTCAAATAGACCAACTCAACACTTGAACATTTTTTTGATCACTTTATTTCACCAAGGACATTTAAATATTTACCATTTAGAGTTAGTACTATTTAAAAGGTCTCCGTCCATACAATCAATACACCAAGTATGTTATAACTTTCAAGAACCATCCAATTGAAGATGCTAGGTGGATACATACCTCAATGATTTTTTTGTCAATATCCAGATCTTATCTGCTCATATCAGTAGACATGCAACACTGAGGTCAATTGTAATCCAAGCAAAAGGGAATGTTGTACTCTCTCTCTATGATACATTGGTGGGGATGCCTAGTGTGTCACTGTATTTAGCTCAGTATTGTAGATGATTCTATTTAATACTTGATGCTCAATTTATGCTTGCATAGATTTAGACTACTGGTTTGTGCTTGTACCATATATGAGAGTTGATATGTTGAGATTTTTTTTAACTTTGTTTACGTGGATTTAGGTTGATGTGTTTGTGCTTGTACCATATATGTGACAGTTGATTTGTCGAGCAAATAAATTTTATTTTGTTAAAGCCTCCGAATTCGACCTCTTGTGCTTCCATCAAAAATGATTTTTTTTCTTTTTCTTCACTCACAAACCCCCATGCTCAAATTCTCCCTTGAATTTAACCTTGTCCTAATACCACTATAAAAGGATCTTGTACATGATGGAGATTTGTCTTGCTCGTATTAAAACCAAATTAATAGAGCAGAATCCAAAAACCATGAACATAAAGCATAAACAAAAAAATAAGATAATAATCAAAGATAGAATATTAGGTGCAATCTCTCCCTATCTTGTGTGGCTCCTTCTTCGACACACGGTATTTAAATCATAGTAATCGGAGCCATTAATAGAGTGCTTTTCCAAAATTGGGATTTTGTTGTTGTAAAAGTAACCTTTGATCAAAGTCTAAGGTATCAAAAATAACAAATCATTTGCCCAACAACTATGCACAATTGGCCAAACCATAATAATCCAAAATGGTGCACACATGTGCACTTAGAAAAAAATAATCTAGATAACTGTGTAGGTGTTCATGTCTAGTGCCTATCTCATCGTTATCCTCATACTCAGTATACTCATATAATCCACAATGTTAGGTCATCACACAATTAAATTGGAATCATTCAACAAAATAATACTAACATGTGGTAGCAACTAATAGGACTTACTCACAATCATGTGAATATGGAATTATTTGGACTTAACAAATCAACTTTCACAGGTATGGTACAAGCACAAAATCCATGCAAGCATATATTCAGCATCAAGATAGGTGTTGAGCTAAATACAATGATACACTAGGTGTTCCCAGTGCACCATAGAGAGAGAGTGTAGGTCACATGTAACGTCTCATAAGCTCATCACACCGTTAGAAACCAAGCTATCTACTGCACCTATCACCTCTTTCAATCTCCTTACATGAAATATAGGATGTACACAAACTCCATCAAGAGAGACATAATTTGTAAGAAACCTTATTAGTCTTTTCCAAGATTATAAAACATTTAGAGAATATCTCAAATACAGCTTATAGACTTTTCCAAGATTATAATAACATTTAGAGAATATCTCAAATATAACTTATAGACTTTTCCAAGTTCATAATAAGATCTAGATTTGTATTATCTGAGAGTCTTTTGGGATTCTCAAGTAAACCATTGGCCTTCTTCCTAGTTGATTGCTTTTGATTAGGATAAACATGTGCTCTATCATGTGCACTCTTTACACTTTCTCTTGCAAACTGCAGCATCTATGGTTGTTGCTTCAAGAAGTCAACCGTAGATCCAACTTGCACTTTCTCTGAGCCAATCATCCACTGGGCTTTAGGATGATAGCCATATATCAACATAAAAAGGGCTCACCTTAGTAGTAGATTTCTTAAGACTATTATAAGCAAACTCTACTAACATAAGGAACTCTTCCTAATCAGATTGTATCACAGAGATATATGCATGTGACATGTCCTACATGGTCTACTTCACATGCTTTGTTTGTCCATCAGACTCATGATGATCATATGATCTTGTACTCAACTTTATGTCCAAATTCTTAAACACCCCATGCCATAAATGCCAGTGAGCTTAGGATCTCAATCACTAGCAAAAACAACTAGTAAGACATAAAGGCCAAACAACTTCTTAACCATCTTTATGTGAGTTAATCAACAATAAGCCATATGATTCCCCCTCAAAATCCATGGTACAATCCAACCATAGAATCCATATAAATACTTTTCCATTTCTATTCAAGTATCTCCAAGAAAGCCACCACATATCAAGCTCTCAGCTTTATTGACTTGGCATTGCTAATAATTTTCAACATATTGTTCGACATTAGCTTTCAGATTTGGTTAAATGAAATCTTTGCTTACCGATGCTTAGTCCTTGTTGATACACACAGATGCCCCTGTCGAGCATTAGCTTTTAGATTTGGCTAAATGAAATCTCTGCTTCCGATGCTTAGTCCTTGATACACCCAGATGCCCGTGTCAAGCATGATGCAACTCGTTGCATCATCTCGAGTTGCATCATCTACATTTCCCTTTCAGCAGAAGAGAAAACCATTTCGAATAGAATACTCTCTCAAATTGACATAAATAGGGTCATCAAGCCTCGATAATATCCTAGACTTTATTGATAGGCTCTTTTTGATAATGGATCTTGAAATTAAACTCTTGCATAAGCTCTGACCTTTCATTAGGGAAAATGTGGACTTATTTTTGGGCCCTCTACGAAATGAAAAGTCATCACTCTATTACAAAAAGGGGGATCATGGATAACTCTATCCATAGTACCTCAAAACTATATCATGTAACATATCATTGGAAAGATCTTGATGAGAGGATTCTAACGCACCAACCTCCGACAAATTTGGAGTTTTTATGCTCAAGTTATGGCCTCCCCACCAAAAAGTAACCTCAAAAGTTCCATAACGGAAGCCTCTCTCATTGGTCCTTATGGAATATTCCCTAGAATCTCAAAGAGCTTAAAAGGCCCAAAAGTGAGTCCAAATTTTCCCTAATGCTCCCCCTCAACTCTATAGAGATGTAAAAGTGTTTTAGAGATGAGTTATCCATATAGACAACAAAGGTAGAGCCATACAAATAATGTCTCCACATTTTCAAAGTATGAATTTATTGCGTAAAGCTCTTTTCTTTTAGAGATGAGTTATCCATATAGACAACAAAGGTAGAGCCATACAAATAATGTCTCCACATTTTCAAAGCATGAATTTATTGCGTAAAGCTCTTTTCATGCATTGGCCACTTAATCTATGGGTTATTCATCTTTTTACTCTCAAAAGCAATTGGTCTACTATCTTGGAACATCCTCAACTAGTCTAATAGCATAATCACTAGCATCCATTTCAATCACAAAAGGTTTACTTTGATCCACAATTTGAAGTATAGCCTCATGTTTCAACTCATTGAAACATTTATCTAGCTTCCTCAGGCTTTTTCTTATTGTACTTGTTTTTATCCACCCCTTTAGAAAGATACAAAAGAGGGAATGCAATCTTTGCATAATTCTAAATGAATGTCTTAAAGAAGTTTACAAATTGCCAAAAAGGATTTGACCTTAAAATTGGCTCCTTTATCTTCCCATAATCAATATGGACACTATTAAACGGTAATAAGGTATGTCAGTTCTCTTGCTTAAAGAAATAACACTTTCTCTCTTTAGTAAATATCTAACACAATTCTTAGACACTGGGCATGTTCCTCAAGGGTCCTACTATATACAAAGAGGATGAGGATGCCTTCCAAGAAGAGTCAAGACTATCACAAATTTTACCAATATATGGATGAAAGATATTGTTTATCAGGTTGGAAAGTAACTAATGCATTCGAATGGTAAAACTAAGAACTCATAATGACCACATACTTGGTTCTAAAACCAGTCTTAAGGATATCATCTTAATTTGATTAAATCAACATTCATGGATTATCATACTCCCTAAGGCCGATCAATATGGTCATCCATCCTTGGTAAAGGATGTATATAGTGAATTTGTTAAGCCTTGTAATCCATAAAGCCGATCAATATGGTCATCCATTCTCAATAAAGGATGTATATAGTGAATTTGTTAAGGCTTGTAATCCACACACATTCTTTTTATCTTCTCCTTCTCTTTCCACCACTAGGAGAACTAGTTCTCCCCACCATGGCGACTTGCTAGGCCTCACATGCCCCATCCACATGTACTACTAAAGTTGTCTAGCAATTTCAAACTATAAGGCTACCTACACAATGGTTGTGCCCTCGGTATAAGCTCAATTTATGGTCTACACCCCTTTTTGGAGGTAAACCATATGATGGCAGTTTTTTTTCTTGAAACAGGTCCGAGTATTTAGGCATGATCTCTTGAAAGAGTTTTTCTTTTGGAGAATCAACACTTCAAGAAGGTCAACACCCTTCGAGCTATTCATGACACGAGAGATCAAACTAACTTGCTAGTCTCCAACAACCAACCTCTTAAAAAGAATTGAATCACTCATTTCTTCCTTTGCAATAGCTAAACTTATAGCCCTAAAATAGCCAATGCCCACATATAATCAACTCCACATTAACAAGTAGAAAAGAACCAAACTTTATTAATCTAGAAACACTTCATACTTTTCTTAAGTGAAGATGCACACATACTATAACTACGTTGTATTGTATTCTTAAGAAAACAATAAAGAACACCACATTCATCATTGCGAAGCATTTTCATAGTTTCCAAAGTAGAACATACATGACTATCATCACTCATCAGGAGACACATTTGAACAATCTACATAAAAGGAAATCTTTCTCATTGGACTAGAAGGATCACCATATAAATAAAACTTCTTCTCATTATGTAGAAAAGTGATTACATGATGTATAAAGTCAATATTTACACGAGCTCTCTTATGGAAAAGCCGCTCTTTGTGCCAGCAAAACATCTATGTTATCAAGGCACATAATTAGAAAAGAAAGCTCTTCCTTGTAGCCTAAAATCTTTAGAGTGACTAGAGGAGCCCTCGAGGAACCGTCCTTTATCAACAATGGGTAATTCTTTGAGAAAGGTTGATCACATATTGATGGTCACAGGTAATGCCCCTAGGATACGTAATCTCTAGATAACAGAAGCATTATTAAAATTATGAGTACTCCATCATCAAACCAAAAATGCAAATGGGTTCCATGACTTCACTACTTGACATGTGGATTGAATTATATTGAACAAACACCCCCATGTTCAAACATTAATTCTCATAAAGAATAGAGATTAGTACTATGAATACTTAAGTGGATTTTCTAAAACTATGCTCGATTGTGCCAAGGGGATTGTACCCGATTGTGCCAAGTGTGCATGTGCCTATGGTTCTATACTTCCACCACCATCAAGATGATGGACACTAGAATGCACAGTGACCTTGTCTATGACATTTAAAATATGCCCCTTTAAGAGCCTCAGGGATCGTATAATAGAAATCATGGAGGCGAGAGAACTTAGTAATAAGTTCTCTAAACTCCTAGATGAATGCCTCAATAAACATCCTCCTGCCCAATTAAAAATTTGATAGTCTTGTCAAGTTGTCTCACAAACCCTCCATAAACATAGTTTTAAAAGCTTCCAAGGTTCCAAGAGTAGCGGCTTTACCTTTAAGCTCTTGCCACCATGTGGGTTTACCTTTAAGATCTTGCCACCATGTGGGTTTACCTTTAAGATCTTGCAACCATGTGAAGGCAGAACCTCTAAGAAACAGTTCCATCTCTATAATCTTATGCTCATCTAGATAATGCACTATGGGGTAAAATGTTCCCACCTACTCAACCAAGCTCTAATAAAGTCTGAGTGTGCCTCTCCTTCTTCTTCTTGGAAAACAACACAAGTGAAAGGAGGATAAGAAGCCAAGGAAAGTAAAAGGAGGATAAGCAGCCAAGGAACTAAGTAGATTTCCCTTTGCAGTGGTCTAATATTGCCCTCTAAGAGTAACTCTAGCTAAACCCATTGAAATAATGCTCTCAGCTTGGTAGAATCTAAGAGAACCATTTATGGAGAATGTAGGCAAAGGACCATAGCAATAGGTTTATGACTTGACTGGTCACACCATAGATGTAGCTTCCATATCTTTGCCAAATATAATTGACTTGGTTTAGTGATGGTTTATGTTTAATTCAATAGTTGAACCAAAATTTCTTTAAATACTAGGCTTAATCCCTTCTTTTTAAATGTCCAAAAATCACACGGGAAATTGAAAAGAAATTGTAAGAGTTTCTCCCCTTCCCTTGCCCCAATTAACTCAAGATTTCCATTAAATTTCATATGTCAAATCCATGACAAAAAACCACTAGTAGAGAGGAGAAAGCAACTTAAAGTGTATTGTACCACTTCACCGCTTAACATGGTTTCATCGGCTTATCCTATTGTAAGACACTTTGCCACCTTACTCGCATGTACTGGAAGCCCTTGTAGGATGGCACTAGAATCTATGAAGCAGCCTTACCTTGATCTTAATGCCAAATAGGAAATTCACAAACTTTACGCACATACTTTCTTAAGACTAGAACAAGTGGCCACATACCTAAAAGCTACTTATTTATATATTTAGGCATTCTATACATTAAGAAATAATAGATCATTCCCTTGTAATGGAATACTTGTGAGCTCTTCCTCTTTTCCCTACCCTCTTGCTTGTGTTCTATTGAATCTTGCTTACTTTGATGGATGCTTTCTTAGATAGGTTTGATTGTAGGATCTCCCTCTTCTCCCTATCCTCTTGCTTGTGTTCTATTAAATTACTTGATATTTTTGATTATAAGATCTCTCTTACATGAGTTTCTCCTCTCCTTGCTTATATATAGATAGGTTTAATTGTAGGATATCCCTCTTCTCCCTATCCTCTTGCTTGTGTTCTATTAAATTAATTGCTTGATGGATGCTTGCTTATATATGTTTGATTATAGGATCTCTCTTACATGAGTTTCTCCTCTCTATCCACCACACGTGTGATTGATCCACAGTGTAGGCAACCTTCTTCTCACCTCTATCAAGATGATTGAAGCTTTATCTCCACAACTAATAGCCATGGTGGTAGCATTTCGGTTTGATAATGGAGTGAAGACGATGGATTGGCTAGCACACCCACATAGGGAAGTAACATTTGTGGCTCTATGGAAAAGTACCAAACAACACTTATTTTTGCATATGCTAAGGGAAGCTATTGAATTGAACATATTTCTTTGGCCGAAGAAAGACCCTTATTTCTTTGGCCATTTCCATGAATTTAAAGCTTAAAAGGCTTTAATTAAACCAAGAAATGGCTTAGCAATTATGATTAGGGCATTATCCACTCTGAAAATAGAAGCTACAAGCTTCTTTCATGTATTGCTTTCAATTGGTAGCCTTACCAAAAATACTCAATAATTTGTATAAGCACCATTAATTAGGATTAATAAGCTTAATTACTCCCATACAAGTCCAAGAAAACCTTGAAAAAATCATAAAATCATGCCAAACCACCTCTCAGGTTGGGAGACATAAGGACACATTCTTGTGAAACTCATATGTGAGCCCAATCTATGTGAGTCTATAGGGATGTGATGTGAGCCTATAGCTACAGAGACATGATGTGAGTCTACCTAGGTGAGACATAAGGCAAGTACCAACCAATTAATACTACCTTGAAGACTTGTAAGGACACACCTATTCATGTCATATAAATATTTTCTTGTCATATTAAAATCTATACTAGCATCAAATTCCAAGGAAATTATGGAGTGAAATAGAAACAAATGATTAAAAGAAGAATGTTATTATTTATGAGATATAACATGTAGTAGAGGGAAAGAGATGGAGCATAGGGAATAAGTCATAGAGAGGAAGATGTAAAAGAAGAGGAGAATTATAAGCTATAAATGAAGCCTTGCCCTCCTATTTTTTTGAAAGGAGGTGAAATGGAGAGAGAAAATTATAAGCTATAAATGAAGCCTTGCCCTTGCATTTTTTTGAAAGGAGGTAAAATGGAGAGAGAAAATTATAAGCTATAAACAAAGCCTTGCCCTCCCATTTTTTTTGAAAGGAGGTAGAATGGAAGAAAAAATTAGAGACCAAATAAGTGGGTCAACAGAATGCCACAATGGTTATCATATGAGCTTTTCATGATTTTACCCTTCTAGATTCTAATCATACACCTTGCCTTTCTTGAACTCTAGGCCTTGTTATACTTTTCACATCAAACCTTGATTGCTTTGATTGGTTGGCCTTGACTTTGAACACCTTGATTCTCATATTTTTAGACTCGTATCATGCTCTACCTAGACCTCCATAAAGCCATGGATCCCCCACTAGGGGCGGTGTTGTTCTCCTTTAAACATCACTACTTCAAGCTTCATCCAATTGAGTTTGAGGGTTCCTATGGGGCATGGCAGTTGAGTTTACTTCACCTTTCTCCATCCACTCTTCATTGCATGGGCCCCTTGCTTATGGGGCATTAATCCATTTCACACCTAGGTTTGACCAATGTCTAGATAATCATTCCTTTGATATTTTCTTGATATCTTGATGATTTGGTGACTCATTCCCTTGTAGGTCCTCATATCAAACCTTGATTCACTTTGAGATTTTCTTGATATCTTGATGATTTGGTGACTCATTCCCTTGTAGGTCCTCATATCAAACCTTGATTCACTTTGATTTGTTAGCCTTAACTTTGAGCAACTTGTTCCTCATCCTTTCAGAATCATATCATGCTCTACCTAGACGTCCATAAAGCCATGGATCCCCCACTTGTTCTCATTTAAATATCACTACTTCAAGTTTCACCCAATTGAGTTTGAGGGTTCCTCTGGGCCATGGCACTTCCTTTGCTTCACCTTTCTCTTCATTACATGGGCCCCTTGCTTATGGGGACTTAATCTATTTCACACATAATTTTGAGGGTCTCATTGTGTCTAGATAATCATTGCCTTGAGATTTTCTCGAGATCTTGATGATTTGGTGACTCATTCCCTTCTAGGTCCTACCATGTTATCAATCTTTTTTGGGGAACCTCTCCTCTTATCCCTTATGGTTTTTATTTTCTCCATGGTTTATGACCACATTACCCTTGTTCCTAACTACATTAAGAACCCATATTTTCATTATTCTACCCTTACATTCATAATGAAACTGACTGGATCACTAACAAGCTTGATGAGGTTTGGATCTTGCTTCATAATTTTGACCTAATGTCTAGCAACAACGGGATTCATCATTTTTTGTTTGTGAGTCCATTTGTGTCAATGTTAATGCTTCTATGAGTATATGGCTTTAAGTGGAGGATATAAAGTAATTCTAGGACCTATAACCTCATTATAATGGAGGAACCTTCATCAATTAGCTGCTCCACTTGAGATTTTTTTGCTTCAAAAATCACCTCCTTTTGTCTCATTTGCACTACCCTCGGCACCCAAATCTATTTCACATTTGATGGGCCTTGGTGCACTGTCTTCTTCTTGGACTATTGAACTTGAGTAATGTTAGCTAGCTTGTTGGTGGGGCATCTTGGCATAATCTCTTCTTGGGAACCCAACATTGGAAAGATCTGGCACTATCTCTTCATCTTTGAGCATGTAATATGGCTTTCGATATACCCTTATTTTCATGGTCCTTAAATTCCAAGAATGTCTTCTTTATGATAAATAATGTTGCGTTCTCCTTTTCAGCTCTCTTTGGGCCCATGATTGACTATTTTTGCTCACTTTTTCCCATGGCTCTTGCATTATGGGCTTAATGTTAGTCTGATTTGTTGGGAAATTCCAAAGGATTTTGTGGCACCTTCAACGAAAAATCTGCATGAATACATAAGGTATAGAAAACAAATAAAAACTAGCCTCATTGTCACGCAAAATTTGTAAAAGTCTGCAACTTCATGGGAAACCTTCACGTCCCCAAGTCTGCAACTTCACAGGAGGTTGTATGTATGCTAGGGAGTAAACTTACAATGATGTCTACTGAATTATGTGGAGAAGGGACTAAATGTGTACCTAAACAGGATCCTTGGTGGGACTCCTAAGGTTCAAGATTATGTGGAAACCTAGCCCCTTGATGACTTACCTTTTCCTTTGTGATTTCACTGCCATAATCCTCTCTTGAATTGGCTCCTTTAGTGGATCTAGAGAGGATGACATTTGAACCCACCCCATGGTGGTAGATTCCTTGAGTGTATTAATTCACTGCCACACTAGCTTGTGCATCCAATTAATATTCTTGACACTATGCATATTTCCATGTCACTACTATGAGAGCCCTACTTGATTCTTTTTGTGGTGTTTGACTTAGCCTTTACATCCCTAGAGCACTAGCTTTTATAGCCATGTGTGCTGATGAGTTGATTTCACTTCCTCTATTTTGTAGCTGCATCGTATTCTTACCACAATCATGGATGGATCACCATTACCATCCTAAGCCATGGCCTTCCCAAAATTTCACCAAATGAAGGGGGAATCTATTTTTGGCAAAACTACTAATGGGATTGTATAACTTACCATTGGAATTCAAATTAGGACATCTTACATCATTCTAAGAAATTAAATCATTGGCTAATTTAATGACAAAATCCAAGTTTTCTAATGCCCTATCTATGGTACAAATCCACTGTGATAACTCCTTCTGAGAACCTCCATATAACCCTTGGAAAGTTTTTGTACTCCATTGGCAAGGTTGCAAAGTCACTCTCCCATGGCTTCATTTTGTCTTACATTGACATTATTAACTTCCAATTATCCATAGCAAAGGACATCACATCACATCTACTTCTCCATCCACTAGGGGTTCATCTCTTACATCTATTACTTTAGTAACTACCACATATTATTCATTGGCGAGCTAATCAAGGATAAGAGGGATCATGTGCTCTTGTTTTCCTACTCAATACCTTCCCATAGTGTGTAATTTTCCTTTTTCCAATGAGGGAAAACCTTTGGGGATAGTTGTATCAATCACCCCTTGGTGTCTTCCCCCCAACTCCATTGTTTGATTGATCTTATCCCACTATTCCTGATTCTAACACCTTAAATACTTCCTATGGGCCTTGAGGTACCTTTTTTTCTCAATTTCCAACTTGGTCCTCTTGTATATGAGATTATCAACTCCTTTGATTCTTATGATAAGCACCGGTCCCCCACTTCTTTGGGTAATCTACTTCTCCATCCACTACATCCAATACTTTAATAACTACCACATACTATTTATTTTCCCACTTAATACCTTATCATAGTGTGTAAGTTTATTATCACATATTATTCATTGACAAGCCAATCAGTGATAAGAGGGTTTTTTTGCCAATAAGAAAAACCACTGTTATGCCTCTTCATTTGATCCACCAAATACACCCATAAGGTCCTTATAACCTTCTAAACTTGAGGCCGGTTGCCATGAAGCTTCATCATTGGGTAAACCTCTCCATTTGACAAGGTACTCCACCAAAGAATGGTTGCATAACACCTTCTCTCTAGTGTCCAACACCTTTTTCGATATATATTCAATCATACCTTCCTCATTCATTGGAGGTAGCTCATCTTGTACTTTCACTATTGGTTCCACATAAGCTTTCAATTGAGAGACATGAAACACATCATGTATGTACGTATGGTTGCCGGAAATAATAGCTAATAAGCTACTTGCCCAACTCTTCTCTCAATCTTATGGACCATAGTATCTATGAGCCAATTTGGTGTTTGTATTACCCTTGAGAGATGTATATCTAGATTTTGGTATGCGTAAAAGCACCCAATCTCCCACATTGAATTCCACAAATCTCCTATGGGCATCGACATATTGCTTCATACTCCTTTGAGCATAATTCAAATTATCCTTGCATTGTTGTATGAGGGTTTGCATTCTTTCCACCTCATCCTTTGCATTTTTATTTGCAATATCCTCCTTATTGATCACCCTTGGTGCATTCACTTTGTACCCATAAGTAGCCTCAAAAGGCGACATGCCAATGCTTGCCTGACTTGTGATATTGTAAGCAAATTTTGCCAAAGGTAACCACTCATCCCAAGCATGTTGAGTATCATGGCAAAAATGTCTCAAATAAGTCTCCACCCACTTGTTGACTCTCTCCGTTTGCCCATCCATTTCTAGGTGATAGGCGGTGCTAGGAGTCAACTTGGTACCCATAAGCTCAAAGAGAGTTCTCCAAAATAAACCCATAAATTTGGCATCTCTATCACTCACAATTTGTTGAGGAATTCCATGCAACGTGAACACAAATTCTTGCAATTTCATCTCCTTATCATCTAACTTGCGGCTTTCGTATGCAATTACCCCATGATCTTAATACAATATGGCCTTAATTCTTCTTCGACATCCGCCCTTATTGTGAATGGCTTTGAAAAATCGAGACACACTAAAATAGGGGTTGATGTAAGCATTCTTTTGAGCTCTTCAAAACTCTTGTTTGCAATAGCATCCTAAAAGAATGCCTCCTTCTTGAGCTTGTCCATCAATGGTGTGGCTATGTGCGCATACTTCTCAATGAATCTCCTATAAAATGAAGAGAGTCCCAAGAATCCCCTCAATTGTGTTGTATTCGTTTTGGAATAGGCCACTTTTGCACACACTCCACCTTCTTGGGATCCACTCTTATTCCATCTTTGCCAACTATATGACTAGTACTTGCTTTCCTTGGTGCATGTAAAGCATCAAAAAACATGCGCACATGCTTTAAATGCTCTTCTTCACCCTTGCTATACACTAAAATATCATCGAAGAAGACCAATACAAACTTATATAGAAAAGGTTGAATAACTTCACTAGCCATGAATATGCACTTGCTTTCCTTGGCATACAATTGATTGGCACGCAAAGCATCAAAAACCATACGCACATGCTTCAAATGCTCTTCTTCACCCTTGCTATACACCAAAATATCATCGAAGAAGACCAATACAAACTTATATAGAAAAGGTTAAAGAACTTGATTCATCAAGGCTTGAAAAGTGGTAGGTGCATTGCATAACCCAAATGGCATCACCAAGTAATGATAAAGACCCCTCTCAGTCCTAAATGCCATCTTATACTCATTCCCACTCTTCATCCTTATTTGGTGTGGTAGCCGGTGGACCTCAAGTTAATATTTGTGAAGAAACGAGCACCCTTTAACTCATCTAAAAGATTATCAATGTGGGGTATAGGGTACCTATTCTTGATGGAAGCCTTGTTCAATCATGATAATCTACACACATTCTAAAGGTTCCATCCTTCTTCTTC
Source organism: Cibotium barometz (assembly GCF_041138505.1). Lineage (NCBI taxonomy): Eukaryota > Viridiplantae > Streptophyta > Polypodiopsida > Cyatheales > Cibotiaceae > Cibotium > Cibotium barometz. The sequence continues at coordinate 49,049,501 of NC_141046.1, read as the reverse complement.
ACAAAAAGTAGCGGAGATGCAAAAGGAGATTGACTTGGCTCCACCCATCCTATGTCCATCAATTCTTCCACTTGTTTGACCATGCCATCTCTCTCCACTTTGGACAATCTATATGGTGGCTTGTTGATGGGCATAGTATTAGGCTTAAACTCTATCCCATGATCAATGTCCCTCTTCGGCGGTAAACTTTTAGACATGTTGAATACATCCTTGTATTCATCTAACAACTTTTGCATGCCCTTGTGCACTTCCTTCTCGATGGCATCATTGCTCTTATCCTTACAAAGTTGTAATACATACACATTGCCCATCTTCTTAAGATCTCTCTTAAGTTGAGTGGTATTAATCAAAGTAAGCTTTGATGCATTCGCTATCGTCAATGTAATGTTCCTTTCACCATGCAAAAACTGCATAAAACCTTGTTTCAAATTCATAGTGAAAGAATCGAGACTTGAGAGCCAATCACACCCAGGAACCATATCGATGGGCCCCATATCAAGAACAAGTAAATAAGCCTTGTAGGTATACTCTTTTGAGAGCTCTAAGCTAACATCTTGACAAATCATTGTGCAATTGCCACTTGAACTTCATGGAAAGTTGCCAAAGGTACGGGCTATAATTTAAGACCACACAATGACTTCTTGTTCACAAAGCTATGTGTACTCCCACTATCCACCAAAACATGAGCCACTCTTCCATTGACTTTGGCCTTAAACCTCAAAGTGCTTGCACCCTTGCATCCGGCATAAGAGTCATGTGACAAGGTACACAAAGTTAACTTCATGCTTTCATCCCCAAAAGTACACATAGGCATTCCATCATCATAATCTTGCCGAACCTCTTGCAAAGTGCAACCGGGGTCAAAAGGAAATTCCCCCTCAAGCACATGATCATCATCACTTTCCAAGCATTCATTTCAATCACCAAAAGCTTCATTGTCATCACCATGGCTTTGCAAAATTTGAAATGCTCCTTGTTCCACTTTTCACCACATTTGTAGCAAAGTCCTTTATTCCTCAACTCACTCATGTGGTCCTCATTCATAAACTTGCTTTTATTGGCACCACCATTGGGTGGTTTTCCATCCCCACTTGAAGCTTTAGAAGGATTTGACCCAAATCTGAAATTCTGCTTAGCACCACCACCATAGATGGTTGGGTATCTAGGAATGGTGGGAGTTGAAAAAACATCCTTTGCAAACTTTCTAAAAGTTCGAGCATTCAAATCAGCCCTATATCCACTTCTTGTCGGCCCTCTATATGCATATTTATCTTCATAGATCTTGGCATACATGATAGCTTCTTGGAGATTATCGGGCCTTTGTGCTTTTTACATCCGCCCCAATAGTTGGTTTGAGACCTTTGATGTATTTGAGCATTTTAAACTCCTCGCTAAAACCATCTATCTACATGTAGGACGAGCTTAAAAACTTTTGGGTATACTCTTTGACTTTGCCATAGCCTTGCTCCAAGTCATCCCATTCACTAACCAATTTGTCCTTCCTTAACTTGGATGTAAAGACATTTTGTATTAGAATTTTGAAGGCTCCCCATGCAGTAATCTCATAGCCGTTATCATGTAAGTGTTGCCACCAAGTATGTGCGTACCATTCATCATAATCCTCATTGTTTGTCTCTTAATGTGGACTCTAGACACATTAGACATCGTTTACATGGAGTGTAAGGACATGGGTGAAGGTCACCATGGAAGCTTGCATGAGCAAGGCTTGAATTAATATTGAGTAAAAGATGATAAAAATGATTATTATAACTTGGCCTTATAATTGTCTTATATACCCTTGGCCATTATTCACACTTAGTAATACCTTGGACCCCACATTAGCCAAGACACCATAGTCCATTAGCACTTTGTTACATAAACATACATCCACCAAAGCTTGCAACAATTAGATTCTTTGCACAGACTGTCTCGCACCCAAATTTTTGCCATAAATTTACACACTGAACTAGAAATTGGGCATATACAATCAAAATTGACACTTCAGAGAGTGCCCATACTATTTATCTGTGTGATGCAAGCCTAATACATCTTTAATGATGGTATTGCCATGTTTTCTCAGAATTCTTAATTAGGATATGCTTGTCTCTCTTAAAGGCTTGCGTTTCATTTTAGTATGTCATTTCGTTATGCTAGGTTTGACCAAGTGTACTTTTCATGAATGATCGAAGGCCATTGTGGCCTTTGGTTGTTGGCAAAGGTGCATTTACATAATAGAAAATTGTTCCATATATAGTTTTAAATAAGATCTCAGTACCTTCAAATAAGATCTTACCTTTCTTGGTAAATGTGGGTCAATTGACTGGAATTGTTGACAGCAAATGGGTGGTTGTTTGCCACCTGCACATGTAATGGTTCTTTGCTCCCTAAGATACATGTAAGTGTGGTATTGTGCCTGGACCATTTTGTGGAGTTTGTTAAAAAATATTTTCCCAAAAAGTGGAAAACCTTTATCTAAAAATTGTGAAATTATTTATAAAGGAAAATCTTGAAATCTATGAAAGTTTTTATTCCATAACTACTCAAAATCTGTAGGTATTCCATAACTACTCAAAATCTGTAGGTATTCCATAACTACTCAAAATCTGTAGGAAAATCTTGAAATCTATGAAAGTTTTTATTCCATAACTACTCAAAATCTGTCGGTATTTTGTACCTTTCAAGTTTTAAATTGGAAGGTAGTATAGAGGTGCAAACTACACTAAACTAGGGTTTTTTTTTCTTTCATATGCTTAACAAAAGCCATTAACGACGACAGCAGCACCATTAAACACTGCAAGCTCTGCCAGGTTTCCTTTATCCTTGAAGCCATTCATGAAGCGCACATAATACTGCGCAAAGCTTGAGAAAATACGGCTAACCTTCACAGCTTTGACGCCTTTCTTCCACTTTCTTTCAGTTTTCATCTGCATGGCCGGGCTACTTATTGAACGTAGAGAAGCTGAAGATGGTGAATTAGAAGGACATGGCGGCTCTTCAACTTGAGGGACAGTAATCTCCAACTCATGATCCCTAATCATGCTGCTTAGCTGGTCTTGATCCTTCATTTTGGCCATTAACAAGCAACAAGCCTTGCTAATATGTGCAGCAATCGCAATTTTAATTCATGTATGCAGCAAAAACGCGAGGTTATAAGCTTCACATCACAGAACCCACTAACCCAAATTTTCTTCCAAACGTGAAGTTGCCGTGGAGGTCTAAAATGGTTGGTTCCATGAGTATGAGCCTTTCGTGTAAAATCAAAAGTTATCACACACTTTAAATCAAAGTAATTTGATCAAGATGATTAATTATATTATACCTTGTTAGTAATCAACAGAGGTGAATAATATGAAAGTAGAGGAGGTGAATAATCAATAGAGGTGAATAATATGAAAGTAGCCACAAAAGTTTGCTTGTAATTAATGATTCCAAGGTATAAATAATATCTATACTAAATGCTTGTGTAGTCATAGTAAATAAAAGGTAGTAATTAGTTCAAGAATCTAGAAAATAAAAGGTAGTAATGCTTGTGTAGTCATAGTAAATAAAAGGTAGTAATTAGTTCAAGAATCTAAGTCACCTCCTCACACAGATTAAAATAATCCATTTAAGATACCTTCTTTCTTAAGCATGATGTCTCTAATAGGACCATCTTTCATCCCAACAGATATCAATAGAATATTATTCCATAAACCTTCTATAGAATTACATCCTTAATCTTCCTCTCATAAAACTTGATGTCACCCTTCTAGACCTAAGTGTTGTGATAGCCTTTTTGATGTTCAATTAATGATTCACTTTTAGCCCCATTAAAAAACTTTGTACATTTTTTCATTCAATTAATGATTCACCTTTCTCCACCACCATCTCTTCTTACCACCTCCCAGCCCAGCCTAGCTCCTCCCCTCTAACCTAGCTTCTCCCTTTCTCTCTCCATCTATTATAATCTCTCTCTCTCACACTCTCTCTCTCTCTTATATCACACTCTCATCTCTCTCTCTCACTCTCTCTCTCTTATATCACACTCTCATCTCTCTCTCTCTCTCTCTCTCTCTCTCTCTCTTCAGAGACTCTCACTCTCTCCATCTACTACCATCTCTCTCTTTGTATATATATCTCTCTCTCCCTCCTACCATCTCTCTCTTCTTTCTCTACCATCTCTCTCTATCTCTCTTACCATCTCTCTCCCTTGTCTATATCCCGATTGTCTCACTCTCCCTTGTCTCTCTCCCTCCTACCATCTCTCTCTCTCTCTCTCTCTCCTACCATCTCTCTCTCTCTCTCTCTCTTCTCTCACTCACACTCTCTCTCACTCTCCCTTCTCTATGTCTCTCTTCTCCCTCTCTTCCCTCCTCTCTTTTCTCTCTCTCTCTCTCTCTCTCTCTCTCTCTCTCTCTCTCTCCTACCATCTCTCTCTCTGTCTCTTCTCTCACTCACACTCTCTCTCACTCTCCCTTCTCTATGTCTCTCTTCCCTCCTCTCTTTTCTCTCTCTCTCTCTCTCTCCTGCCATCTCTCTCCCATTTCTAGATCTCTCTTTTCTCACTCTCTCTTCCCTATATCTGTCCCCCCCCCCCCCCTCTCTCTCTCTCTCTCTCTCTCTCTCTCTCTCTGATCATAACATATTATGCTCCTTTATATAGGCAAGTTATGTATGACGTGTGTTCTTATTACAATTTTATTTTTTTACCCTCACCTCAAGAGACCACATTCTTTTGGTAAAGCAAATTTATTTAAATGATTTTCACATAAAAGAGGACACAGACCATAAAAAGAAGGAGGAGGGTCTCCGTCCATAACTATGAATGATCTTTTTATACTTGCATTCTTTTCTATTACACCATGCAGAGAGATAGAGGGATAGTGTTCTATGATACCACTGAATTTGAGAGAGATCAAGACAAAGAAAAGGAAGTTCACTTGTGCAATCAAGAACATGAAACTTTTGAATGTTGCCAAATTTTAATTCTATAAAAATTATCTTATAAACTCAATTTCTCTAGAGCAAATTTAACTACTTCTTTATCTCGATCTACACAGACTACATGCAATCATCTAATCTCCACCACTAGCATATAGGTCAAGTACTAATTACATTTCTCTTGTGAAGGCATTTAGAATCAATGTCCATAGCTCTCTACATTGACCCAAAGACAACAAGTGTGCTTGCTCATCACCCTCTGCAATGTATTTTATAAACGCTTATAAGTTTGATGTAACCTATTATCTTTAAAAGTACTCACTACCAAGCTCATTCCATGTAGGAGTTATGTCTATATCAATACCAAATGTGGGTGCCCACCAGTTGGTGGGTAGCTTCATGATCATTATATGATGGTAGCCTATATATGAATCAATTCCTTCAATTCTGAAGGTGTTTATGTATTCTTCATTTACTTTTATATTTCTAATGGCCCATCCCATTTTCACAGGGTTTCCGACCAACATCTTTATTTTTCCCCGTGTCCATAGTCGTGAAGTAAAGAAAAGCCACTTTTGTGTGATGAAAACTCAATTGTTATTAAATAAGATATTATTGTGTATTAAGAAGCAAGCTTACTGTTTATTTCTCTAAATGGATTAAGAGATTGATGTTTTTGTACCATCCTAGCAATAGTTTCACTACCAATGTATAGTGCATGCTGGCCTTCCTCTGTGAACACTTAACTTTTTTTTGTGGATTTCCTACCGTCGGTCCTCGCTATGGAACTTGTGGGGACTATCTACACAATCACTATGGCTCTCCTATGGCTTAGGGAAAGGGAGCATGGATCCTCTCAAGGAAGTATACCCGCTAAGGCTTGGTCGACCTCACTGGGCTAGACATGTAAGACCTATGCTTCACACCGTCTACTGTGCTCTCCAACCACCTCTCCCAGTACCATAGTATCCCCATAGATCACTCACTCACACCACACCCATAGACCACTCACTCACACCACACACATAGATAGAAAATACCACAAGAGAGTAATATTGTATGCCAAAAATGTAGAGAGAATAATACACTTGAGGAGAGAGTGATCCCCTTTTCTCCTCCCCCTCTTCTTGTTGCAATCCTCCTCCTCGACGTTCCAATCATTCATCATGTTGCGTAGAGGGAAGATCTTCTGCTTTAGATGTCACACTCATCGGGAAAAGGTAGATGGTGCTCAAAGAGGATCTCACCCTGCCTTAAGGGAGAGGGGTGTTCCCTCCATGAGTATACTTGGCCAAAGAGGTGGCCATGCACATCCCTTGTTGGGAAAGGTGGATAGTATTCGATGAAGATCTCTGTGTTTGGACGGAGGGGTGTACCATCACGGTACCTTCAAAGTTAGCCATGCATGTCATAAGTGCATCTGGTAGTTTGAGGACTTGATGGGTAAGAGATGTCGAAGGGCACCGGCGGTGATGGCGGTCAGAGGTAATAGTGGGAGGAGTTTCTCTTGGTGGAGTGTGGAGGACCTGGCTATTTATCCATAGGTGGTCTACAATACATGACCTTTTGCAACTCTTCTCCCCAATTGTCTATGAACTTTCGATGAACGTCTACAGCACCAATGTACTATATCCATTGGGCCATGGTTTTTCTTTCTTGCAATCTCTTATAAGTGTTTATCTTATAACGATTTTTTTTATCTTGTTTCTTTAGTGTTCTTTTGCCTTGGTGAGAAGCTTCTTCATCTGATTCTTTTTCTGTGTCACTTATCTTAATTTTGGTTGTTTTGGTTCCACTCACCTGGGTTTGTTTTAGTTCTGTTTCCATCTCATTTCCAGACTCCTCCCCAGAGGTGTAAGAGTTAGAAGTGTACAAATTCTTCCCATGTGGATTCGAGCTCACTATACTCCAGTGATTCCATCGTTGTCTGAGTACATGGCACTCATCATTTACAATAGTATAATTTTGGGGAGTTCCTCGCCACATCTGGTGTTATCCATGTTGATCCTTGCCTTCCCCAACTATCTATGTTGGCCATCATTTGAATCCAATTTACATCATCACCTTCATCTATGATCTTCAAATTGGCGTATTTGTGTCCTTCTTGCATGTGAAGCAATACTGTAACAAAATTGATGGTGGTATCCGATTGATTGCCAAAAATGCCACCACTATCCATAGGATGTAGATGACCAGTCAAGGTCTACTCTAAGGACTAAATCATCGAATTGCAAAGTAGACATGGTCCTTGCCCAATCATGGACCATTTTGGCTTTATTCATAAATGGTCTTCCTAAGATCATCTCATAAAAGTCTGGTTGTTTAGATAAATCCATCAATGATTAAGGTGTGCTTTACCTGATGTTTTAGTACCTTGATCCTAAGATCTCATAACATCCTAATAGGTTTGGCAATTGTTCCATCCGCCATCTTGACAACAATGTCATAGACACTTCATGAGATTTGCCCATATTTTCCCAACACTTTTTGGTGATTAAACTCACTCCCATACCACCATCTAGGACTCCCATTACTGTGATTCCCTTGGCGCAATGAGTGACAGAGAGGGTTGTAGTAGTCTTATCACTCTCAAAGTATTGTGCCAGTTTGTTTAATGGTATTTCGACCACAGACTTAGTGTTGTCCTTGCTCTGGTGTAGTCTCTTAGGAAAGATGTTTATGCACGTTTGCAAAGAGTGGTAGCTCAACATCAAGTTCCCCATTGAGAATAGCTTTTAATGCTGCAAAGAGTTGAGGGTCTCCACACAGACATGCACTGATTGTGGTATCAATTTTTGAAGCCATAAAATCCATCAACTTAGGGATGCTCATGGGGGGAGTACTATTGCCTCTCTATCATGAGGGTGCTAGTGATATTGGAATTTCCACCTCTTGGTGGGGTTCAAGGTTCTCATACTCAAACATTCTCCTAAAGAGTCCAGAATCCATGCTTGAGACAGGTGAGTTCTCACTGACCTCAAGGATGACACTAGGTAGATCCGAGGGTTTGTGGGTTGTGATAGGCTTTAGGATGTTTGGATGAATAGTGTCAGAGATGTTTACTTGTTTTGGTCTTGGTTCTAACTCCTCTTAAGTATGTGTGACCATATCCTTGAGCTCATGAAGTTGTTCCAATTTTCTTACAAGGTTAGGCTATGAACCAAGTTTCTCTTTGTTTGGTTTCTTGAGGGCCTACACCTCCTCCTTTTTGGTCTCCTTAGTTTTTGTTTGAGTGTCTCTAGCTCAAAACTAGCCTATATGTCCACTGAATTGGAGTCCTCATCAATATCATTCATGTAGACTGGTTCATCAGGTATTCCCAAGTTCACTCATTCTATTTTCTCTATTTTTTTCCCTTTTATGGATTTATTTCTTCTATGGCCCCTCTTCTTTTTGGATCCCACTACTAAACGAAGTGGGACATCTTTCTTCTTTTCCACAATAGGTGTGTTTTGAGTTACGAGTCTTGTTATTGCATTCACAGGTGGGTTAGAAAATTGATCTCTAAGTTTGACCACCCACTCCAATCATGTTGAGATGTGTGATTATAGGACCATTCTACTGATTTACAACTACCACTTTCATTGGGTAATCTTTGTTCCAATGATCTATGCCACAATGATTACAGGTGGCATGCTAGAAGATGAAGCTTGGGTGATTGGTTGATTTTTGATGTGACACTCAGAGACTCGGTGTGATCCTTGATAATGATAGCATTGAAGAGGCATCCTCTCTTGACATTAGATTTGTTGATGTCTTGACCTCTTCCTACCATAGCTAGCTAGTATACAGGCTTTCAACTCCACCTCTTACATCGACTACATAGTCTAGATAGATCTTTGTGGAGTCCTCACAAAGCGACATGTGAGGAAGTATCCAAGTCAACCTTGTATTTTGGACACGCAAAGGTTCCTCAAAACCTATTTGGTTCAATGGTGTGATTCTCGAGGGTGGAGGTTGAGGTCCCAAAACTGGTGGAGGTAACGACACATTTTGTGCATTGTAAATTCCCCTTGCAAAATAGGTTGTTGTGCTGTTTGCTCAGCATTAGGTTGAGGTGTTGTAGTAGGCATTATGGCTTGTGGTTGTGATGGAGCTGGTAAAGTCAATTGTTGAGGTTTGGAAGTATTAGCAAACGAGTGCACCACTGTGAAGCTGCATGCCCAACATAATGTCCACAAAAAGTACAATTTCCATTATAGCATGCCCTTAGTTGAGAGTGCACAGGTGGACAACACCATCACTTGTACCTCTTTGGTATAATAAAAATTTTAAATTCTCTCGATTGTGTATCTATTGCATTGTCTATTTTACTCTCTCTTGCTATCTCTTTTCGTTGTGCCATATTCTTATAATTTCTATTTTTAATCAATTAATTTATTAATTAATTGACATAGTTGATGTAAGTGCAGATCATTGGATTGGATAATGGAGGTGAGCTGGTGGTGTTTAGGAATATTTTGAGATAATTGATTCTGAGTGTCGATAAATATTATTTGATTTTGGTGACAACAAGTGCCATTAATTCATTTTGGGCGTACCATCCATATTTATAAACAATATGTATATATTATTTGGGACATGCAAGTACCATTAATTCAGCTTAGGTGTAGCTTAGATGGCCATCTAGATAGAATCTGGATGGAGGATGTATGAAGTGTAGAAGGGGGTGGATACTAAAAGCATTGGATGCTTAGCTCATGGCAACCATGTCCATCTATAGTACTGTAAGTAGGGTGGTAGATGCGTATACAATGAGGGTAGTACACTGCATAGATACGGTCACCGCCTGTGTATCAAGAACGCGGTCCACCAACCACCGACCACCGCCCACTAATGATGGACCTAGTATTTAAGGGAATATTCCTCATATCGTCGCCTCGGGGGCTCCAAAGCATATCAGCTATGTTCTTGAGTGGGTTCCTTAACCTTCATATGCGCTCCCTCCTCCTGGGCCCCAGCTAACTCTCATACCCCCCTGACCATCTCTTAACCATCATCAATGGTCACAATAATGAATCCATTGGTGTCTAAACCGGGGTTCCCACTAAAGACATATGCACCATGGATACTCCTCATAATGGGGGCCTAACAAATGTGCATTATACATCAAAGTAAGATACATGTTGAGAGGCAGACATTGAGTGTATACTAACACCCCCCCTCAATACATCCACCCAAAGATGAACTAGGTTTTTGGCCCAACGCCAAGTCGATAAACATGCCGAGTGAGCTGGTCCTTCCCAAGATCCTTGGTGAAGATGTCAGAACAGGTTTTCTCTGTAGAGCAATACTCTAGCTCCACTATCTCATCCTTTATCAGCTCCTGCACATAATGATACTGACTCTCAATGTGCGTGTGAGCATGAAACACATTTCTTGGAGATAGCCATGCAACTCTAATTGTCACACCGGAAGACTATAGCCTCCCCGATCTTAACTCCCATGTTAAGATTCTCCTTAACCATACTACCTCACATGCAGCAAAGCAAGCTGCCTTATACTCAGCCTCTGTGGAATAAAGTGCCAATGTAGGTTGATTTTTTCTGGTCCTAGAGAAAGCACTGAAACCAAGCAAAAAACAATATCCAAAAACTAATTTCCTAGAATCACAAACTCCTACCCAATCTGAGTCACAATAACCTATCGGAGAGTCACCCATACTATAAGTGATGCCATACTGAAGAGTACCTCTAATGTACCAAAGTACCCTCATCCCTTCCTTCCAATGACTCTCTCGTGGCTTGTTGGAAAACTTGCTCAACACACCAACTGTGAAGCTGATATCAGGTCTAGTGTTAGTTAGAAAAATCAAACTCCCCACCAACTTCCTGTACTTCCTGATGTCAACAGGCGTAGACATAAGCTTGCAGTTTGTCATCCCAAATGCTTTGAGAATCTCCCAAGCATACTTATGCTACGAAATGAAGATTTTACCTAACTTTTGCCAGACCTGAATCCCCAAATAAAAATGCATACGACCCAAGTCTATCATCTCAAACTCATGGCTCAGCATATCCATTGTCTTCTGGATCATCTTCTCATTATCACCTAAAATGTTTAAGTCATCTACTACATATACAAGGATATATGTAGCAATATTTACAAGAAATTATGACAATTGTCTACCAAAGCTTACATTGATAGTTTCGAACAAGAAAACTGTGACAAAAACCAAGTATTTCTTGTCAAATAAAAAAGAAATAAGATGTTATAGCTCATCATCTACTCTCTCATCCTCAGCTAGATTGCTCATCATCTACTCTCTCATCCTCCAACTAGATCCATGGCTCCAAATACATCTATTTCTAGAAAGACCTCTTCATCTATATCTTAGTCAATTGGTGTAGCTTCGTTTGTTATCGAAAGTATTAGCCATTGTGTTTTCTTGTGGTTTAAGTTCTAGTTGTTGAATTACTATACCTTCATTTGATCCTTCTTCTAGTTGTTCAACTAGATCAATATCTGCTTCTTGTGCTTCTTAAGTGGATTTCTCAACCTCTACTTCATCTGATATTTTCATATCTTCAAATATTTATTTAATGCGTGGATCAATTTGGATTACAAACAACCACTTATGATCTCTTGGGTCTGCCTTGAAGATGATCTACTCACAATGCTTTGGTAGCATAAATGTGTCTCTTTGGTTTGTCCATATCTTTGTGGAGTCTACTTAAACAAATCCGCTCTTATCTGTATGCATGATTGCTTGCGGTCCTTGAGTCACCACCTTGAACCACTTCACATAAAAAATGGACATAGAAAACTTTTTGAACCCAACCTTGATAATGTCTTTATCGGTCCACACAGTAAGCATGCCAACTTCACTACTCACATCACTTGCACTTGAACAACTTTCTTTGTTGATGTCACACCCCATGCTTATGCCATGAAAACCCTAAACCCTAAACACTTGCACCCTTGCATAATCATGCGCATAACCATCTTTAATTGTATGTGTGTAGACTATGGATCGCACATCAGACAACACACCGCATACAGCCCCAACATCTCCACCATGCCTACACCACATGCAATGTCCCTATGTCAGTTTTATAATTTCATCTTGCAAATGAGCCCCGAGCAAAGGGCTATGGATCAACCCTCACAAGGAAGATGCTGGCACTTCTGCATAACCATCACAACCCACCACCACACACAAGCTACACCGACAGACACTCCATGTGGTAGTAAGTCACACAAACCCGACCCACCACGACTTGCTCCACTAATTCAAGTTATAAAAGATGAGATCACTTGTCGGATTGTTGCTGTGGTGGTGGCTCCACATACACTTATACCCCTCTACCCCCAATCCGGCTCGTTCCCAATACCGAGTGGTGGAGGGAAATGCTGTCCTCAATGATGTTGGCAATGAGATGAAGACTCGAATCCGTGAGTTATTCCATATAGACTTTGCCCACAACTTTATGACTACAAGGCATAAACTTGATAAAGCAAAGAAGGACCGAGTCGTCAATCAAATCAGGAGTGAGTTTCGGCCAGCACACTAGGCAATGAAGAGGTCCATCCAAGATGGATTAAAGAGATCACATGGTGAATATAATGAAGCAATGGTGCAGTGACATTACGCACAGGGTAAAGATAGGGGGAGAAAAGCCCTGGCATTGTGTGCAAGAGATTTGGGATGAGGAGTGCAAGAAGCACAATGTAAATCCCTGCAGGTATATGTAGGAGGAGGAAGTCGCAACAAAGTGAATGTAGAGTGTAGGGAGCTCCCATCTTGGGGGTGGCTGGGATGCTTTCCACACGTGCTTTGTAAGTATTAATAGTACACTCACTCACTTTTTTTTGGCATAATGGGAATTTCATTTCTATTAAGTATTCATGCATCATGCTTCCAAAATAAAGAGTTGTTGATTGTGCAGCGAATGATGCAGAGGAGAGGTATGCCTTAAAACACAATACGTATGCCCTCCTCAAGTAACTTGAGTGAGAAGGCATCAACGTTAACTTGATAAATGTGGTCAATATGGTAAGCCTCTACATTTTGCATCTATCAAATAGTTTTTGCATCACTTGCCTTTTTGAGTTTTTGCATTATCAATATTCTTTTGTAGGGACCAATGCCAAACCTTGAGGACACCAATGATTAGGTTTAGCCTTGCATCCAAGGCACTATGTATAGGAGCAATGTCTTTAAATATTGTTTTGTCAGCTCCATGTGTTTGAGCATATATTGTAAACATAAATAAATTATGTGACTTCTTCTTAGTAATAAAAATTTATGTTTTGTGACCTTTGAGTACTATTCAATGCTGGCATAATGGTGCATCCAGCTGCAGGACTGCACCTGGATATACCATTATGTCAAAAAAAATTAAAACCTACATCCATCTATTAGTTGCAGTATTTGAGTTGAAATATGTGTTGAAGTATTTGAGTCGAAATACACATAGAAGTATATGTCAGTATGGTGGTCAAAATACGCATTGGTATTTGAGTAAAAATTCACGTCAAAGTACTAGTCGGTATTTGAGTCGAAATACGTGTCCAAGTATATGTCGGTATAGTGGTCGAAATACGCGTTGGTAAAAGCATCAAAGAGACTGTCGCAAAATTATAAAATATTTTGACTGTTGCTACAACACGTATTTCGATGCTTATTTTAGTGCTAGTTTCGGTGAATATTTTGACGGTTTGATATCAACATGCATATCAATGCTTTCGGAGTTTGTTTGCATGTTCATTTCCATTGAAAAATATGTCGTAAATAGACCCACTTGTAATAGTGTGCCTCGTTTCTAAACACAACCAACTTGCCTCCATTATCCAATCCAATGATATGTAGTTACATTAACGATGCCAATTAATTAATAGACTAATTGATTAAAATTACAAATAACCATACAAAATTCATAATATCAACACGATCCAAGCAATACTCCCATGCATGTATAGGTAAAGTAAGCTATGCTTTGCCACTTTGATTTAGAAAGGTGTCCCAATCTAAACCCGTCTAGGAGAATTCATAAAAATTTAAAACGTGGGAATATATATTCCATGAATTACCTCTAATTCATAAATAATTGAAAATGTGGAAATATATATTCCATGAATTAACTACTCATAACATTCCCCCAGAGGTGACAACAACTGTCCCGAGTTGTCACAAACTCATAAATAACTATCATGGGCTAGTATGAATATAAGATGCAATCAACGATGGATAGGTAGTGAGGGCATGATCAAGTAGCCATTGAGAATCTTTAATAGAGTGGCCTTTATACTTGACTAAAGAAAGATGATAAATATTACCTTTTCTTATTGTTATCTCAATAAAAAGGGTTAATAAAGGAAAGTTTATGAATGATGAATTAGTTTAATGCTAGAATGATATGTGAGTAAAAGATTTATCATCTTTAATAGATGGTTGATGTGCTACAAAATAAAAGTGTGATTCTATAATCCTCTAAAGATGTGGTGTATGTATTGTGACAAATATCCCCTTTAGGGGTAAGTGACATTGCAAGAAACATAAGTGAGAAAGAAATTGTTCATGGGCTACGATGGTGTTGTCTTTGCTTCTATATTTGCAAATGATCTTCATGATTGTTCATCGAGCTCTTTGACCATTTATCTTCGGGTTCATCTTAGTTGAAGATGTGTAATAATGCCTCGAGTAAGCATGTGCATTGCATACGGATATATAAGCAAGTCACATATATTCTTCCATGAGTTGTAAGAGTTTGGATGGTTGTCATGGATTGTGAGGGGATGACAAGTCATTGTGATGTGTATTAAATATTCTCCTCTTAATTTTCCAAGGCCTCTTTGTCTTGTGGTTCAACACTTTCAATTTTTGCAATTAATCTTGGCTCTGATACCATTGTTGTGGGAGGTTGACATAAACCCAATGAATTGATTGTAAAAAAAATAAATACCAAGTATAAAATAATTATAAAAATACTAAATAACAAGCATACAATAGAGAAAATAATTGTACACGACAGAATATATTGGGTCCAATTTCCCCCACACAAGAGTGAGCCTTCCTCTTGGTGTACTTAAATATGTTCCTTGAAATAAATTGTGGGGCTCAAAATAGTGTTCTTTTACAAATATGTCAGCTTCTTTAAAAATAGCTTACTTTATTAGGCAAGCTAATCTGCTTCAAAAGTAGATGTAACCTTAAACCATATAAATGTGTACATATCTTAATCAAATATACACAAGGGAGCTTTCACATGTCCCGAATAATATATATACATCATCAATAAATATGGATGGCATACACAAAATGAATTACTAGTGCTTGTTTCTCACAAAATCAAATAATATTTGTTGACACTCAAAATTGATTACCTCAAAATATTCATGAACACCACCATTATCCAATCTAATGATTTGAACTTACATCAACTATGTCAATCAATTAATCAATTAACTGATTAAAAATACAAATAACCATATGAAACTCATAACATCAAGATGATCCACCCAATCTCCCATGCATGTGTACGGATTTACCTACGTATGCATAAAGTAATCTATGATTCGTCGCTTAGATTTAGAAAGGTATCCCAATCTAAACCTATCTAAGAGAATTCATAAAAATGGTAAACGTGAGAACATATATTCCATGAATTAACTCTAATTCATAAATAATGGGAAACATGGGAATATATATTCCATGAATTAACTCCTCTCATAACATTCCCTGAGGGTGACAAACAACTGTCTTGAGCAGTCACAAAATCATAAATAATCATCATAGGTTAGTATGAACATAACATACAATCAATGATAGGCAGCGAGGGCATGATTAGGTAGCCGTTAAGAATCTGTGATATGGTAACCCTTATACTTGACTAAAAAAGGTGATAAAACTACCTTTTCTTGTTGTTATCCGAATTTATAACAAAAACGGTTAGTAAAGGAATGTCCAAGTATAATGAATTAGTTTAATGCTACAATGAATCATAGGTGGGTAAAAGATTTATCATCTTCAACAATGGGTGTTTGATATGTTACAAAATAAAAGTGTGATTCTATAATCCTTGAACGACATGTATGTATTGTGACAAATATCTCCTCAAGGGGTAAGTGAGATTGAAGGAAACATAAGAAAGTGTTCACGGGCTATGGTGGTGTCGTCTCTATCGACACTCAAATTGATCACTGTCAAAATAATCTTGAACACCACAAGCTCGCCTCCATCATCCAATCCAATGATATGCACTTACATCAACTATGCCAATCAATTAATAAATTAATTGATTAAAAATACAAATAACCATACAAAACTCATAACATCAAGACGATGCAACCAATACTCTCATGCATGTATGGATTCACCTGCGTACGCATAAAGTAAGATATGATTCACCGCTTGGATTTAGAAAGGTATCCCAATCTAAACTCGTCTCTAGGAGAATTTATAAAAATGGAAAACATGGGAATATGTATTCCATGAATTAAATCCAATTCATAAATAATGAGAAACGTGGGATTATATATTCCATTAATTAACTTCTCATAGCAGAGAGAGAGAGAGAGAGAGAGAGAGAGAGAGGAAATATTACAAGATACATTGCGTATAGGCTATGTCGCATATAAAAAAATGATTGAATCTAGTGAGTCACTTAGCAACACAAAATGAGTCGCTAAGTGACACTTTAAATGGTATTATATTATAAAGGATTTACTTAAATATCATCGCTTGTGACATAAAAATTATTGTTATAAGCGCCATATAGAGAGTGTCGCTACAAACATCACTTTTGTGCCAAGTTGGGTACAACTTTTTAGGGGGCCCAAAGTGTCACTTCAGCCAAAGCTGGGACCCTTGTAACCTTGTAGTGAGAGCTCCATACCTCCGTGGTTAGCAATTTATGTCATAGTCTCCCATGAGTGTTATCACATCGTCACATGAACTACATTTTCTTGTCTCTCCTATGACTTCAAATCACTCATACACACTCAATAGCATGCATTAGAGAAATAATTATTAAGATGATTTAGCAAGAGCAATATCTTGCATTATAAGTGAAATTGACTGTGGCCAATCGGGCACCCAAGGCTCATAAGTGGCCTATTTCTTATATAATTCTTAATATCACAATGGAAGAGTATCTTGCATTATGAGAGAAAGTGGCTTATATACAAGGCCATAAGTGTTAAGACACTTTTAAACTGTGGCCAACTAGGTGCCAAAGGCTCATAAGTGGCCTACTCCTTATACAATGCTTAATTTCATAATACATGTATGAAGTACATTCATAGGGAATCCATTCTAGCTTGTTGCCACATGCTCTTAGAGTGAAAATCACCATAAGTACTCCGTTGGACCATTTTCGAGGACTTGTCCAAGTTATAGATTTGGACACCATTGCTTCATAGATTGATCATACATGCTTTTGGTGTGTCTATCTTTTCTATTTGATGTTGTAGAGTTATAGTGGATTAACATCATAATGACATACATTTATGAGGATGATTTTTTGTTGCTATTCTTATTAGAAAGTTAGCATTACTGGAGGGGACACTTTGCTATAGACGTAAAAACCTGCAAGGTTCTCCAAGCTTGCCTACACTCTTTGAAGATGAAATTGAATTCATCAGGATACCCCTAACCACCACAATCTAAGAGCAACCATGGGCATAGAATTTGTGGGTCCCATTAGCCTAGCTGCTTAAGGGAACCTAGGCATGCTATATCACGCTCGCCCCCACCCATCGATTAGTTCATCACCAAGAGGATTGAGGCTAAAACTACACAAAGAGATGGCATGAGATCTACCACCAAGTTCCTTTAACAAAGATGTGCTTACTCAATCTGGTTTCCCACTAGAAATAACAAAAACGAGCGATCGTTTACACATTTTATAAATGAAGTGGTGGAGTTCTTGTTCAAAGAATTCCTTTGCGATGCACATAAAATAAACACCTTATTACTACCTATAAGCTAATGGCCAAGATGAGAGCACAAATAAAATTTTGTGTGCCACTTACTTTGTTTTAACTCCAAGTATTCAAGGTATGTGTATCTTCAATATGTTCTTTTCTATTCTCATTTTTTTGAGAAATTAGGTATTTTATGCATATTTAACTTTTTGATATGTTTTTGACTTAAATAAACTTACGTGTATTTGTAGATGTAAGTGAAACAAGGCAACATGAAGTGCAGCAAAGCTTGTAAGAAATAAAGTTAAACATCTTATAGTTCTCTATTTTGTTTGAGTATATATGACATTAATCCAAATCGTAGTGTTGTTTCTTTTGTAATTAAATGCACTATAGCCTATTCAAGGCATTTTAGGATTATAAACTTGATGTGTATTTCCAATTATTAGAAGACTCATTTTCATTTCATCATGTTACATTATACTGGTCTCTTAAAATAATATATATCACATTATCACAAAATAAAAGCTCACCTTGTTACGTACATTCTGAGAGTGATTGGAGAAAATTTTGATTTTGTCTCCATTTTATCCCCAAAAAGAACTTGCAAAATCTTTTTGTTAGCCTCACAAAAGCCTTTCTAGTATACTACCTTGCAAAAATGTTAGAAAATAATCACAAAATCATACAACTTCAATTGGATTAAATTCTATGTATAGACATGGTTACTCCCTCTTGTTTTAAATTTTAATTTACCAAGAATTATCCTAACTTAGAAAATTGAAATCTCTTCTCATAATTTATGAAGTGATGTAAAATTATCCATATAAATAATTTAAAACTTTTATTAAACGACTAATTTAGAAACTTTAACACTAGTTTGATAATATGACAGAAAAGTGTCCGTGGACATATTTGTGTCCTCTTTACTGACCAACTTTATGGAATTATTTAGAACACATGGATAGTGAAAATCACTCCAGGGGGGGAGGTCACTCTGTTAACTCGCACGTGTTAACCCCCTACTTGTGGATTTTTGAATTTTAAAAACACCACTTTTGTAACACTTTTTATAATAAAAGTACCACTTTTATACCAAATTTTCACCATTTCAATTAGAAATCCCCTTATGTATGTAAATTTTTTATAACTCCACAAGAGAAAAAAAACCCTTCTGTTGAACTCACGTGTATCTTACATATTTTTAAGTGCACCCCCCTCCCTCCTCCCTGAAGAAAATCAAAGGTTTTCTTTTTTCATATCATCAGGTATATAGGAAAGGTATATTTTGGGATCACATTGGTTACCTCTGGGCTTTTCAATTTCATAAAAATTTATAGGCCAAATTACACTCGTAATACAGAGTTATTTGGACTATATTTGGATCAAAGGCTTTAATTAGTCAATTTCTCAATGTTTTCCAAAGTTTTTGGATATACATTACCTCATATATATATATATATATATATATATATATATATATATATATATATATATATATATATATATATATATATATATATGGTGTGATACAATCCATCTTAGGCTCAAAAATCAATTAGAATTCTAGAATTTAGGTCTTAACAAAATTTTAAGGTATTTAGCTGTCTCAAAAAAATTAACTTAGAGGAATTTTATAGCTAATCAAACAATCATAGACTAGGACCAAATCTTGCACACATGTTCTGTACAATGTTATACTTTATTGGTGCATTTTGTGAGAGCCAATCACATATACACCTATCCTTTTAGGCACTTTGTTTTAGATGAAAGTTCACAAATTTTGGACCATATTTTATTACTATAGAATATGAGACTACTTCACACATTTTTAAACATCTCATAAGGCTTTAAGTGGAATATCTAGCCATTTTATATAATAATAAATACTATTTTCATAAGTTTCTCACTAGATGATCCAAATATAAGCAGGAGTTTGTATATGTTGTTTTGTTATCAATGCAATTTTGAAAGTTGAGACCATCACCTTGTCTTCTAACTAAATTGAAATGTTTAAATATGTATTCTTGACCAACTACTTTAGTGGAGACATTGATTTATTAGTATAACTTAAGTAAATCACCATATAAACTCACACTATTGACATATTTCGGGTGTGAAAGACTCAACAACTAAAAAGATATTCTAAAAAGTAAATTTAATTGAATTAATTATTAATGCAATAAATTTTTTTAAATCATGGACTCTCATCTTGTAAATAGTATGTAAGGTTTAGGAGAAATTTATAATGAATCAAGATCATTTTTTTCTTGCATGTAGGAACCTACTTTGTAAATTTGTAACTTGTTTGGATTATAGTGCTGTATATACCTTATGGTGATTTATCAATTATATTTAACGTTACTTTTATCATTTTAATAATTTTCTAAGTTTTGCCACATTCATGAAAACATGCCTTAGAAGAGAAATGTCAAAATACCACTCCCATTCATAAGATGTAATTTTTTTAGCAAACTCCTGAAAAGATATATTTATGTCATGTTGAGCTACCAAACTAGTGTTAGCTAGCCATTAAAAGACACCTCACGGCGGCGAGAGTGTGTTGCACTTTTGCCATGTGAGTTGTACATGTATTTCTTTTATGAAAGCAATTATGTGAAGTGATTGTTAGAATTGTTTAACCATCTCCGTGTGCACCACTTATATATGATGTAATATGAATTTTATAACTATTTCCATTTTCACCATGCATTACAAAAGGAGATAAAGCAATAGCAATGAATTAACATAGTGATGATAGCTTTTGATCAATAATTGGATTCTCTGGTTGTAATGGCATTCTTGTGATCTAATGGAAGGAAATGACTTTCAGTGAGAACAATGGGCGAAGGTCGCAATCCCTTGAGGCATTCTTGTTTTGAAACTTTGAGCAATAGCTCAAAAGTGTAGAGGGCTGCTCGATGCATTTTGTTGAACAAATAATTAGCGTGTTGTTCCTTTTTAAAACTTGTAGTGTCTAGAAGAAAATAGTGTCCTTTAGTGTATCTTCCACGGCTAAGATTGAAATAAAAAAAGGGTTAAAATTTCCACTTAAATGGGGAAAGGGCCAAGAGGTTTCTAGCATGATTGGAAGTACTAATTAGTCTAAAGAACAAAAGGCCAAAGACGAATAAATCTATTTGTTGTTGCAAGATATAAAGATACAAAACTCATGGTGAGGGTTATGTGTTCTAATAAAGAAAGGGGAGATATGGTGGTCAAGAAGCGCGTGATGAGCGACCTTTTGGCCGTTCAAGCTTAAGTGGGCTAATGTTGACTGTTACGCTAATTCTCGAATCCAAAGCAAAGCCAGCGATGATTGGACAATCCCAAATCAGCGCCATTGAGACGTTGACAACGTAGAATAAAAAAACAAGTCCGTTATAGGGCTCCAGCAGCTACGTGGGTGGAACAGTCACTGCTTTTGCAATTCGGCGTGCCGCACTAGATTCGTGTACCGGTTAAATAGAGTCACGGAAGGAAGCCGCGCCGCTGTCGTTTCAAATTTAGGCAGTAGCTTTTCTCAACGGATGCGAGCTTTCTCACCTGCTGCCAAAACTCACGTTCGTGCATGAATAATGGCACGCTCTGCCAGCGCTCAAAGATGGCGACACCTGTGCTTCATTCATAGGATCGGACGGCAATCAATATAGTCGTTGTTGTTTGTTTTGTATGTGCACACAGCCAGCCAGTTGCCAGCCATATGAATAGGACGGGTGACTGGAGGCCGGCTGCTAATCAACGTGATCACGCTATAACTCTCGTTTTAACCAAACAGAATCCAATGCACTCCCTTAAATTTGGTATAAACCCTTAGTTTTAACACACCCCCGCCCGCCCCAAAAAAAAAATCAATGAGGAAACGTGCAAACAGAATCCCCCCAAAAAAAAATCAATGAGGAAACGTGCAAACAGAATGGAACTTGAGAACGTGGGAAGCTGTCTCTCAAACGTCTATTCTAGCTGTGGCGGAGGCGCGTTGCCAGCATTTGGGTCGGTCATATTGCCAGCTAAGCCCTGCCGTGCCTGCACACTCTTCTCCAAATTCTCTTTCGAAGGTGGTTAGTGGGTAACTTTTCCGGTAATTACTTGGTTAAGAGAGAGACAGAGAACCTGATGCCTTATAAGTACACTGTGCTACTGGTGGTTTCCATATTCTCTTCTGGCATCTTTGTACATTGCTTAAACCCAACTAGAGAGAGCGTCTTAAGAAGAGGACCAGTCCTCTGTCACTTGCTTACAGTCCAATTTTTTCTCCTTAATCCATCTTTGTAGACCGCAATTTTTCTATTTCTTCTCCAAAATCCATCTTTTGTCTTGTCTCAATCTACTCTTTCCTC
Source organism: Cibotium barometz (assembly GCF_041138505.1). NCBI lineage: Eukaryota > Viridiplantae > Streptophyta > Polypodiopsida > Cyatheales > Cibotiaceae > Cibotium > Cibotium barometz. Next base: position 49,027,374 of record NC_141046.1, on the reverse strand, counting down.
AGTTGATCAAATGCACTTAACCAATCACCACCTTCTAGGGGTTGCAATTACTCAACGCTACTCTAAATTGAGCAGCGAAATCGAGGTCTTGATGCTTCACTAGCAGCACCACCTCAAGGCAGGAACGCTCAACCACGTGCTGAGGCAAGGTACTAGCACCATTTCACTGCAGGGTACACCCAAGAAGGTATTATCGTATCTCGGTGATCATTGGTCTAATCACCACCTAAGACTCTTAGGAGATACAGGTGACCAACGAGGGGGTATTCTGCACCTTAGTTAATCATCAGTCTAATCACCACACAGGATATCATTATATTAGTCTAGTCACAACCTAGCGGTTAGGAATCAGGATCAGTTTATCATTAGTCCTATAACTATGTAAGGGTTGGAAATTGTGACCGTTCTAATTCCCATTTTCTCTCAATAATAACTGATCAATAGATCACATTACCCTAACAGTTGCAGTTAATAAATTGCTGTTCCAGACAAAGCAATGATCACGAGAAGGGGTAATAGATGCAATACTGTCGCTGGTCTACTGTTTGAAACCTGCATGATTGTAGCACTAGTAAGCCTTGCATTTTTGCCAAAGCATGCAAACGGCCAGAATGGGCACTGGAAAACACTGGTCACTGCCGGAGTGTCTGCAATGCACATGACCACGGATAGGTTCAACAAGGTCATCATCTTCGACAGGACGGACTATGGGCCTTCGCAGCTCAGACTGCCGAACGGAAGGTGTCGGACAGATCCTAACGACCTGGCCCTTAAGGTGGATTGCTATGCTCACTCCTTTGAGTACGACGTGGCCACCAACAATGTCCGGCCGCTTGAGGTTCTCACTGACACCTGGTGCTCTTCCGGCGCCTTCGTCGCCAATGGCACCCTGGTTAATACGGGTGGCTTCAACGACGGAGCTGCTGCCATCCGTTACTTCGTCCCGTGCGACAACGGCGCATGCGACTGGATTGAGTTGGGGCAACTGGCAGCTTCCCGTTGGTATGCCTCTAATCAGGTTCTGCCGGACAACCGCGTCATCGTCATTGGCGGAAGACGCTCCTTCAGCTACGAGTTCGTGCCGAAAAAACCGGGGGAAGCAGCCTTCGCCTTTAGGTTTCTCGTCGAAACCAACACCCCCAACGTCGAGAACAATCTCTACCCGTTCCTTCATCTGTCCTCCGACGGCAACCTCTTCATCTTCGCCAACAACAAGTCCATCCTTCTCAACTACCAGACCAACACAGTAGTTAAGACTTTCCCGGACCTGCCGGGAGGTGGGCGGAACTATCCGTCGTCGGGCTCCTCAGTCATGCTCCCGCTGCAGCACTCCGACGGCTTCACGAAAGTCGAAGTACTGATCTGTGGCGGCAGTCCCGACGGAGCTTTCCAAGCGACAGGCTCCGGCACGTACATGGATGCTCAGAATGACTGTGCGAGGATGGTGATAACGGATGCCAATCCGGAGTGGGCTGTGGAAACCATGCCGTCGCCGAGGGTGATGTGCGACATGCTGATTCTTCCGACAGGGGACATTCTGATCATAAACGGAGCTGAGCAAGGGACGGCAGGGTGGGGGGCAGCGAGAAAGCCAGCGCTGGCTCCTTTTCTGTACTCTGCATGGAAGCCTGTAGGAAGAAGGTTCGAGGTACTGGCGGCTAGCGGTATTCCAAGGATGTACCATTCGACGGCAAACGTTCTGGCGGACGGAAGGATTCTGGTGGGGGGGAGCAACACGAATGTGGGCTATGTGTTCAGCGGGGTGCCATTCCCGACGGAGCTCCGTCTAGAGTCGTTCAGCCCATACTATCTCAATTCGGGCTACGATTACAGAAGACCGACCATCACAGGGCTCTCTACCACCACCATCTCCTACGCTTCCGTGTTCACCATGACCTTCAACGTGCCCACTGATCCTGCTGTCAACCTCTTCTTCAATCTGTATTTCCCGCCGTTCACCACCCACTCCTACTCCATGAATCAACGAATGCTCTTCTTAGCCTTTACTGTTAGCAAGGTTGGAGCCAGCTACCTGGCCACCCTCACTGCCCCTCCCACCTCTGTAGCCGCTCCCTCTGGCTACTACATGCTGCGAGTAATCAACAATGGCATCCCTAGCACTGCGGCATGGGTTCAACTCTCTTAAGGCCACTTCTTGGTATTGTAAACAGTACGTGAGTCTTCTTCCAACCTTCCACTTCCACCACATCGGCCTCCTCACACCATTACTTGGAAGTGGTTTCACAAAGCCTGATTTTCTTACACAACTACTATTCTTTCTATATAAAAGTGCCTCCTCCAAATTGTAAGTACTAATTAGTGGCGTACAAGTAAATTACTTGCTCCGCTAAATTAGATCACGAGGGCACCGTTCATAAAGCTCGAAACTTACACAGAAATGTGTATGTATCTTTCGACTCAAAATAAATAATCCATGCTTAATTATTTCACAATTTAAAAAAGAAACTTTGCCGAATTGTTGTTCAATTTCTTCGGCGAAGTTATCCTCGCGCTCTCCAAGTGGACATTGACAATTCTCTCTCGCGCTCTCTCTCTCTCTCTCTCTCTCCCCCCACAGGCAACCGACCATTTTCTGGAAGAGCTTTGTCAAAGCCTCCTTCAATGTGAGTCCGTCCGTGGGTGGGTGTGCGTGTGTGTGAGAGAGAGAGAGCGAATTGTACGTGTGTGTGTGAGAGAGAGAGAGAGACAGCGAATCCTCTTTATGATGATGTGTACGTAGTTTCGATAAAGATAGAGAAAGAGGGTTCTTTTGTTTGTGGACTGTGTAAGACGAACATTGACAGTAATGAAACAGTGAAATTTGAGAGAGAGAGAGAGAGAGGGGTGAGGGAATGAAATTTGAGAGAGAGAGAGAGAGAGAGAGAGAGAGAAAAGAGAGGGGGATGAGAGTAGAAAGAAAAAAGTAATAATAGTCTATGCAGCTAACAATGTTTTAAAAACTTTATTTTTTTTATATTTTAAAAAAAAATATCTATTGTCAACTAGGAATCAGGAATTGTTGGGTACCCAAAGATGCTCAACACAATGGCTAGTCCTCATATAGGGGGCTTACAAATCACCTATACCGTGACAATGATGGTAGAACATCTATTTCTAATACCCCATGTGAGTGAACTATCTATTTTGCCCAATGTCTAGTCAATGAAGGTATCACTCTAATAGGAGGCTTACAAAATAGAAACTTACAAAATAGAAACCCATCACTAACACCTCATGTAGATGGTCCAATGTCGAGTAAATGAAGATGCCACACCAATAGATCTCTTCCAAGAGCCTTTGTGAAGATATCCACATAGTCTTTCATTATTCCAACTAGACCTCTCTATCCATGATCAACTTGAGCATAAAATGATATTATATATCAATGTACTTAGTGTAAGCATGGAACACTAGGTTCATTGCAATTGCTATGCAAATTTGATTGTCACACAGAGTTGTCACATAACTATGTTTTGGTTGCTTTGAGCAAATCCCATGCCTCCCATGTAGCTCAATGTATGCTTACATCATAGAGCTATGCAATCTCTACTTATGCATACATAGAGCTATGCAATCTCTACGTATGCATACATCGAGCTCTATGTACACATACATAGAGCTATGCAATCTCTACGTATGCATACATAGAGCTATGCAAGTTCTATGATTGCATAAATTGAGCATACATAGAACTATGCATGTATGGATAGAGCGCTACACATCCTCTATGTATGCATACATAGAACTACGCATGCTCTATGTATGCATACATGGAGCATACATTGCCCAATCCATGTATATATGCTCTATGTATGTAAAAATAGGGCATACATAGCTCTATTATGCATGAACATACATAGCTCTGTATATATGTATACATAGAACTATGTATGCTCTACTATGTATGTATAAATAGAGCATGCATAGCCTTATGTATGCTCTATGTATGCATACATAGAGCAATATACATACCTCTATGTATGCATACTCTTATCGTGCGTAGAACTATGTATGCATGCTCTATGTATGTTTATTAGAGAATGGATAGAGCATAGATAAAGCATATACAGCTCTATGTAACAATATATGCTTTATGTAGCATATATAGCTCTATGTATGTGTATTAAAGAATAGATAGAGCATAGATACAACATATATATAAGCTCTATGTAGCTATGCATTGAGCCATGCATGCTCTACGTATGCATACATAGGACTATGCATGCATGCATAGAGCTATTCATACTTCTATGTATGGTCTATGTATGTATACATAGAAGTGTGTATGCTCTATGTATACATAAGTAGAGCAACCATAGCTCTATGTATGAATAAGTAGAGCGTATATAGCTCTATGTATACATAAGTAGGGCATACATAGTTCTATGTATGTATACATAGAGCTATGTATGCATACATAGCTCCATAAATAAAACCCATGGATTTCAAGAGGGTATAAAATTGTTAGAAAGGCACAAGGACAAAGAAAAATACCTCTCCATGGGTTTGTAGTTGGAGACTGGAAATTATAGTTGTAGATTGGAGAGAACCTACAACCAAAATACGGCAAAGGCATAGAGCCTAGTTAGGGTTAGCACATAGAGAGCCATTATAAGAGCATAGGGGAATGGGAGAGTGTAGAGCCTTACCTTAATGTACAAGAGGGCTTGAGAAAACTTGAAGGAAGAACCCACAAAAAGGAAGAAAGAAGAGGGCAATAAGATTAGTTTCAAAAATTAACAAAACTATTTAAAACTTTTAAATATTACCTACCAAAAAGAATAATGAAAGAGATAAGGCATTATTTCAACATTTTTGTTTGGTAAGGAGAAGATAAGAGAGAAGATAATGGAGCCTATGGTGGTGAGTGAATACCTTGCTCTTATGATTTCTTGATGGAGCTTGCTTGCTTGCTTGATTGGTTGAGCTTGCTTGTTGAAAAAGGAGAGAGGAAGAGGAGAGTTGGGGGAGTGCTTGCTTGCTTGATTGATTGATTAAGCTTGCTTGATAGAATGAGGGAGGATTAGATAGGAGAGAGGAAGAGGGGAGTTGTGGGAGATTAGATAAGAGAGAGAAAGATTGAAGAGGGAAAGAAAGATGTAAGAAAAAAGAAGAGGGAAGAGGGGATTGAGAGTGATTAGAGAGAAAGAAAAGAGGAGATTTTTAGTAGTGATTGATTAGAGATGAGTCCTTGCATAAAAGGAATAAGGCGAGATCTCATCAAGAAAGGGAGTGTTTGGACTTGGAGTTAAGGGAGTGATTGAACAATACGCACACTATCTAGTATCCAGTCTCTCACAACTTTCATGGTTATACACGTAATTATAAATGCAGCTAAATTGCCACATGTATAACCATAATTTAGCCACATGTATAGCCATGAAAACTCGGAAAAAATGAAAAAGGTAAAAACTCTAGAGAGTATCACAAATGCAATTTTAGGTGCTCATATTCACATGATGTGTTTAGCAATAGGTGGTCTTTGTCATCAAAGGAGGAGGTGGGACCACCAAAGGGAAGCCAAGAATGGTTACATAAAAAGATCTCCTGCCATGTGCATAATGCAAAGGTGTGTGATTCATAGTGTGAAGGTGAAGGAAATTTGGGACCACTTCATTGGTAAAAAGAATAGTCTTGGGGCACGCGAAGACTCGAAGTTGATAGATCCTTTAGAGACTTCATGGGTTGATGGAGAATGAAAATGGAAAAGTAGAATTTTCCACGGCACCTTGGATCTTGACAAAGAAGGAAGAAAATACCTTTGCAGATACATGGAGGGTAGGGAAGCATATGACATGAGAGCAACCTTTCATCATCAGATACCCTAACGCCACTAGTAAACATGCCTTCTTAGACAGTCGAGTTGTCCTCAAGGGCACATAGGTCTACATGGGGGATGATCTCCCCCAACACAAGTTGCACACTAGTCTACAGGTGACGCACTAGTCTACACGAGAGCAGCCTCTCATCTATTAAATTTGCAGCAATGTGATGAGCTATGGTGGATCAAATGCTAGAATCAACATCATTAGAAAAGAGATTAGATGATAATTAAGATATGATTAGTGAAAAATTAATTGATAGCTTAATGTAGGCATGGATAATAAAAAACCAGGAAATTCTCATTAGGCCAATGCCTCAATTTATAGAGTTTACATCCAAGCATCTAATCCCACTGATCTCTCCTTGATTCACTCCACCTCTTTTGCTTGATTCTCTCCACCTCTTCCTAGAATATCTCCACACCTCCTAAATCTTCTCATGCTACCCTTTATTCTCTCCCAGTAGATACTTCTCACCTTTTCACAGCTTCTCACTCATTTACAGATTCTCTTTTACAGCCTCTTGTGCTAAGGGCTTGTTCCTACACACACCCTATTCACTTGTATATTTCAACACCTCCCCTCAAGTGGATGCTCCTAGCACACCTGGACCCTATACCAAGTTTCCCTCTTACTTGGTACTCCGTGCCCAGTGCCTCAAGTCCCTAAACTCATAGTCCTTCACACTCTCTCTATGTGTCCAAGGCTACTACAAGTGCCTAAACTCATAGTCCTTGACACACACTCTCTCTCTATGTGTCCAAGGCTACTACAAGTGCTCGTGACCTTGACTAAAGTGCTCACACATGCATCTACCACATGGCCTACATCATCAGTGGCTCAAAGGTGGTTTTACTCTGTTGGGGCAGGTTACATTAGGTTGTGGGGTTTCTCTCTCTCTCTCTCTCTCTCTCTCTCTCTCTCTCTCTCTCTCTCTCTCTCAAAAGATGATCTGACTCCACTTCCTTAGGAGCCTCCATGAAGTTTGCGGATGTCGATCCTTCTCCACTGGGTTTGCTGTAGCAATCTCTTGCCATGTGTCCTGGCTTCCCACAGTTGTGTCAAGTGAAGGTCCTTCCTCCTACTCTGCCTCTTCCTCGTTCTCATCATTGAGAGAATCCTCCTCGGGTGAAGAATGCTTTTTCTTCTCCAGCTGTTGAGTCCAGCCATTTCTTTTCTTTGACCCTGGTCTCTTGCTCTAGTAGAGCTCCTTCTATCTCGTGCAGCTTCAATTCAGGTACATTCTTTAAGGTTGCTACAATGTTTTCATATTCACCTTTGTCCACTCTTCAGAAGCACTGCTAGTGCCTCATCATCTTCTACCTTCTTGCCAATGGCTGCCAGTTGTTGCTTAATGCTTTTATATTTGTTCGTGTGTGATTAAAGGTTCACTTTCCTTCATATCTAGTTTGTAGAATTGCATTAACAGATTTATCTTTGAATTTTTTGCTTGAGTGCCAAATAATTTATTGAGTTCATCCCATGCATCTTTTGCCCATTGTATCCCTGTGATGTGATGAATGATTTCATCAGTTAAACTGAGTGCGATAAGTCCTAATGCTTTCTCATTCCTGCTCTTCCTCATTTTTCCTACTCACCTCTGGGCATTCATCTCTTCCCTCAACTAGCCCCCACAGATTTTTCCTCATGAGCAAATACATGGTTTTTGGTTGCCATGTATAAAACTGCTCCCCATTAAATTTGGCTATCTCTTGTGTCGTGCTCATGATGATGTGAAGGAGGTCTTACCTCTTGATCCAATTTCAAGATTCAAGGGCAGTGTCTACCCTTTTACAACTCAATCTGGTGTTTAGGTGATGATTACAACAGATTTATCAGCATAAATTCAGAAATTACATTAAACCAAGGGTAACAAATCTGTACTGAATGGTTGGAGTATCAAACCATCTCTGGATTGTAATCTAAAGTTATAGGGATCTGTATCAGATACCCAATGGTTAATTTGAACCCTCAATTGTACCAAAATACAATGATTAGTGTTGATTAATCACTGATTAGTAAAATAATCCTCTGTTTTGTGTGTAGAAAATAGAGTATACGGGGAGTCCAAATCTGGGGCCTTAGAGTTCAAATGAGCTCAACCCCTTTCAAGGCCATCAATAGCAATTAGTCTAGTAGAGGATTAAGCTAAGAAACACAAGATTTGACCAAACATTGAATGCTTAATCTCTATTTTACCAAAGTCACCTGCAAATTTGATGGAGAGCTTGGATCTCACTGTAGACTTGATGAAACCAAAAACTATAGAGCTTGGATCTCACTGTAGACTTGATGAAATCAAAAACTGTCTTCACCAGCTTGTAGAGCACCCTTGAAAACCCCTAGGACCAAGAGGAATTAGAGCAATGTCTTCTGGTGCAGACAAGATCTCAAATTTGCTTCAGAAAAAAGGCGCCAGCAGCGATTTGCAGCCGCAGCACTCGGCGGTTTGACGATTTGATTAGTTGGGCTGGAGCATGGGGCTTGTGGCTATGTGTGGCTAAAGGCTTGAAGCCTATTGTTAAGCCTGGAGGAAGATCAAGCCTCTCCACCAACTCTGGGGGTACAGAAGCTTTTGAAAAAAAGAGATAAAAACTTGATTATCTACTAATCTTGATTAACTAGGTGATTAGCAAGGTAATGGGCTCATAAATTTGATGGATTCTAAGCTAGGTTCTGATACCATGTTAAATTTGCAGCAATGTGATGAGCTATGGTGGATCAAATGCTAGAATCAACATCATTAGAAAAGAGATTAAATGATAATTAAGATGTGATTAGTGAGCAATTAACTGATAGCTTAATGTAGGCATGGATAATCAAAAACCAAGAAATTCTCATTAGGCCAATGCCTCAATTTATAGAGTTTACATCCAAGCATCTAATCCCACTGATCTCTCCTTGATTCACTCCACCTCTTTTGCTTGATTCTCTCCTTGATTCACTCCACCTCTTTTGCTTGATTCTCTCCACCTCTTCCCAGAATATCTCCACACCTCCTAAATCTTCTCATGCTACCCTTTATTCTCTCCCAGTAGATACTTCTCACCTTTTCACCGCTTCTCACTTATTTACAGATTCTCTTTTACAGCCTCTTACTAAGGGCTTGTTCCCGCACACACCCTATTCACTTGCATATTTCAACATCATCATCAGATTCCCTGATGCCACTAGTAAACAGGCCTTCTAAGATAGACAGGTTGTCCTCAAGGGCACACAAGTCTACATGGGGGATGATCTCACACCAGCACAGGTGGCACACCAACAGGAGGCGATGATGACAATTCATGAGGCTGGTAGAAGAGCAAGCAAGTGGCCTATCTACATAGATGGCAGGGTCATTATCAGTGAGCGTCGTCCCAAATAGCGATGCGGGTTCTATGAGACCAAACACCTGAGGTTAGCACTATGCAACTACAATGGCACCTTATGATCAAATCCAAGAGGTTTGAGCAAGATTCTCACAGGCAAGGATGTCATTTTCTATACAAAGATTCATTAGAGCCCTGAAAGGGGTTTACCATACATAGTCGGGTATGAGTGGTAGTCATCAGCTTTTTGAGGCAAGATATGCACCTCAGGAGGGGTACATGGCTTGGGAGGGACACTTGTCCTTTTTAGACCCCTCCTCCAATAGATTCTTAGCATCGTTCAGGAGGGGGTTGTACGGTATCTTTGGGTGCAACTACAACTTACTGAGGATAGACTCATCCACATTGCTATTTGTTATTTTGCACTACGCCACTCCCCTTATGCCGCACAACATGGCCAATCACCGTACTTACCATTATTGGAGTTCTCATGGCTGAGGGAAGTCCTCCTACTCAGGGGACTTCAACGCTAAGCCAAGGAGTCACCAAGTCCCACTACTTAATCTAGATGACCTATCAGACTACAGGAGTTGGACATCACACTGGCACGGGATTACAAAGATCATCACAAGATCGTGAGAAGGTCATGGTGTATGGGAGACATTTCTTAGAGAGAGCTAGGAGCTACACATGGTCTTGTTATCTATAAACAAGATGTCCCAATGTCCCTCTTCCAATGCCCTTACCTCCTTCCCTTACTCAGGAGGTACCAACATCATGGATTACTCGATGGGATCTCCGACTTTGGCACACCTTCTCCTTGACTTCACCATCCCACCACCCCCCTTGAAGTTGACCATGCCTACCTCTCTTTCACTCTAACTGCACACCACATGTCCCCCCCACCACCACCACCCCCCATCTCAGATTACACCCAGGTCCATTTTGATCACGAGCTTGACCCTGCTTACTCCAACCTCATCTACTGCCAAGTCTAGGATGTGGATCCTACTATCCCCCTACCTGTCCTCACATCATAGCTTACCACCATTCTCCACACATCTACCACCACTTCTTTCATCTGCACACGGCGGTCTACCACCAAGCCATCTTGTGGTTCCATGCCCCAAAACTGTTGGTATGATGATGAATGATGAGGCACATGCTCCCGTCTTCAGCATGAGCTGCGGATTGGGCAAATCATGAAGCGCCAAGCGCAATGGAATTCTCGATGCTCCTCACCCAACGTAAGAACGGGAGTTCTACGCTCAGAAAGAGGATGAATTATATTGACTCTTCTTAGGGCTCAATTGCAAAGGGGCCTCGAGGAAACTTTGAGAACATCAACCCTACCACACCTATCACTTGCCCAGACACATGGCACTCCTATGCATGCTCCATCTATCATATCCCCCACCAGCCACCTCTACCCCCAACACCAGCACTACAAGGGATCGGGCTCATACCCGCGCTCCTAGCCGCTAAAAATGACTTGTGAAAAAAAGTAGCGGGCCCGTGTATCAGCGAGTGTATAATTGCGGCTAGAGACATGCGTGTAAAAGCGCGTGTATAGGACTGTTCAGACGTGCAAATACATGGATGTATACACGCGTTTTGTCAGTGCATCTGCGCTTAGACGTGCTGATAGAAGCGTCTATACACGCGTTTAGTCAGTTTAGCTATGCTTATACACGCGTATTTCACAGATTTGACGCGTCTATACACGCGTTTTTTACAGATTATCCGCATATATACACGTAATTTTTTTAGAGTTGACGTGTTTATACACGCGAATAGAGAGCAAAAAAAAAATCCAGAGAGTGCTATTCGGTACCTGAATGCTGTTCCAGCATTCCAACACCCAATAACACTCTCTGGAATTTTTTTTTTTGGTGCATTGGACCATCCACGAGGAAGATATCTACGAGGAAGATTAATATCCATGAGGAAGATTAAGACAAGAACGACATGAATGCATACATTGTCAATACATGATTCAAGATAGACATGAATGCAATCCTATCAATTCACGATTTAATATTACTATCAATATACAAGGGAGTCCATATGTCCAAGTAGCCCATGGCTTCAGTTACAAAAATATATATACAACCACATCCTCAATATGGAATGTGATACTATAAGTCTGAGTACTACTCAGACCCAGATGATGACTCGGTGCTCCCTCCATGCTCAGATGAGCTCACATTGGTCGGAATGTCCGATGAGTAGTGCTCACGTCCACCCTCTGCAGTGGCGGCGGCGGGTGGATCATCACAACAGCTTGTGCCTGTTCAAGTAATATATAGTATATAAGTATATATATATGTAATTCAATAAACCAAAATCATTCGTTTAGAGTTTTCAAGTACCTGTCAACCGTATGGTCTCATGGCCAGCTCAAACTGTGCATCCGTAATACGTCCCTCAGCTCTGAAGATGGCCCACGTGTCACGTCTGCTATGCCGACGAGCATACCCAGTATCGTGGGCTGTGGGCTTCCTCCCCGTAACCCGTCGCTGTATCATAATCAACACAATTTGTAAGATTAAAACAATCATAGAATCAATGAATTAAGTAAACAATCAAATAAAGTGGCAAGATACTTACGAACTCTGCCTCCCATGACTCGACGCCACCAGATCCGAAATGCAAAGATCCAATGGCCTCCATCTGGATCCGTCGTGCCTCCACATGCTGCCTGCTCTTCACGCCACCCTCTGCTCGTTTCTTTGCCTCCTTCCACTCGCGTTTGTGCGCAGTGGTGGCAGGTTTCTCGGCAGGATAGCCACCCGCAGCTACATTTAGCCCATCATCGTACGCGAGTTTTTTAAGGTGAGATCTTTTATTACTTAAGATCTCCCTTATTCGCGTCCTTCCCCATACATCCGAGAATGTAGCATGTGGGGGATTGGGGTACCGACTATGTATAGCCTATATCACCTCCCCAACTAATCGGCTATTTTGATCTTTAAATCTAATAAAACAACTTCTATACAAGTTTGATACTACCCCACGCATGTACTCCATTACCTCTTTCCCCCTCGCATCCATCACTATCCTGCCCCTATCCGTCATATCATAGCAGATCACTCCCTCCACCTCTCTCATCTCCTCCTCATCCGAACTGTCTCCTCTAACTCTTCTCCCTCTATCTCCTCTCTCACCGCGTGCCCTACTACCTCCCCCACCAAAGCACCCGTCGCATCCTCCACTCCCGCTCTTCCTACTACGGGTGGAGTCACGATTGGGGGATTGTCTATGTGGCGGTGGCTGTGAGCCCTGACGTGAAGGCGGCTCTGAGAGGGAGTACGTGATGGTGGCTGTGAGCCCTGACGTGATGGTGCTTGGGAGGGTGTGCGTGAGTGTGTTTGGGACGAGGTATGTCTCCTCGGTGGGCGTGGAAGAGGAGAAGCTGCATGCCGTCTCGTCGGACTCGTAGGCATAGACGGCAGTGGAGTGCCTTGGATACTCGCGGTAGGGGTATAGACACCAGGCATGGAAGGAGGGGGATGGGCATACATGTACTCTGTAAGCTCAACTAGACCAGGATGGCACCCAAAATGATTTAGCATCTCCATCAGCCAATTGCTGTACGCAAATGGATCGGATGAAGAACCTGGAATATCCATAAAGAATCTGCAAAAATAAAAGTATATACATGATTGCATCAAAGCACAAATGCAAGCTAGGCGCATATATGATTTTCCACCATCAAACTGACATCACTATCTAGAGAATTCACATCTTCAACAACACTCAGAACTATAGAGTTATCCTCCTACAACTCTTCAAAAACTACATCACTATCACCACAACATCCATCTTGTGTGGTTATCTTCAAAGGCTGCACACACATTATTGCATGCATGACTATCACCATCCTCATGTACATCATGGGCTATCTCTTGACTCACACAAATATCACCATCCAAGACACCTATCAGCCTCCTGCAGACCATAGAATGGGGAAACATAATCTCGTGTATACACCCATCCAAAAACGCATGTATACACCCGTCCAAAAACGCATATATACACTCATCCAGAAACGCGTGTATATACGCATGAACATTCTATGCAAACAGGATACATGCAGATATACACACGTTTCTACACGCGACGTGCGAAATTTTTTTTTCGAAAGAAACCGACCTCCGACAAATCGTCCTTATAAAAGGCCCACTGTCGCCCCTGTCAGAATCGTTCACCAGATGGCAACCATCATAGAAGGAGAAGGACGAAGACAAACCCATAAAAGAAAGAGCATAAACAAATCTGAGGAAAGAGACAGGGCAAAGGACAAACTGACTCACCTGTGAAAAAGTGAGTCTTCTTTTTGGTCGGTTCCCTTCACCCGTGTGTGCTCCTTGTCTGCTCTTTGTCTGCTCCTGTTTAGTGCTCTGCTGGAAGAGGCGACAACGAAGGAGAGCAGATCTATTTTTTGAAAATGTTTATTTGGGGAAGGTGGGTTATTTTTAGTTTGAACAGTCGTTGTGTGTAGAAACGCGTGTATTTTCGCGTTTATGATAAATCAGCCGCGTTTATACACGCGATTTTTAGGATCTAGCCGCGTTCATACACGCGATTTTCAAGATGTAGCCGCGTTAATACACGCGATTTTTAGGATGTAGCCACGTTAATACACGCAATTTTTATACTTTCATTAAAAACTGATTATGATTTTGTGTTTTCTGGTTTGTACATAGGATGTCATCAACCTCCTCAAGCAGTTCTGGTGAAGATGAGACAATGCGTCATCGTAATCGCGATGTGTGGTTGGGACAAAGGATCAAGTATATGTGTAATCGATGTCAAGGATGCATTGTACGAGCACGTCGAATTACCTTGAATCACATCTCCATGTATGGAGAATGGAATCAAACAGGTTTAGAGGTGAGTAGATGTAAATTGATAGTATTCAAATGACTCATGGTGGTATCCAAATTAAATTAATGGAGTTGTAATATATATACTCTAATTGAAGCAGGATGCAGTACCACACCCTAACATGGTGCCCTACGCGCGGCGAGAGCACGCAAAGCGTCGACGAGATGATGCTGGAGGTTCGAGATCTATTGTCAGAGATTAGTGGGTTTTCGGCTACCATATTGGACCCATCTTAAGATCAACCATCTTCTTGATCCCATGCACATCTTCAAGAATGTGGGATTTGGTATTTGAAAACATGTTATTGATAAACGAGACAATGTTAGCGTACGGGAGGACTTGCGGGTCGCAGGACGTATGCGTCAAGCTTGGCCACGAGAGGAGGGTGGGCACGTTCGTCTTCCGCCTGCACCATGGATTATATCAAAGAAAGAGGAGAAGCAGGTAAAGCAGGCCATCACCACTTTGCGTACTCATTAGGGAAAAAGGGAGCTCATTTTGGGGCCCTGTAAGAAATTCACTATTTTTTTATTTATTTCTCTCCTAAAAGACCTCAAAAATAATAAAATATGAAAACGTGGCTCAGAACTGTCAGTAAGGACTACCGAACTGTCAGTTTAGAAAAGAATAAGATAATCTTTTGTCTAACTAACACAATTTTGCATTAAATATCTCCTTAATTTTTTTTTATTTTTCGAAGATTCCGCATCTCTTTTGACGACGTGTGCAGGCCTCTCATAAAGAATCCATCACTGAACTTAATGATTGTATGGATACCGCCACACTTCCACGATTCATGTTACAAAAAGACTATGAGATTGACAAGCAAACTTTGCAACCTCAGAAGCACAAAAAATGGCCGATACTAGTGAGTCACAATCTCAGAAGAAACGATTACACCATCTTCACATCGACTTAGAAGAACAATATGCTCCAGCACAAAAAAGACGAAAGGATACGATGCTGAATGCTCAACAACGAGAAAATATGAGAAGAGAAGGGCTCCAACATATTGACTTATGGTGCGATGGAAGCATATATCCAAAATGTCTAGTAAAAAACTCTACACCTCCATTTGTCAATCCAACCACACTACTGAGGTTTGCGGGCGACGGACAAAATGGACTTCTTGGTTATATTTCAGCATAGTCTGCAATTGCAGAAATATATAAAACGATGTACCTACAAGAAAAGGGGGCCAGGATTCAAGAGATAGCCATTCGTGCAAAATTGGAGCAGCAGTTGCAGAATGAAATTGAGGAGCATTCAAAGAGTAAAAAAGAGTTGACAAGATCAAGAAGGAAGAGAACCGTGCTTGGAGACAGACAACGAAGCAGGAAGATTAAAAACATTGCAAATTTGAAGGCTGGGACTGGTGGATGCAAGCGAAGAATTCAGGAAGCAAGGCTAGTTTGTAATTTTTTATTTTTTATACTAAAAAATGCTCTCAAATGACTATATCTATTTTGTCCATTAACGCAAAACAAGATTGGAAGTGTTGAATAATATAGGCATATTGTGTTGTTACTATAGGAAACTATTGGAGCCTGCAAAAGAAAATATGGATCCCAACCTTCTTCCAGTTAAACAAATGAAAGGATTGCTTTCTTGTGGTATAGCAAAAGGTTTGATTGAAGAAAAAAAATACAAAACAATCAAACGCAATGTTGTAGAGGACTTTATATCCAATAATCAAGTTGATGGTACTACAATCCAACAGGCTGTTGATGTTAGTGGAGTTAGCAGGAAGGAATATAGTTCGATTTTCTATGCAATATCCTCAACTTTGAGAGATCAAAGGATTAAACGAGTTTTACTGCCAAATCCAGCAACCGTGTGGAACATAAGAGGTCATTTGAATGAAAGTATAGATGAGGTTATTGGACAATATATCCATATTGAAGAAATATTTCATGGTGGTAAAGGAACCACTGTGTATGGCCCTTGGAACAATATATTTGTAGATCTACAACAACTTCAAAGAAGAATGGTCGAGTTTTATGGAATAACATTTGAAGAGTGCAAAGGCATTTTGAAATTTGTTATCAAACTGGATGAGTGTGAGGTTGTAAAGGAAAAGAAAATGGAAAGGATTACTATTACATTGATGAATGGAGCACTTGATACATCATTGACTGAAGCGAGTTCGAAGTATTTTAGTGTGCAGTCGGAGAAACACATATGGTGGTTAGGCTCGTTCCAGGTATGATCATTTTTTGTTTCGTACTTGATTTTAGTCAATGTTTTCAAATCTTTTATAGTAAGACTTTTGTTTTCTATAATCACAGGTGAAGACAGAAGACCATGAAACACTAGATTGGGTGTTTCACCACACGGAAATACCAAGAATAATTAAAAGACAAGTGCAAGGAGAGAATCTCCATGTTGCAGGAAAAGGTGATTTTCAAGTAGAGTGGCACATGGCGGGGGATCTTAAAACACTTAAGTGCATGTATAACGTTAGTAAAGGAGGTAACTCAAAGTCTCCTTGTCTTTACTGCAAAGAATCAGCTCAAGCAATGGATTCCAAATGGTGGAAGAGAGCACCTAATAGAGATAAAGTTGACCCTGACTTCAAGGCCATTCTTGACATTCCACTATGTAATGTTCACATATGCACATTGCATGCTCTATGTCAAATTATTGAGAAATTGGTATTTTTGTATATTGGATTTGCTTGGAAACTCCGTCTCGAAAGAAATAGAAAGGATGCTCTTCATGCATTGGAAAAAGTGTTATCCGATATAGGTCTGCATGGAGGTGATGTTCATATCACAAAGGATTTTAAAAAGTCTACCAATGGCAAGGAGGTACCAATCAAGCCCTCTATTGGTGGTGTTAAGGCAAGAATATTCTTGTCTCGACCCAAACACAGTAGTAAGCAAGTAAGGCAAGGTAGAACAGCTTCAAGGATTAATTATGGATTATGGAAGCAAGTCCATAATGCCGTGAAAGATCATGAGGCAGATAGGGAAGCACGAAATGTGAAGGCAGAGGTGTGGAGGTCTCTTGATCAACTCTTCATGTTCTGTGACAATGTAACATGGACAAAGAGTGATTACAAGAACTTTGAAGAGGCAATTAAACATTTTGGGAAGTCAATGAAAGACGCGTGGATAGCCTGCAATATAACTCACTACATGGTAAAGTGATGTCTCCTCTTTTCTTTTATAACTTACTATGCATTCTTATGTCTGTGAAAACAGCATATCATCTACAACCACCTTCCCTATTTTGTCAAAAAGTATGGATGCCCAGTAATTTGGTCTACCCAAGGCATGGAGAAGTCTCACTACATGGCACGTAATGCATTTTTCAGACACACACAACACTATGGAGGGAGTCAAAAGGCAAATAGTCTGAAGGAAGTCTTCCAATGGTTTTACCGAGGCATTCTACAGAGGCTGCATGCTAAAAGAAAAGTTGCTAGTTCCAAAGTCAAGCTTGCTTTTATTCTAGCCCAAAAGCAAAGACGAAGACAAACTTTGGACAATTCAATGGCAGCAGAGAGACATAGACAATGGAGGGATTCGAAGATATTTAGAAACCATAAATGGACAAGTAAACATGAATAGCAGTTTGTAACTTATTGGTGTTATGTCCACATGTTTTCAAACTCAATCAATAGATTTTTATTCTGTGGAACAAGTGACTCTTGGTGTTATGCCTATATGTTTTGAGACTCCATCAAAAGTATTTCTTTTGTGAAACATGTGATCTATATTAACAAGCATCAATACATCCATGAGCTACACACAAAAATTCAATCAATACTACTTAATTGTGCTAGACACACTATTGATCCTTACCAATAAGGTACTGAGTGTCAAACGCTTTTAGAAGCTACTGAGTGTGGGAAGAGTACTGAAGTGTCGTACGGTGATGGGACAAATGCAAAAGGGTACTGATCGTCCATACGGACAAGGAACTGATGAGGATCAAAGACTTTGTACAAATCAGTTCAACTTCAACATAATGTTTGTGCTATATTTGATGACTGAATCCTATTACTCCCAGGGCCTGCCAGTCGGAACTCTCTTTTTGAACTTGATTGGACTCTTTTTCTTCCTTGTTGGCTTGATGTCGACTGTCTGTTTTTCAATGCTTGCCTCTGTTGCTTGTCTAAGAGGGGTATCCTTGTCTTCAGCTATCTCCACGTGTTTTTCTTCTTGGATTGTGTGGCCTGATGCAATCATGGGTGGCTCTCGAAACCTTATGAGCTTGTGTTTTCCAGAGCCCTCCAGACATTTGGGCTCCTTAACACCACATGCTAATGCATAAGAAGTGTAAGACAAAAAGTAAGAGGCCCTAGAGGCCTGCTTATTCACATAATCCCCAAATATATCTATGGGGTGGCGGACAACCTCTCTATTAAAATGATCTTTTCCTTTTGCCATGGAAGATCATATCCACCTAAAATCCTAGACAAACATTTAAAGAAGTAAACAATGGCTTCTCCATTGTTGCTCAACTGCCTATGGTAAATCAAGATCTTAGCACTGCCTAGATCATGAATATAATGAGCTAGGCTTGACATTTTGCCAAACCCAGCCGGCCTGCTTTCACTTGTTCTCTAGAGGAATGTGTCATCCTCAATTTGTAGCTGCAACGTATCAAAAGATTGGAGTGAGACAATAATACACAACTATAAAACATTTAAACACAAGATAAAGTATTTGATTTAAAGTAATAAGATCATACCTTATTATTTTCATCAGCAACAAGAAATTCATCTTTTCAAAGATTTATTCCTCTCCTCTCCAGTCCAGCCTCTTCTTTAAGCTTTCCCTTGTGAAGTGCTAAGAGATTCATAGCTTCCTGGGTGAGCTAGAAGGCAGCTTCATTTGGCTCTTGGAAATTTTCAGCCTCTTTGAAACAAATAGTAAGGGCCTCTGCAGGATCAAAAGTTGTTTCCAAAGCCAGTAGTGAATGGTCATCCTCTATGCCAACCTCCTTGTCAAGCCTTGAAGCCTGGGCAATAAGGGAAATGGCATAGTCCTCCCTCAAATTGAACATACACTCTATATCATGGAGGAAAACATAATCTTTACCACCAATCAAGACACCTGGAAGCATGGGCACTGCATAGTTGCTGCTCTGAACATTAAAATCTTCAACTGGCTATGCTGCCCTAAGAGTTTCAGTCCTCAGTTGAACAAGGTCAAGAGCAACCACTTGCAGCCCTTCATCCTCGAGGTTGATATCTTCTTCCTGCTCTGCCATATCTGTTGCCACAGGAATATCCTCTTTTTCCTCTGCTACAAATATATCTTCTTCTTCAGCCTTCTGCCCTTGCTCTTCTAGAGATTGCTGATGGAAGACAATGTACATAAGGAATGCCATGGTTTCCTCAAGTACTCTACACTTTCTGGTGTGCAAGTTATAGCTGAATTTATATTCCTCAGGCAGGCGGTCAAATCTTCTATTCACATGGTATCTCAGCCTGTCAATGGAGACAATATGATTTATATGCACAAAAACTTTTTCACCTTCCACAATTCTTCCTGCCTCTGTCAGTTGTTTGAAGGTATCCCAATGGTCTGAAAGAAAATCTCTGTGATGCTCCAATACAGAGCTCATAGTGAACTCCCTGTTGAAAATACTCTGGTATATGTGGAAGTTCCTCTGAGCCTTGCACTTGTGAAGAAAGTCAAATAGGAGCAAAACTGGAGATTTGTCCTCTTCTGGTTCCCTTTATTTTGAAAGGGAAGACTCACCTTTCTACTCCAGTCTCTTGCTTTTGCCTGAACAAAAATTTATATATCATGAATTCTATATGCTGACATATGCAATCAGGGAATGTATAGGATATCACCAAACAACTCTCTCATGAGCACACATGAATCACCTGGTGATTGCTGTGGTCTGAGTATAGCAGCAGAAAAGTCCAGCTTCCTCTTGAAAGGAGGGGCCTGAGAATCAACTGTTCCAAAGCAAAAACTTTTCTCATCATCAAGAAAGAAATCCCCAGGGACATAGAAAGCAAAACAATGAGGAAGAAGTGAAAACCAAAAGGGACACAAGAATTTGCAAGAAAACGCGATGCAGGGCCATTTGGAAAATGTCAAGTACTCTCCTCGCATTTTGTTGCAAATTCTCCATTTCTATTGACATCCATCTCCAATCAAATGCTAGGAACATCTTACAATGTTCTGGACAGTAAATAATACTAGGAGGAATTCCCCAGGGCAAAAGAGAGCAAAACAAAGAGGAAGAAATGAAAACTAAAACTAATATAAGAATTTGTAGGAAAACGCAATTTAGACCATTTGGAAAATGTAAAGCACTCTCCTCGCATTTTGTTGCAAACTTCTAAGTCCTATTCATATCCATCTCTAATCAAATCCTAGGGTGATGTACCAGATTTCTAGGCAGTAAGATTCAAGAATTCTATAGATGGAAGAAATATATATCAAAAGACATTGAAAAGAATATAGATCTCTGACCTTTCTTTTCCTCTTCCATATTGTTGGAGTTGCCCTGGTGATTCTCCTGCTCTCTTCCAAACTTGAGCTGCAGCCTAGGTAACCTGGAGATCTGGTAGTGGTAGTAGTCTTCAGGCAGGTTGCAGAGTGGATGGAGTGTGTTGGGTAGGAAGTGATCAGAGGGGGAAGGAAAAGGATGATGGGAGGGTGCTGGCAGGGATGGAAGACGGGGAGGGAAGAGTGTTAATGGATCTGATTATGAAATCATGATTGGCACAATTTCCAAGGCAAAAAGTGACTTTCACACGTGTCAAATTTCAAATTCCAAAAGATCTAGGTGGGACCCACACGTGTGAAAAAACGACTACATTCCACACGTGTGGTATTTATTAGCTACTTTATTTATATTTTACAATAATCTATTCACTCTTGTTTAATCTCTCCTAACTCAGCTCTCTTGCCTCTCTACCTCCCTACTCTACACCATTAGCATCCTGACCAGCAGCACAGGTTCATCCCCAGCACAGGGTACTCATCACCAGCATAGCACACCTACAGATAGCTTCTAGGTCAGTAAGACACTCTATTTTCTTTTTTTCTTGTTTAATAGTATATTAGGGTAAGGTACTGAGTGATGTGATGTAGCTTAGATATCATGATAAATATTATATGCATTCCTTAGCTTTTTCCACTGCAAAGAGAAGCAGGAAGACTTTTGAATTGGGCTTGTTGAGTGAGAGC
The DNA here is from genome assembly GCF_041138505.1 of Cibotium barometz. Lineage (NCBI taxonomy): Eukaryota > Viridiplantae > Streptophyta > Polypodiopsida > Cyatheales > Cibotiaceae > Cibotium > Cibotium barometz. Next base: position 49,006,185 of record NC_141046.1, on the reverse strand, counting down.
TTGATCACTTCTTGCCTTCTATAGACTCAATCCATCTTGCACCAAGTTGGAAACACACTGAAATGACTGAAGGCATGCTCCAGTATGCTGCCTCAAGAATTTGCAGTAAAACGCGAGGAGGGGGCTTTAGGAATCTCAAACAGCCCAAATCGCATTTTGTTGCAAATTTAAAACTGCGCTTCATTCACCCCTATCATTGTGATTTTGTGTCTTTCTAGGCTATTCATGGCTGTATACTCCTTGCATAAACTCAATCCATATTGTTTGTTGTCGTAAAGACAGAGAATTCACTGTAGGAATGTAATAGCATGTTGTTTCAAGTATTTGTAGGAAAACGCGATGGTGAGCTATTAGGAATTTTAAATTATCAAAATCGCGTTTTATTACAAATTATTAAATGTTGCTTTATCCACCTTGTCATTGCCTTCTTGTATCATTCCATATTCTCCATGGTTGTAATCTTTTTCCATTGCTTTGTATGCAGCTTTTCAGAGTGATGGCAAGAACCAAGGCAACTGCAAGGAGGGCTGGCAAGGGGCCAGGGCTTGCAGCAGCAACAGGCTGAGGCAGATATCAAGGAATCTAGTGTGCCTCCAAAGGGAAGAGTTGCACATGGCAGGAAGGGGAAGCCAATGAGCCTGCTCCAGCAAAAGTCCAAGAGATTGAAACATTCTGTAGGTGTGCTAAAGCAGATCAAGAAGCAACAAAAAGCTATAGGCTTTGTAATCCCCAAGGCACCTTTTCAGAGACTAGTGAGAGAAATATGTGATAGTTGGCACCTTGGTTTCAGGTGAAACAGGACTGCCATTCTTTCCTTACAAGAAATGGCAGAGGATTACTTGGAGAAATACTTTGAAGATGCAATGCTTGTAGCAACCGGGTAACTCTGATGGCCAAAGACTTCAACACTTTGTCCAGAGTGAGATGGAGGTATGACAAGCTGGTCCATCCTGTGAAATGGCAGGACATAAAAATGAGACATATTATTAATTCCACCTACAAGAAAATTGAAGGTAGATAAGGTGAAGGTTGTTGAAGTAACCCACTCAAAGAGCACCAGAGAGGGAAAGCTGCTTATGAGGAGTCACTGAAGCAGCAAATAGAAGAATCCAAATCTGCTATAGATGTGGAGACTGTACAGATGGAGCTACAGATACAGAGAAGGTTGCAGGAGCTGGGCCCTAACATAGTTGTCCATATTGAAGATGAAACTTCAGAGAATAATTTTGACTTGACAAAACCATGCTTGGCAGCATTGGCTCATAAGAATGAGTATTGCTCAGATACTATCATTCTTGCAATGCTCTAGTAAGTGTCTTTTATTTTACATTTGTTTGCATAACAATCCTTATTGTACCTCCTCCTTTACACCCTACCCTAATTATTGTTTTGTCCAATGTAGCATGATGAGAAGCTGGCTGAACCATGCTGTACAGCATACAGTTCATATTATTGATCCTGCCATTTCCTTCAAGTTAAGAGATCCAAAGGAAACTCCCATGGATATTTCCAATTGGTTCAGACACTGTGATTTTGATCATGTCGATATTTTGCTACTTCCATACCATAACAAGTATGTGGGTGACTGCTTCTTTTGGAATTTTTCTTCAAGATTGAGAACTCTTGTAGCCTTTGATTTCTTAATGCTTTTTTCCTTATGCAGTGACCACTGGAGCTTTACTTCTATTGACATCCAGCAGAAGCAATGCTTTTTATTCAACTCTCTTAGAAACACACACAGAGAGGTGAAATTGTAAGTGGTTTGTGTGCTATTTTTAACTTTAAACTTCATTATTTTGATTTAATGCACACTAACTGAATTATATGTATTGCAGTTATATTAGAAGGCTTCTAGATGCATTGGATCACTGTCCTCCTAATGTCAATCTTTTGGATTCAATAGAGCCAATAGATTTAGAGGTAGAAAGTCGTTCCCTCTACTGATGTCTATTTCATGCTATGTCTTTGAACTTATTGAATAATTTTATTTTGTTCAGATATTACCAGTTTCTAACATATCTTTCCAACTATCCAGACACCACAACAAGATGATTCAAGTAGCTGCGGGGCGGCTGGAGAGTGCTGATTAGTGCCAAATATATACTTTCAAGCTATTTTGAGATAGGACAGCCAGAGCTTGTAAGAAAAAATAATTTTTATTTAGCTTCAAAAAATTTGATATTGGTACAAAGTGTTCTAAATCATCATATCTCATTGCAGATAAGAGAAGATAGCTTCAGCTCGAACTATGTATATAGTTTCAGAGCTGATATAATTTGGAAGTTTTTGAAGTATGCCTCCCCCAAACCTATTGTACCAGCTATTGTTGAGTTGGGTGAGAGCTCTAAAGTCCGAGAAGGTGTCATACACCTTGATGACACAGATGATGCGGATGTGGTGCCACAGGAACAAGGACCTAGTGCTGATGAGGAGAAGCCACAAGAACAAGGACCTGTTGATGTTATTGAGGAGATGATGGAGCAGCAGCAAACAGATGCTCCAGGGGTAGTAGAGGAGACGATGGAGCAGCACCAAGAGACTGTACATGACAGGATGGAGCAGCAGAAAAGAGATTCTCCAAATAAAGATGATACGGTGAGCTTGGACCGTGTAGAGCAGCCTCTAGATCAGCCTGTAGATAAATAGAAAATTGTTATCAAGAATATGTTCTACATATATAATTAAACACTTCTGTACAGAATTTTACTTTATTGAATATAATACCTTTGTTTATGGAGTCTATGTTATCTCAATTTTCAAATTTTCAATGTCTTTGCATTTTATTGAACTCTCTCTTCTTTTGAGCACCTGCAAAAAAGCAATATGAAATAATAGGGTAAAGTAAACTAATAGCAGTGCTTAATGAGACTAGGATAAGTCAGATGGTATACCTTCTTATTGTTGTAGATAAATAAAAAGTCCTTTGAAATAGAACCTTCTGTCTCAAATAGAATGTCATTGCGCAATTGAGCTAGGGAGCAACATTGTCTTAATGAGATATTGACTAGCATATCACCATTCTCCTCAACATCAATATCAAGAAGTTTATTTTCTGCACCAAAAGAATCTTCATCTTGATCCATTGGCACTAGTTTTGTACCTAGCATTCGACTGCGCTTATAATAAAAATAAAAAATAAAATTTTGTGATGCAACCATGTACTTCAGTTGCATAGAAGGTTGGACAACCTCACAAAACACTGAACTACATGTCTTCTTATCCCAACCTTTATCCAAAAATTGTGGCATGCATGCCAGACTTGTTGCTTTAACTGTGAACATTGTTTTTGAAACCTTCACTGTCTACACTTTCTTGAGAGAGCTTCGGCCCCAACCACCTCGACTCCTCCCTCACCAGAAAACCATCACGAGATCTTCTGGACCTAGGAGGAGGACATCCATACAGTGGATCCCATGGACCCTGCTCCAGACCCACCCTGCCTAAGAGGAGTACCTCAGACCAGGCCTCTGCATTCCAGCGTGCCCATGATGCCCTCGATCCCTAAACGTCAGCCACGATCCCCTCATCAACTCCACATCCAAGACATGCTCCACGCCATCGAGCTACCTTTCCACATGATGTAGCTAAGGGAGACCTCTCAACCATACTCATTAGCCCCATGCTTGATATTTTGAAGAGTGATATACTATCTTATGTGCGATGCTCCTCCCATGTTTCATGTTCTTGGTATTCATGATCAAGTTTCCATGGACAATTTTGTATCACTCCAATGAGATAATTTGTTCTATTTCTATTTTATTTCCTATTCCATGATGAGATATGTCATGGACATTGTTGTACCACTTTGGTCTCATAGGCCCATTGGGTGTTTAGTAGACATTTCATCTCTCTCACTCTCTCTCTCTCTCTCTCTCTCTGCCCTTACGATCCTCCTTGATTTGTGGAGTGAGGCCATTGAGTCAAAGAAGTATCAGAAACAAAAGTGGGGTTGTCATTTTGAAGGGGAAGCCATGGCCTCTTTCCCATGATGACATGTCCACATTTTGTGAAGACAATCATGACACGTTAGCATCCACAAAATGTACGACATCGATTGTGACATGCATGCACACTAATGGGCGAAGATGATCCTCCCATGTTTCATGTTCTTGGTGTTAATGATGAGGTTTCCTTGGACAGTTTTATATCACTCCAATGAGATAATTTGTTCTATTTCTATTTTATTTTCCTTACCATGATGAGATACGCCATGGACATTATTGTATCACTTTGGTCTCATAGTCTTTAGTACACGTTCTCTCTCTCTCTCTCTCTCTCTCCCCGCCCTTACGATCCTCCTGATTTGTGGAGCGAGGCCATTGAGTCGAAAAAGTATCGAAAACAAAAGTGGGGTTGTCATTTTGAAGCAGAAGCCATAGCCTCTTTCCCATGATGACACGTCCGCATTTTTTGAATACGCCACATGCTCCATCCGTCCCTTTATTGTTAACCTAGGGTGTGTACACGTGGTTTATTTTCAACCATTAAATGAAGAGTTTTTTCCTTCTCTTTTCTTGGTGTGTAGCTTTTTCAAGGTTAACCTACAAGCTTTGCATCACAATGGCTGGTATTTCTGTGGACTCCAGCTCTCCTCCATCCTCTCCACCTCAAACTCCCTCAATGCGCTGGAACCAAAAAACAATAAAGCAACCATACAGCCCCTAGCCAAGGAGGCAACTATCTTTCATCGATACTCTCAAGGTTGTTGGCAATGTTGTGCTTAGCCATGAAGCCTAATCGACCAAATGCTTGCCTTCCAAGCTTTTGTGCCCAGAAGCTGGCATGTTCCGTGCTTTTGCTTAAAAGTCTTGCCATTGTTGAGTCTAGCATGATGGTCTAGTTGACTATGAGTTAACCCTCAAAAATAGGTATTACCCAACTATCTTTTTAATTTGTTTCAGTATTGAATGGCAAAATTTAGCATACCAAGAATCCAAGTCATGAAATGAATCAATTCTGCAGGTCTTTATAGATATATCCCCTGCCTAGGGGGGTGGTCAGGGGAGATTCTTCCTCCCATGACAGGGAGATCTCCCTTTTACACCAGCAGGGGATGTCTATAAAGCCCCCCATATATAAATGACTGTTTATTTATTCAACCCTTCAAAGAAGGGAGCCGAACAACTGATGAAAATCCAGGGCTATAACTTCGCATTATGATAATACCTTCAGTTCACCAATATAAATAGAACCCTCTCATAAAGGATAATCTATAGATGCCATGGCACAATCAACTTGCCTTCAAAAATGGGCACAAACAAGGCAATCAAATAGTGACTTGGCAGCTGCTATCCAGATGGTACACCTGACAAAAATAGAAGACAGCAGTAGCCACAATCATATATCATAGGTCATAATATGGTCCCTTCCCCCTACCCCTTAGATGTTGGTGGAAAGCTCTCTTCTCAACCTTTTGAGGATGGACACATCACCGGAGTCCCAGAACCTCCATCCCATGGGCTGATGAGGCAACTCTAGGCTGCAGGTTGATGTAGTGTAGTTCTAGACCGGAAAATCAAACATATGTAAACCTGAAGCATCATATCAAACCACTTGCAAAGCCTCATCTTCTTGAGCCTTAAAGATAACATGTGTTCCTGCATGTGCAAGCAGCACACATGGGTGCATGGATGTGCTGGCACGAAATGCTTCAAATTTTTACTGATCCTCTGCTGAACGTGGCCACATTAAAAACGTCAGAGAGAACCTCTGCAAGCCAGCCAACCATGCATTGTAGTGACTTTTTTGGTGTATTTATAGTTCAAATTGGGATTCTGAATGCTCTCATTCTCCATGGCATGCACAGCCTTCTCTTTTATACCTATGGTAGTAAGCGTCATTGAGATATTTTCAGCCTCACTACATTTGTTCTAGTTTAACAAGCAACAAAAACCATCATCCGACCCTTCATTCACAGGTAGAAGAGAGGGTGAACTTGGTAAAGCACCTTTCCATAAATGGTACACATCAGCAAGATTGAAACTGCTTCAACCTAGAAGTGGAGCATGTTGAGAGAAACTTGTCTCCCGGAGGCATTTCCCCAGTGAAGTGTCCATCTTCCTAAGTAGTATATGCCATAATTACAACACAATACAAATTGCTGCTACCGCTCGACAAGGTCCGACACTGATAGAGAGTCATTATACTGAAAGGAGCGCAGATCTGCAGCAGTTTGAAGTTGGTGCATAAATAAATGATCGGTGCCAGAAGCTTCTGGTTCATTGCCACTTGACCCTCCACTGAAAAGAATACCTGCAGATTTTGCTACTCCAAGACCTTGCTGCTGCAGCAAAAATTCTGGGCTGTTCTGTGGCACAGTATGGAGTTGTCCAGAAGAAAGTATAACCCCAATTTTTGAATCTTTGGCTGAGCCGACATGGCCTGGCAAAGTTGGTTCAAGATACTGAGTCATCACATACTCCTTGTAGTCCATACATGGATCTGCACCCCCCTTCATTGCTCCTATGAAATCACCGTCCAGCCTGTATCCGCCACCAATGCCTTGTTGCGGGGTCATCACACCGTGCTGGGAAAACTGACCAACTGCTTGAGAGGCTGAAAGGCCGTTCATAAATGCAAAGGAGTTCATGAAGCTTCCAGAGGGTCCAATACATGGAGGCATGCCAATTTTCTGGTTGATAGACCCACTCATTCTTTTCAAATAAAGTCGGTATTTCTGCCCAAACAACAAGAAGGAAGCAGAAAGCGTTCAGATGCTTCGAAAATAAAGCCAATCGCACTTGGTTTTTTTTTCTGTTAAAGGAAAAAACATAAAAACTGCACCTGCAAATGGCTTGCAACATTCTCCCTGGTGAGACCTGGCACGTTCATGAGGTCGAGTATTCTTTTTGGAACCGCCTCTGTATTCATACATATAAACCCATACACATTGGCCACAGAGCATAGTTATTTGAGTATAGCATAGGCTTAAGCATTGGTTGGAAAATATTAGTAATCCAATCAATACAAAGTCTACTAAGAAGGCTTACGTTCTAAACCCAGATGATTGATTGCACCGACAAATTTCTGATGCAGGTCTACTGACCACACCACCCTTTGTCGTTTCACGGCAGCTAAATTATCTTCTTCTTCATCAACGCTATCCTCATCCAAGGATCCCTTCCTCTTTCTCTGAGAGCTGCAAAATCCATTCAGTTCATCAACGGGAAGTACAGCCATCTTCCCATCTGTTTGGATTTGCCTTGGCCTTTGATGATCCTTGGGATCAGGTGCATGCTCAGATTCCTTTGATGTCTTGTGTTTTTTCCTCACCACGTGCTGCCAGATATTTTGGAGCTCCTCCAACCGTACAGGCTTGAGCAAGTAATCACATGCCCCTTGGGAGATTCCTTTCATCACGTTGCTTGTTTCCCCATTGGCTGACATCACTGCAAAATCAGAACTTCGTTAAATTGATACATAACTAGCTTTCAAAGCCCTTTCCTTATATCAAAACCTCCCATTATTCTTTTTGGTAATGGGTTATAATATTATATCACAAATGCCCGAGTTTGAACCCAACCCCTGTTTTGGGCAGCATGGTACAATAGCCACTCGAGCAAAGGGCCCGCCAACAAAACGTCCCACTATTCTTGAACAAATCCATCCGGGGATCGGAGTATTCAAGGTATCCCACTTATTTCCCATTTAAGCCAGTAGAGCTATCAAAAAGGGAGCTGAGTGTGCGATGATCTATGTCCGCCCACGGCAGATAGCAAAATCCACCGCGACTCCATTAGAACCCCAGATGACCGGCCTCCTCCAGCAGTTTCAGGACATCATGTTGAGGGATGATCTTCCACCAAGACCCCCACCCTCTCGTCTTAAGGACCATCATATCAAATTGGTACCTGGAGTTGAGCCACCCAGTAAGTTTCCGTATCGTCTTTTCAAGGCGTGGGAAGCTGAGTTGGAGACGCAACTAGCAGAGTTGCTTAGGTCTGGGTTCATCAGACCTTCCTCCTCTCCATTTGCTGCACCAATCCTGTTTGTACAAAAGAAAGATAAGACTGCACGTCTCTATGTGGATTATCGAGCCTTGAATAAGTTGACAATCGAGAATAAGTTCCCAATGCCAAGGATAGAGTACATCCTTGAAAGGCTCAACGGTGTTCAATGCTTCACAAAGATTGACCTCAAAAGTGGCTATCATCAAGTTAGGATTTTCAAGGCCGATATCCCAAAGACTGCCTTTCGAACAGAACGAGGACATTATGAGTTTGTGGTCATGCCTTTTGGTTTGGCCAATGCACCCGCGACATTCAATAAGATGATGTCATGAGTCTTCGCCGTACTCACCGGTATATGTCTTTTCATTTTTTTGGCTCACATTCTTATTTTTTCTGCCACTGCAAAGCAGCACGTGAAAGATGTGCAGAAGGTCTTGCAGCTTTTGCAAGACAACGAACTCTACATTAATGCAAAGAAGAGTATATTTGGAGTTCAAGAAGTCCAGTACCTGGGCTATGTGATCGGTTCCAATGGCATTCGCCTTGATCCTGAAAAGATGCAGGCAATCCTCGATTGGAACATTCCAAAGATAGCCCACGAGATACGTTCCTTCGTGGGCTTGTGCCAAGCAAATAGCTCGCATATGGATCGGTTTTCTAACCTTGTAGCACCATTGACAGATTTACTCAAGGGTGTGAAGACTAGAAGACAGAAAGTTTCAGCTATAGGTAAGGCTTTAGAGGCTTTCTTTGCTTTGCAAAAGGCAGGTTCCGAAGCTCCGGTTCTTAAACTCGCATCATGGGATGACCCTTTTGAGGTAATCACCGATGCCAATAATCTTGCCATAGGAGCAGTTTTGCAACAAGAAGCCAGACTAGTGGCATATTACAGTAGAAAGTTGAATGATGCAGAAAAAAATTATTATGTATACGACAAAGAGTTGCTAGGAGTTATCATAGCCTTGAAGCAATGGAAACCTTTTCTTTATGGAAGGGAATTCACTCTGGAGACAGATCACCAGGCCTAGTGGTTGCAAACTATGCCAAGTGCCCAGTGGAGCGATAAACAGCACCAAAGGAGTCAGTTGTTCCAACAGTTTAGAGGAATGATTGAGTATGTACTAGGTAAGAACCACCCCGTGGCGAACGCTCTCAGTCGCAAATGTAGTATTCAGAGAGTACAGAAGTCCACTGTGTTGGAGATACAAGGAAAAGATTTAGACAGTATGAAGACACAATATAGGGATTGTCTTTGGAACTCCTTACACTATGGCCCTTTACTCAGAACCAGGTCATTACATCATTCAGGACGGTTGGCTCTTTTACAAGGGTCAACTATATGTTCTCAAGGAGAAAAGACTAGCACTCCTCCATGATGCCCATGACTCACTTGTTCGTGGTCATCGTAGAATCAACAATACATTGGAGAAGTTAGAAAGATCGTTTTATTGGCCGAAGATGCGCAGGGATGTGTACAACTATGTTTCTCAATGTCCCATATGTCAAAACGTGAAAGTACCTCATACCAAACAGGCAAGATTGCTTCAGCCATTGCCCGTTCTTGAGGGTCCGTTTCACGACATTTCGATGGATTTTGTTGGACCCCTTCCCGCATCTACTGGATCTCGAAATACTCAGCGTATAACGATAGTTGACAAGTTCGGTAAATTTTCTTTGCTTATACCATGCAAACAGACGACCACAGTAAAAGATATAGACTGGGTCTTTATGTGCCTGTCCCAATCAATGTCTGGCTAAAACTTGTGAACCCATTGAATTCCCAAAATTATGTCTCCTACAAGAGGGGCAACCATAAAATCTCGCACATACTCTATGCCCTGAATCACTAATTTAGCACCCTGAGCTGCAAACTTGATACTCGTCGTCATTCCTGTGCTGAATCCCTCAACCTTCTTGTCTATTGACGTTAGGCTGAACGGGCTCGCCGAGCGGCCTGTTCCGTGACCACATCCTCCATGTTGCCGCTATCAAACAAGACAACGACTCTATGGCCACCTATGTAGCCAAAGGTCTTGAGCAATTCATTGCACTCATACTCCTGGTCTTCGGCGCCCTTCTACTTATCTTCGAGCTCCTAGCTAACGATTGCACCAACCAAAGAATTGGGGTCCGAAGAACTAGGGACGGCCGCTGGTGTCTCTGTGGGGGTTGGGCTCACCATGGAAGCTGTGGTGGCTGGGGTGGTCGTTTGTGGAGTGGTAGTCTTCTTCAGACAATCCTTAGAGATGTGTCCTTTTGTGTGACAAAAGGAACACCTACCCTCCTTGTACTGAGCTGTCTCCTCAACACTCAGTTTCCCACCGATCTTGCCTGCCTGAGCTTTCTAGTCTGGAGTAAGCTTGGGTGCATTGGTCAAGTTCTTGGAGCCAGAGGCTCCTGTGCTCTATCTTGGGGAAGACCCCGTCTAGTTCTGTCTTTTCCCCCCCGAGGCAAGTGCCTTGGGAGTAGAAGGCTGAGAAGTCTTGGGCTTTCCGGCATTGTACTTCATTTCAACACTCTGCACAAGTGAGAGTGCATCTTCAAAGGTGGCTGGCCTAAACATACGCACTTCCCACTAGATTTGCATGTCAAGGCCATAAAGAAACTGCCCTTTCTTGTCCTTGTCAGATATACCCAATTGCAAACATAAGTTCGAAATCTTATTGGCAAACTGTAGGACTGGTTGCACATTTTGATGCGCCTCCCTAAACTTGTCTTTGAGTCGCTCAAGGTAATGGGGAGGTAGAAACCGCCGCTTAAGATCGAGGATAAACTCATCCCAGACATAAGCCGCCATACCTAATCTAGTGTGGGCATGAGCCCATAAGGTCCACCAAGGAATGGCCTCACCTTCCAAACACCAACTAGCCAACATCACTCTGTCAGTATCATTCTTTCTAACTGCAACAAGACAAGCTTCAAATTGTTGCAACCAGGATAAAGGGTTGTGGGGTTAAGTTTACCATTATACTTACTGAAGTTCATCCTCTCGGGAAGATGACTCGAGAAAGCTGCTGGTGTCGCTCAAATCTTTCGTGCTCGGCGCATCGCCTAGCGTCGTCTTGTGCAGCAGCATGGGATACTGCCACAAGGCCTTCTATCAATTGAATCTCCATTGCTCACATTCAACTCGAGGATCGAACTTGACTACCGTCGCAACTCTTCAAAAGAGTTATCCGATAGAGAATCTGTTATCCGGATCTGGGAAACAAAAGGAGAGGGAGGAAGAGACAGAGAAAAAGGGGCTAGAAAATGGGTGCGCTCTTCCAGGGCCAAGGTCTACACCTTTTGCTCTTCCAATTTAGTGCTTTGGTTTGCGAGTGCTCGCATCATCATCTAGAACATACCATGCACACTCATGTCTGCCATCCTCGAAGGACTGCCTTGTGCCCTTTCTTATGAAGTTTGTCATTCTCTCTCTTCGTCGAAGCTTGCCATAGCGAGAAAATGCACTTCCTTTCTCGAACACAATTTGACCATCCGCTATGCATGTGGGAGGCTTTCCGAAGGCTAAAAACCAACCGTCCTTCTAGGGACAGGAGTCACACTGAAAGGGGTGGTCCGCTAGAGTCTAGAAACCAACCACACAAGCGAGGAAAAAAAAATCTCTTTTCTCTCTGGTTTTTCTGGCTGAATCTTCACACTTGAAGAAGGCTCTCATAACCAATGTAACATGTGAAAGCTCGGTGGAAGAATCGGTAACTTCAATGCTCAGAATTCACCAATTGTTCACGACAAAGATAACGCACAACATAGAGAAAGATGTGCACAGAGAGAGAGAGAGAGAGAGAGAGAGAGAGAGAGAGAGAGGAGGCCACAGTATTGGGTCCTGAATACCCTCTTTGCAGAGCCCCCACCACGAATAGTATATTTGCTTTATTAGAATGGTGTACAATAATGCAAATCTGTAGATCCAAAGATCTGTTCTTGACTTGCACCTTTCACCTTGGCTGTAGCACTCCCCTTGGCTGTCTTGGCCCTTGGACTGCAGCAACCCTTTGTGAAATATGAGATGCTCTAACCATAGTCGCAAGGGATGAGAGAATGGGACGTGGGGGACGTGGCAGGAACGGGGACGGACGGGGATAGTCAGGCGTCTCCCCCTGGAGATGTCCCTCAAGGGACGAGGACGGCTCTAGACAGGGACAGTGTGGGGGCGAACTCCTACGGGGGACGGCAATGATCCGTTGTATAGTCTAACGGTCACTTTTATGACCGTTGGGGGACGCCATCTTAGGGGCCCTTTTGGGCCATTTTGGTCCATAGTCACAAGGGCCATAGTGGCCCTCTTGCCTTGCCTCTTCGAGTCTTCAAGACTCTTGCCTCTCCCTCTTGCCTATCTATATAAGAACAAGCACACACACACACACCTTCAAGGCTCAAGCCTTCAAGCCTGAAGTCTCATTGCTCATTGCTCAAGCTTCAAGCGGCAAGCCACGCACACACAAGCGGGAGGAGGTTAACTACACCCCATCCGCTCATGGAGGCGGTTCTTGGCCATGGGCATGCATGGGCATGCAAGCTTTGCCCGTACCGACGAACGGGTGGCGCCGACAAAGTGCCAGCCCACCTCTTGCATGAGAGTGAGCATGAGGTGCAATTTTGCACGAATGTCACGCCTGAAAAGAGGCGGGAACTTCTCGACAAGCTTAGGCGATCAAAGTGGCAAGAAGGACACCACGAGTGGCCGTGGATCCCGCGACAATGGGGAGAGGAACTCTAACACTTTACGATGGAGTCATGTGGTGGATCGGGCCAATCGGCATCATGCACGCCATCACCTTCACCATCGAGTCGGAATGTTGCTCCATCCATCACGCCGACACCCTCCATCTCCACGGCCTCTCAACCCTTGCCTTGCCCTCTACACTTGGGGAGAATTGGAACCCCAAGTTGAAGGAGGAGATGGATATGGTGGTGACCCGCTTCTTCTTTCATGAGCACATTGCCTTTGAAGCGGCTAGGTAAGTGCGATCGTCGATTCATCATTCATGTTTTCATCATACTAGTCCTGTTCTCATTAGTAAATTGCTTTCTTGAATAGGTCGGAATACATTAGGAAAAATGTGGACTCATTTTTGGGCCCTCTAAGAAATGCCAAGCCATCATTCTATTACGAAAAGGGGGATCATGGAACTCTATCCATAGTACCTCAAAACTATATCATGTAACATATCATTGGAAAGATCTTGATGAGAGGATTCTAACGCACCAACCTCCGACAAATTTGGAGTTTTTGTGCTCAAGTTATGGCCTCTCCACCAAAAAGTAACCTCAAAAGTTCCGTAACGGAAGCCTCACCCTCATTGGTCCTTATGGAATATTCCCTAGAATCTCAAAGAGCTTAAAAGGCCTAAAAGTGAGTCCAAATTTTCCCTAATGCTTCAAGGCCATGGTTAAGAAGATTGGGGAGTATGGCTCAACCTATACGCCCCTCTCATCCGAGAGCTTGTGCACTACATTGCTCGAGAAGGAGACGCGCATTGTAGAGCAAGCGGCCGACAACACAAAGCGGCAATGGGAGAGGAACGGAGTCTCCCTCATTGTGGATGGATGGAGCGACACCCGCAAGAGGAGTATTTATGGCGTGGTTGCATATTCCTACGGAGAGATGTACTTCATCTCATCTCATGATGCATCCGGTACCGAGAAGAGCGCAGATGTGCTTGCGACGGAGTGGGCTACCACCATGGAGATCATTGGCCCCCAGCATGTAGTGGGCTTTGTTGCGGATGGGGAGCCTTCTAATAGTGCGACGGGAGCTATCCTCCAAGGTATGTATGTGTCACGTGCACACCCATCAGGTGTGTACCAGTGACATGGCATATCATAGCATCCATAAGCATTCAGCAGGACATTCAAGCATTAATCCAAGTATTATCCAGGCATTCACAGCATGAGCATCAGTGTTTGAGGCTTGTACAGCACCAACAGCAATTACCAGGCATATAGGAGCATTTAGTGCATACATCTCATCAGGTCGGGAATGTTATGACCAGCCGACAACAGTTTATAAGCATTTATTGCAGGTCGTGAAGGTACAGAAAGCAGCCAACCGCAATAAAGGTAACCAATCAGCAGCATTCACCCATATATAAGCAATCGCATCACTTCAGCATGGTGCATCTGGATCTTCTCAGCGTTTTCCTTCCTAGGAGACAAGGGGATACAGTTCAGCATCTAGATGAATCCAGGAACATGCCCAAATTTACCTTTTAGGAACGTGCATGTTATATACTCATGGTAGTCAACCCACAAGACTATACAACTATCAACTCCATTATGCATAGTATGGACTAGATACTATGACATCCCCACTAACGTCATCAGTGCCCAATAGTGGGTGTAGAACTCTGTATCAAGATATGCTCTCACACACGCACTCCACACACACACACATAAGAGCATATATTCACACAAAGCCCTTCGTACCGAGTTCCTGTCAAACCTCCAGAGATGCAGGGCAGACTCAACCATAATGAAGCCTAGCACTAAGGGAAGTAGCAAATAGAAAGAATTAGTTTAGCAAATAAGTAGTTGATAGGGCAAATGCACCGCTAAAGATAGAAAGAATAAGCACAATATCAACTGGCCACAACTCAGACGAAAACTTCACAATGTGAAATCTGCATGTCTGCTAATACGGCTGAATTATATACCTAGATGAATCCAGGAACATGCCCAAATTCACCTTTTAGGAACGTGCATGTTATATACTCATGGTAGTCAACCCACAAGACTATATAACTATCAACTCCATTAGCATAGTATGGACTAGATACTACGACAATAAGCTATGACATCCCTACTCACGTCATCAGTGCCCAACAACAGTTTTTTTTTAAGCCCCAATTTTTAGTTCACCAATTTTTAGGCTTCAACAGTGTGCATTGTGTCATATCTCTGATTATACACATGTGGAGGAACACCATGAAAGAGTAGGTATAGACCCTGGTATGTGTTCCAGGCATGGTTTAGTACATGTGGTGTTGGGGTAAAGGCATTATGCCCACCCTTATAGTGTGTACAAGCCCATAAGTTATAGTACATAGTACACTTAGTACTTTTAATGTACTAAGTGCACTATGTGTACTAGTGCAATATACATGTGTGATAAGGGAGTCACACACTCATTCCCATGAGTTGACTTATCCCCACATATATGTCTCTCTCTCTCACTCCCTGCTTCTCTGTGTATGTCTCCCACATGAACTCTAACCCTAATTAACTCTCCCATTCAACTGGTATCAGAGCTCTGGTCATTCCCTCCACTCCCTCTTCTCCTTGATGGCTGCACCCTGCTCTTCACACACATTAATCCTGCTGAATTCTGAAGGTAGTCGCCTGCTGATTTCCATGCTGGTCGTACCCTTGGCCGTACCTGCTGTGAGTACCTGATGTACTTTTGCACCCTACTCCTCACATAGCCTTGCTTTTGGTCGCCCTGTTCTGCCCTGCCAGCAGGCCCTGGCTGCCTAGGCAGCCAGCAGCCAACAGCCAACAAGCGAGAGCTGCTTAGCTGCTGTCCAACCAACAGCCACGCTGCTCAGCGCACAGCAACAGCACAGCGCTGTCCAGCCAGCACACAGCTCGCAGCCAGACAAGCAACCAGCTCAACAGCAGTCAGCAGCACGTCGTCCTCGCATCAGCAGTACCTTCAACATCCACACAGTCAGTGTGTACAGCAGCATCAACAGCAAAAATCGACGCCCCCTTTTCTGCAACAGCATCAACATCATACATTCAGCCTGCAAATTGTAGAAAATCAAAAATTACCTGAGGTATTTGCTTCAATTTTTTGGAATTTGCATGTCCAATTTGCAATTGAGCAGGTACAATCATCAATTGGGCAGGTCAGGTGCCGAATTGCTCAATTTCTGAGCAAAATTGGCAAAATTGGGTGACATTGGTCACAATCAGGATCAATTTGCAGGAAATTGGATGTCGAAATTTGGGGCTTTTGATGTAATTGTGCAATTAAGCATTCATACATGCTGTATGATGTAAGAAATCGCACATTCGGGAAAAATTGCAGCAAATTGCAGTGCAAATCAAGGGGCTTTTGTGCCGATTGGATTGATTTGCATGCAGGCACTCGTATTTGATGCTTTGGGCAATGTGTTGATGCCTGTCAAGCACTCAATGTGCCTGTAAATCAAGGGGCTTTCATGTATTGGATGTATATGTGGCCAGGGGGAAGCACTGTGAAGACTCTGGATGCCTTCATGTGCGTCAATGTACCATGTATGATCAGCAATTGATCTTAAATCAAGGGGCTTTTCAAGATTTTATGCTTGTTAAGCTTGGCAAAGCAGCAGGCAAGACTTTTATGCCTTGAATCCTCAGAAATCAGCTTGCAGTCAAGGGACTTTAGCCCAATTTCTGTTCGGGACTGTTGTATGCAGTGTTCGGGACTGTAAAAGTCTAATTTTCACTCTTTTGGACAGCCAAGAGAGCATTTATTGCTACTGTACCTCTGGTATAGATCTGGTACAGCTTTGTACAAGTTTTGGCATGGCTGCACATTGATTTGAGTGAGGAAAAGGTTCATTTTCAGCTGCTGTACTTGCCGGGACAGGTTTGGTACATCATTGGTAAGCACTTAGTACTGTTGTACAGTACTTTGGAAGGGCAACAGAGCACATTTAAGGTGCTGTCCTGAATCTGCAGCAACCAGATTTTGGTGATTTCATCACATACAGTGGGAGAAAAGTTGCATTCGTGCTTCCGCAGTGGGAGATAAAGCTTGGGAGAACAACTGTGAGCACTTTGTGTGCTTTTGGTGCAGTGTTTGCACATTTTGCAGGGAGTCAGGCATTGACAGGTTGCATATTGAGCTCTTCATTGCTTCACATCAAGAAGCTTGAAGGCTCACATAACTATGATATTTGGCAAACCCAGTGCTATAATGTGTTGCTCCAGAGGAAGCAGCACAAGCCTATCAAAGAAAAGGGGTGTAAAGCCCACTTCTCTTACTGCTGAAGAGTGGGAAGATATGGATGAGCTGGCAAGATCTACTATCATGTTGTCTATGTCAGACTCTTTACTTTTCAGCATTCGTGAAGAGAAGACAGCTTGGGGAATGTGGCAGAGATTGCAGGACTTGTATGCCCAACAAAGTGCCTCAAGCAAAGTGTATTGGTTGAAGAAACTCATAGGTCTTCAGATGAAGGAAGGGGCGTCTATGGCAGCCCATCTAAATGAGTTTAATGGTATTGTCAGCCAAGTTATAAATCAAAAGTTGACAATGGACGATGAGTTCAAAGCCACCTTTCTCTTATGCACTTTGCCAGAGAGTTGGGACACATTCAGGACAGCCACTAGCAATTCGAATGCTATGCTGTCATATGCAGATGTTGAGGGTGCTCTTCTTCAAGAAGAGATGAACAGGAAAAACAACTCTGTTGGAAAGTCCAATGCAATGAATGCACGTGGGAGATCCCAGCAAAGGGGTAAAAGCCAAGAACGGGGAAGGAGCAAGTCCCGCTCCAAAAAGGACTTTGAATGCCATTATTGTGGCAAGAAGGGACACATTAAAAAGCAATGCTACAAATGGAAAAATGATCAAAAGGAAAAGGGAAAAGGCAAAGACAAAGACAAAGATGAAGCCAAAGATGTAAAGCCAAAGGGCAAAAGTGGAGTCAAGATTGAAGAAATCAATGTGTCACATGCAGGTGACAGTGAGGATGAGGTCCTATTCACGTCTTCACTTGATGCCCATTCACTTCTTACAGGAGATGGTCATGGTATGCACTCATGGATCATTGATTCAGGTGTCTCCTTTCATGTCACAGGTTGCAGAGACTTGTTTGTCAGGTATATTGCTGGCAATGAAGGAGTAGTTTATTTGGGTGATAACCATGCATGCAAGATTCTTGGCAGAGGTGATGTGAGGCTTGTGTTTTCAGATGGCTCACAGCTTATGCTCCATGATGTCAGGCATGTGCCTGAGATCAAGAAGAACCTGCTTTCTACTGGACAGCTTGATGATGCTGATTATGTTACCACATTTGGTCGTGGAAAGTGGAAGATTAGTAAGGGCTCACTGGTTGTTGCCAGAGGCTCTAAGGTGGACACTCTTTATTTCATGCATGCAGGTGTTTGTCACCATGCTAATGTAAATGCAACCGAGCTGCCGGAAATCTCTATGTGGCATAGCCGGTTGAGACACATGAGTGTCAAAGGAATGGAGCAATTGTCTCGTTTGGGTTACTTGCCTTCTCTAAAGTTTTCAAGTTTTCAGTTTGTGAGCATTGTATATATGGCAGGCAACTCCAGTGCCCCCACAAGAAAGCTCTTGGACAGAAAGATGCTCAGTTAGAGCTTGTGCATACAGATGTATGTGAGATGCCTCAGCTTTCTTTGGGAGGGGCAAAATATTTTGTGTCATTTATTGATGATGCCACACGCAAGGTGTGGGTTTATCCTCTTCGTTTGAAGAGTGATACATTCTCAGTGTTTCAGAAGTTTGTTGCTCATGTTGAGAATCAAACTGGCAAAACACTGAAGGCTTTGCGTTCCGACAATGGTGGAGAGTATATGTCCAAACAGTTTCAGGACTTTTGTGATGCTAAAGGCATCAAGAGGGAGCTCTCTACTCCTTATGATCCTCCACAAAACGGGACAGCAGAGAGGATGAACAGGACCATTCAGGAGAAGGTCCGTTCTATGTTGTCACATGCTGCATTACCTCATGGTTTTTGGGCTGAAGCTGTTATGACAGCCGTTCACCTTATAAACAGGTCACCTAACACGAGGCTTGGTGGGAAAGTGCCAAAGGAAGTATGGACAGGGAAGCCTCCGTCATACAAGCACTTGAAAGTGTTTGGTTGCGTTGTGTACGTGCACATACGCAGGGAAATGCGCACCAAACTTGATCCTAAGTCTCACAAATGCATATTCCTAGGATATGGTGACAAAGGTGAAATGGGGTATAGACTTTGGGATCCCGTGAATAGAAAGATTATACGCAGCAATGATGACATTTTTTATGAAACATGCATGTATAAGGAGCCTGCAAGGCAACAGGAGCCTGGCAGAGTCACCTTTGATGATGATGGACATCTTGGACAACAACCAAGGGCTGTAAATCAGCCATTACAGCAGCAAAACCAGCCCTTAAATGGTGCTGAAAATGGTCCAAATGGACAGCCAGAGATGGCAGAAGATATCCCTATGGATATCCCACAGTTAGAGGAAATACCGGGCATGATATTTCAGCCTTATGGCATGGAACAGGAGCCACCAATAGGTGATATGCAGGCTGGACAGCAACCTGCAAATGATGGTCATTGGGTACGGAGGTCCACAAGACCCTCCAGAGCCCTTGACAGGTTTGTTCCAGGGGTTGACTACTCGATGCTTACTGACTGTGGGGAGCCCTCATGTTATAAGGAGGCTTTACAGAGGGCAAACAAGGCTATTTGGGAGCGTGCTATGAAGTCAGAGATGGATTCTCTGCACAAAAATGGAACATGGAAGTTGGTGCATTTACCTGCAGGCAAGAAGGTTTTGCCATGCAAGTGGGTTTACAGGCTCAAAGTTGCACTTGATGCAAAGCCAAGGTATAAAGCCAGGTTAGTGGCTAAGGGCTTCAAGCAGGAATATGGTGTGGACTTTGATGAGATCTTCTCTCCAGTGGTCAAAATGACCACACTTAGAGCTGTATTAGCTTTGGTTGCTCATGATGATCTGGACTTGATTCAGATGGATGTGAAGACTGCTTTTCTTCACGGTGATCTCCATGAGGAGATATATATGCAACAGCCAAAGGGTTATGCAGTAAGTGGAAAGGAGAAGCTTGTATGCAAGCTGAAAAAGAGTCTTTATGGGCTCAAACAGGCACCAAGAGAATGGTATCATAAATTTGATACATTCATGAAATCCCAGAAATTCAGGAGAAGTGACATAGATCACTGCTTATACACCAAGAAAGCTTTGGATGGCAGTCTATTGATCCTCATCTTGTATGTTGATGATATGTTGATTGCCGGGAAATCTCGTAAGGAGATGGATACCTTGAAAAAGAGGCTGCATCAAACCTTTGATATGAAGGATTTGGGTGATGCAAATCACATTTTGGGTATGCGGATACCTCGGGACAAAAATCAGCATGTGTTGTATTTGTCTCAGAAGGAATACATTGGCAAAGTTTTGCAGAGGTTCAATATGGACGGGGGGAAGAAGACAAGTACTCCTTTGCCTCCATATGTGAAACTCAGTGCTATGGACAGCCCACAGTCAGATAGTGGCAGAGCTGATATGGCCAAGATTCCGTATGCTTCAGCTTGTGGCAGTCTCATGTATGCCATGGTTGCTACTAGGCCGGACATTGCATTTGCAGTGGGAGTGGTTTCTAGATACATGGCCAACCCTGGCAAGAAGCATTGGGAAGCAGTGAAAGGTGTCATAAGATACCTGAAGGGCACACAGGATATGTGCATTTGCTTTGGCAAATAGGATGCATTAGTGCATGGTTACACGGATTCGGATTATGCCGATCATCCAGATAACCGGAAGTCTACTACCGGTTATGTGTTTACATTCACAGGAGGTACTGTGTCATGGATATCCAGGATGCAAAAGTGCACTGCCTTATCTACTACAGAGGCCGAGTATATTGCAGTCACAGAGGCTTGCAAGGAGGCATTATGGCTATCTCGGTTAGTGGTTGATTTGGGTTATACAGGGGATATTCCATTGTTGCATTGTGACAGTCAGAGTGCCATCCAGTTGGCAAAGAACCCTGTCTTTCATGCAAAGACGAAGCATGTGGATGTGAAGTATCACTTCATCAGAGAGGTGATAGAGAACAAGCAAATTCAGCTTGTTAAGATTCATACGGATGACAACCCGGCTGATCTGTTGACAAAGAGTTTGCCTCCGGAGCGGTTTGCTCATTGCAGACACTTGATGGGCATTGGATGAGGCCAGTTTCAGCCTTGATATGGCCTTGTATATTATTATGTACATGCTGATTTTTTCTTTTCCTTCATTTAAGGGCACTTTGCCTTTAAGTGAAAGGTTGTTGGAGTAAAGGCATTATGCCCACCCTTATAGTGTGTACAAGCCCATAAGTTATAGTACATAGTACACTTAGTACTTTTAATGTACTAAGTGCACTATGTGTACTAGTGCAATATACATGTGTGATAGGAGAGTCACACACTCATTCCCATGAGTTGACTTATCCCCACATATATGTCTCTCTCTCTCACTCCCTGCTTCTCTGTGTATGTCTCCCACATGAACTCTAACCCTAATTAACTCTCCCATTCATGTGGAAGGACTCCATGGAAGGATTGAGATGCTGGTGTGAGCTCATGGCATGATTGGTTACATGTGGAAGGACTCCATGGAAGGATTGACATCCTAGTGTGAGTTCCTGGCATGACTCAGTACATGTGGAAGGGCTTCACAGAAGGGTGGATACCCTGGTGAGTTCCTGGCATGCTGATGAAGTCTCATGGAAGCGTGAGCATTCTTTATACATATATGGGTGGTGTCCAAGATGAATAAGTTGGCAGATGGAATCCAGAATATTATTCATAAAGCGTTTGTGTGTATTCTGACATGCATGAATGACTTGTCTTGACTGCCTCGACAATGCCTGGTATTTTTGCTTGTGATTGTCCATGGGTTCCAGGGACGCTTGGAAATCCCGGGGACGCGTGTGTGCACACCTGTTTGGGATTGAGGCGGTGGTCTTATGTGTTTTGCAAGTGGTAAGTGACCCCAAACTCAATTTACATCTTATATTTTACTATACTAAGGTTTGTGAGTGCAGGTGTTCACATACACTTAAATTTGGGCGGACAAATTATAAAGTGTTCACATACACTTAAGTTTGGGCAGACAATTTTTAAAAGTGTTCACATCAAGAGGACCAATTTTAATGAAACTTGGCCATTACTCAAGGTGGGCAGCCCATCAAGCCATAATAGATCCCACGAGTTGCTATTCTAGGAGGGGAAGGCCAAAATCAGCTAGGCGCCCCCCTTTCCAGCTGTTTTTGGAGGTGGAACACCCTCGGCTTCTCACAGGTGTCAGTTGGGCATGCAAAGTTGCTCTTGAGGGCTGGCCGACTCCTTGCAGGGCTGCCATATAGCTAAAGGCTTGACTCCCTAGCTTCTCTAGGCAAAAGCGATTCTTCTCTCTTTTGAGGCAGGCGACCCCTTCTGGCTTCTCTACAAGGCTGGCGACTGCTGTACAGCAGGTTTCAGGGCTGAGATTTGATGCTCCGAAGGCTCTTGGTTCAAGGCAAACAACAGGGCATCCATCTCATCTCTTGGGGTGACTTGTACAGCATGTTTGTGGGCTGAAAACAGTGCGGTTCAATCCAAATTCAGCAAGGTTCTTCGCGACACGACAGATTTGAAGGCAAACAGTATCTAAACCTACATGAAGCCTATGGCTCTAAGGGTGGAACCTTCGAAGTTCGAGTGGCCAAAGCCAAGGTTTTTCATGGCTGGTTATTCGGGACACCACCACTGCTAGAGGGTGTGATCACGTACTAGAGTGTGGTTGTGCCCGAGGACTGAGATTGAAGTCTCAAGCAATTGTTTGATTTGTTTTCATCATATTCTCGATGTATTTGGTGCCAGTTTGAAGAGTGTTTACTCTCTGGCACCCGTTCTCTTGTACTGGAACACTCTGTTGGTCCAAATTCAACAAGGTTCTTCGTGACAGATTCGAAGGCAAATAGTATCTAAGCCTACGTGAAGCTTGTCGCTCTAAGGGTGGAACCTTCGGGTGGCCAAAGCCAAGGTTTTTCATGGCTGGTTATTCGGGACAGCACCACTGCTAGAGGGTGTGATCACGTACTAGAGTGTGGTTGTGCCCGAGGAGCTCTTGGAAGGCTGAGATTGAAGTCTCAGGCATTTGTTTGATTTGTTTTCATCATATTCTGGATGTATCTGGTGCTAGTTTGAAGAGTGTTCTCTTTGGCATCTGTTCTCTTGTACTAGAACACTCTGTTGGTAATGAAGATACCTCAGGGCCCAGGGGGGGCTGGCCCAACTTCAGCCCCTAGTGCTGTGTTTTGTGCAGTTTTTCATATTGCTGTTTCAGTGGTTTCAAAGTATGATGATGTATTGTCGGATGCTATGTATTATGCTATGATGTTATGTATGGGATAAGGTTTTCTGTGGACACACTTCCATATTTGAAACACATTGTACAGCACTGAGGCTAGCCATTGGCCTTAGGGCATAGGCCTAGGTAGTAGGCCCTATACTCAGGCTTCAACGTTCAGCCTGCTGCTTAGTACAAGACCCCGGCCACACTACGTAGCCAGCCATTGCTTGTACTGCATAGTCCAATCATTGTACTATGTACTACAATGTACGTACAGCCTAAAGGTAACAGTGTGCTGCGGCCACGCCCAGCCATACAGCCTACAGGCTCATGCCGTACAGTATGCGCCGTATGGATTCTGATGGAATAAGGGGCAAATGGCAATGCAATGTGTTTACTTGGAGGAGGCCAGGCGAAGTGCACTGGCAGCAGCTGGGCGCTTGGAATCAGGCGCAGCATGAAAAAACAGGCAAAAACATCACATGTAAAGAAAAGCCCCCAAAAAAATGTGAAAAAAAAGGGCCATATTGAAACCCACCTTTGTACCCAACGTTTGCAAACGTCTGCTAAGAGCTTCATTAATCACACCCTTCTGATTGGAACTATGCCCCGCTCTCAATGAAACCATCTAACCCTGTTGACTACTAGATGTAAGACCAACTGTTGACTCCTAGAGGTAAGACCAATAGCTTGCCACATATACCATGCCCCTTGTCAGAAGCCTATCAATGGCATTGCAATCCCTTCCTCGGAGATAAGAAGTGCCATATGGATAGATCTTATTCAGACTCTCTAGAAGTTCTGACAGTGCACTTAGTGGCCACCTGGAAGGGTAGGTCTTTCCACAAATCAGGACTCTCAAGTAAGGGACGCCTCAACACTGCCAGTGAAACAAACCCCCAACTTGGCTCTTCTTTATTCCATTGCCAGCCATGGAGAGAGCCAGAAATTTCTTCCTCTCATCTAATCCCAGAAGCTATGGTACATTTCTATATATTTTCTCATAAGAACAAGTTTGCAACTTTCAATAAGGCAGATCATGCATTTTCTGTGACAGTTCTCACAAGCCACCCTTATTAAGATATTTACTTTTTGTCGCTGTAACTTTACCCTTGACTGATGGTGCCTACCCTCTCGGTTGGAAAATCTGCCATGGAGGACTATTCTTAAGCAGAGTTAAGGTCCTAAATGAATTCACACCGTACATATAGCATACAGAAGGGTGCCAAACCCAAGTGTTGCAAGTGGTATGTGGCATGTTTTTATACAAAGACAATAAGACCGCTAGTAATTTCACTACAGGATTGGCTTCAGGTGCAAAAAAAATGGTGCATGCAACCACAGGTTAAGAATCTATACAAAAGCCAAGCTCATTTGTGCGAGCAATGGAAACAGCCAACTACCTAAGCTAAGAAGTCAAAGTTTTTGGGTTCCAAGGGAGTATGTACCATGGTCCCAAGGCTGAAACTCAGAGTAATAGATGGAAGGGCACCACACGAACAAAGCCTGGTGCTAAATTTGACTCAGTACAGGGAAGCTTGCTAGATCCAAACATAGTAGAGTAGCTCAGCTTCTCAGAATTGTTTACATGCGTTGTTTCTGAAGCTTGTGTATGCAGGTAACATGTGTGTGAGCGCGCGCGAGCGCGAGTACATACTATGATTTTCTTGTAGGATTTTTGGGAAAAATGGAGAGAAATTGTGTAGAGAAAGGTATTGTAACAACTCACTGATAACAGGGACGTCCATCTCCAATCGAACGAGCTCAAGCAGCTTGAAGCCATCCATGTGGGGCATGTGCACGTCGCTGAGGACCACATCGAACCTGCTCCTGTTCTCTCGCAGCATGGACAGAGCGATAACAGCATCGCCGCACGTGGTGACTGCATTTGCACCAAGCCTTTCAGCAAAATGGGCGCCCTTGAAGGGGAAGAGAGAGAGAGAGAGAGAATGGGGCAAATCCAAGCTAACCTTGATACAGGCAGCTGCGTAGAAGCCTCTCCACAATGAGGAGACAAATAGGGTCATCGTCTACCACCAATACTCGTAAGCCCGCAGGGAAGTGATCAGAATTGCATTCCATTGCACTTTACAACTTCTGTGTGTATGTCTGTGTGTGTGTGAGAGAGAGTGTGAGTGAGAGAGAGAGAGAGAGAGAGAGAGAGGAGGGCCTACGTGAGTATAACCAATCTTGGTAATTTATGGAGCATTGTACGTTCCTTTCAGGTATAGAGAGTGCGCATATATTTGACATGACAATGAAAAGGAAGAGCTTGTCATCATGAAATGAAGGCCCCATGTAGACTAACATAAGAAGGATTCACACGCCCACAATCCCCTCCCTGCCCACAATTGGGCCTTGAAAGTTCCAAGCTTAAAGGGCCTATAAATATTGATGGGCTATGAGGACACACCGGGTAGAAGTAAAACAAAAATTGCTTTTAAGAAAAAGATTGATGGAATCAACAATTGTGAGAGCTTGAAAAACATCTCACGTATGAAATTGTGCAGTCTAGGGGGAGAGAGAGAGAGAGAGAGAGAGAGAGAGATAAGAGGGATTGATATTTTAAAATGGGAGCCAAGCTAATGAATCGATCACTTTATTTAACTATTTTGAATCATCGAAACTTTGCTTTTAAGAGTTGGCAAAACCATTGCTACACAACAACAATAAGGAAAACAAGAAGCTTAATACAATTACTTACTCCCTCAATGGGAAACTTGAAAGCATTTTCCCTAACGTTAATCTAAACATTTGCCAAAATTTATTATATTTTCCACAAGGCACAAAACTATATAGTGGTTTCATATAGTAGATTATATTTTGCAAAGTTACACAAGTTTAAGACAAAGGATGTACCATTGAGGCTATAGACTGTAGGGCAGAGACATGCAAGGTGGCTTTCTAACTACATAATTCAATTTGATCATTATCTTTTGATTGATGAGTAAATAATTATCTTTTGATTGATATGTAAATGATTGTCACTCTAAGCATTTCTAACTACATATTCAAGGGTAAAAACTTGCAAAGCTTTGAAGCACCATGCTTTTTGTCACTCAAAAGATTGAAAAGTAGTGACATATTTAATTCTACCTCGTTCTTCTCCTATAGAAAGCTAGATATGAATGAAATAAAAATAATTTGGAGCATTTGTTAACATGCTCAATGAGTGTTTCCTCAAGTTTTTAGCATAGTTGGGATATCGAAGAGGGCATTCATTAACATGAGCTACTCATTAAAGAAAGGGCATTAATGAAGGTGAGTGTAAACATGTATACACTAAGATGTATATGGGTAACTTTTGAGAGATAAAAGGATGGTTATGATGTAATAGCCCTTATATAATATAAAATATATTCTCTCAAAAAAATGATGAAGATCAGCATAAACGTGTATACACTAGAAATTGTTGAATTGCTTTCTTCTTTAAAAAAATGGTGATTGATGTAAGAGACATTATGATAACCATATAACCTCGTGTTGCATTCTACCGACGTTAATACCTCTCTCTCTCTCTCTCTCTCTCTCTCTCTCTCTCTCTCTCTCTCTCTCTCTCTCTCTCTCTCTCTCTCTCTCTCTCTTGCATGTGTGTACATGTCTGTGCGTGTGCATGTGCGTGTGCGTGCATGCGTGTGTGTGTCATGCATACGTGTGTGCATGCATGCCTGCATGTGCTTGTGTGCATGCATGCCTGCATGCACTTGTGTGTGTGTGTGTGTGTGTGTGTGTGTGTGTGTGTGACATGTAATACCATGTGTTTATAGAAATTGTGAATGTACCATTAAAGGTGGGGTACCAAAACTTTGATTTGATCTTTTTGTAACATCAACAAGGGAAAAGAAAAACTCAACAATTATAAATATTACACTATAAATCATTGTTAGTTTAAAGTTTAGTGCCCCACTCGTTTTACCTTTTGGTACTCCCATAATTTGAAAACAACTATTACAAATTCTATTAAAGAGATTTTCCCCAACCATATGAAGAAATTGGTACCAAACACATTGACTTTTCATTCAATGTAAATTTTGGAATCTTTCAAGTTGTGAATTTGTGTGTTGATGAGTCAACATCATGTAAAAGGCCTTAACAACACCTAATGATGTTTGAAGTGCATTATGCTCTCTCGAAAGTTGTGATGGTGACCTTGAAAGTGATTATTTTAATAAAATATTGATGATCTTATCCCACTCCAATGACTAAAGTTGTTAAGAGCCAATATGCTTTGTAGCATTATGATAAAGCCTTCCTTTACATTGAGATCTTGTGAATCTTAATGTAGGTCCAAGAAAGGATTCAATTTGTGTTTTACTTTGTTTCTTATGCATTAAAGAAGAGAAAAACATGTACCTCCTCTTTGTTTCTTTCATGCACCAAAAAGTTTGCATACAAAAGTTGCTTGAATTATTGGAGACAGTTATATCTATTTTTGTGGTAGCATAATGGATCAATAGTAGTCACATGCCATTGTCACTTTTTGCCTTGTAAAAGGATTATAGAATCATGTGTGTATTGCTATGCCTTTCTTAGTGTCTCTTTGTTTTATAGTGTATTAATAGTTGACGTGATAGAAAGGACATGTTTGTCAAAAAAAAAAGTGCAAACAAATCTCAATTGTGAATGCTCATGGGGGAATTTATGGAAAAAGCTAAAGGAATAAGGTGCACAACAACAAATTTGGGATTCATTTCAATTAGAGAAAGCACTTGAGACATGGCCAGGATGCTAGTAATTCAGATGTTAGTAGCCTTATAAACAAGGTTCGATGCATCTTTAAAAGCGCATGTATGTGTGATGTTGAACCAAGAAGATAATTTTCACAAGGAGGGGAGGGATTGGGGGCACTCTATACTCTAATGGGCAACTCATGCTTCGCACGTCTTTTGAGACTCCAAATTCAAATTCTACCCAAACCTTCTCCTCTCCTTCTCGAACCTCCAAATTCTTACCACGTGGCAGCTTTGTGAAACTATTCCTTAAGATAATATAGAGATACGTAACATAGCACCTAACCGCACAGTGGGGTTTTTTCTACTATTAAACCAAGAATACATTTTCTCGAGGGGTGAGGAGGGGGGGCGTGCTATATACATATGTGACATAGCACCTAAGTGCACATAGGGGGTTTTTTTTGGTTGGGAGACATACACATACAATAGGAGATTAAATAGACAGTTGCTTTATGTAACATATTTATGTAAATTTCTAGAGGGGTTTTTTTTATTTGAACTCCAAATATGTAGACTTAAAAAAGAGGGGTGAATAATTATGTTAAATATGTAAATTAAAAAATAGGGGTATTTTAAATACATGCTTGCACACATATATAGGTTTTTACAAAGTCACCTCCCCCGAACAATTCTAAAGGCCTTAAATAATCTTGTTGGTAAAATTATCAGTGTTGTTGAGGAAAAGGCATCCTTGTGTCTTGAAGATCAAAGACTGAGATATGCATCTTTTGGTGTGGATCATTTTGTGGTCATTATAGTGCACCATGTTGTATAGACATCATTAGAGAACAAAAAATTTTATAGAAGAAAGTGCTATTGTAGGATACTTCTTGCTAATCTAGGATGAAATTCGAGACCCAATAAGAAAATAGTAATTGGAAATAGATTTCATACTATCACAATCTTCTTTTACCCAATCTGAGTCATAAAGTCGAGTTAAGGAATTGCCATAGGGAATGGTACCTTTAATGTATTTTAGCACCTGCATTCCATAATAGTTCTCTTGGGGCTGATTTGAGAACCTGTTTGATGTTAGGCTATGCATTGCATAAGAAGATCAAACTCCCCACCAACTTTATGTACTCCTTCATATCCACAAGTGGAGAAGCATCTTCAATAGAAAGCTTTGCATCAACCTTCATGGGCATAACCACTGACTTGTAATCAAACATGCCAAATTCCTTTAGAACTTCTCCTACATACTTTTGTTGAGAAATAAAGATTCCATCTAACTCTTTCCAAACCTCTATCCCTAATAGAAATGCATAAACCTAAGACCTGTCATATCAAACTCTAAACTCAACATCTCTGCTGGTGTCTGTTGGATTTTCTCTTCATGGTTTCTTGTCATGAATGAGGCCATTCACATATAGGACAATGATCATGTACTTACCCTACCCAAAGAAAATATACCCTTGACGAGCATCAATACTTACAAGAAAGCATCAATAATTACCATGGTACCAGGCCCGAGGGGCTTATTTCAGCCTTTATAATGCTTACTAGAGTTTGCACACTTTGTTTTTTGACCTGGGTATCTCAAACTTGGGTGGCTGCAACACATAATCCTTCTCCTTGAGATGGCCATTCATAAAACCTAACTTCACATCCATTTTCAATACTGGCCACATCCCATGAGCACCTAAGGCAAGCATATATGTATGTATAGATCATCCATGCATATATATATAATTTATAGATAATCCATACATATATATGTAAAATAATTTTGTGATATCAATTTTTTAAATAACATATACATAAATTAAAAATATATTCTTTTACATATAGATTTATTTATTTATTTTTAAAATAAATCTTAAAAGTTAGGTATTTATTATTTTAGGTAATATATATATAATTTAAAGGTATAAGTTTTTTATTTTAACTAATTTTTTATTTTTAAATAAAAATATACTTTAATTTTTTGTTAAAAATGAATAACATATATAAATTGAACAATATATTATTTTAGAGTTAAAGAATTTATTTAAATTTTTTAGAAATATTATTTTAAAATATATAATTTTCTTAGAAATATATATATTTCAAATTTCTTTCCCATTTAAAAAATCCAATCAAAGATATGACGTATTTTTATTTAAAAAATCTTATCCTTGAATCCATAATCATCCAATTAAATAAGGAAAATATTATCTTATGAATTAGAGTATCCAATATAATGCAAGATAAGAGAGTGGTCTTTCCACACACTTCTTTGCTTATTTCATTCAATCACAGCTTGGTGTTTAATCTTTATAGCATTTTAAAGAATGGGCTATCAAAGTCGTACATGAGTAATAAATTTGATAAGAATAGGATTCCCCCTGCTTATGAGGCTCAGGAAGCTAAGAGGAAGAGGATAGCTCAAGAGTAGGAAAGAGAGTAAAGAGCAAGCCAACAGGTAACCTCTAATGTTGGCAGGCTAACACCACCCTCACCTCCTGCACATGAGCCTCCTCCACCTCTCCCTACTATTGCCTCTCTTGGTTTGGATAAACCATATGAGCCTCCCTCTCCTCCTCCTCCTCCTCCTCCTCCTAACGAGAGTAAGCAAGCTAGCCATACATTGTCGTCATGTGTCCACCAAGATTATTTGTAACCTTTTTTTAAGATCTCACACCCTTGTTATAATAACATGTTCTCACATCCCTTATTGACCATTTTGACCTACCTGAGTGTAGGATTATTGATGGGATTAGTGAGCGTTGAGAGAGGAGAGTGGGTGCCAAGGTCCCTTATATGTTGAGATATCGAGCTCATCTAGTGAGGTGGTGGACACCGATGACCCGCTTGGGGGATAGGCCCCACACTTACACCACTGGCATGGTTGGTGAGATCATGGGTGATATGCGGCCAGTGGGATGACAGGCTATGTGACAACCATTCTAGAGACTGGCATAGTTACAGCGTCAGCTCATTTAGTTGGGTTCACACTATAGAGAACCCTAGTATGTATTTGGTTGAGTACCTTTTCATATTTTGTGTACTCTTATCTTTGTATATGGTGTGCTGAGTGTTGTGTGAAGAAGAAGAAGATTTTCAGTCTCTCACCTTGTGTGTTCTCTTTTAGGGTTTTGTGAGTGTGTGTGTGCTTGCAAGAGCTCAAGCTCTCTTCTCCCCTGCATCTTTTCATTATAGGGCACACCCATTATATCAAGTGGCATGATCGCTAATTTCTTGGAGCACTTTTCCATTGGTGTGGTTATCTTAGCAATGGACTTTGCTGAGAACTACATGTTCTCGCCTTATTTTAGGAGATATAATATGAGTGCTACATTTTAGAGCAGGTATAATATCTTTAATTGTTATATGATGTAATAGATAGCTTTTGATTAACACACTTAAGATGAATATTTTTATTGTACTTTTAGGTTGCTATTTTGGTGTATATCAGTATCATCATGCAGAGATACACTTTGATGGAGTTACTAGTACCCCAGAGACTTGCATCATTATTAGGGAATACCATTTTTACATTAGTGATGACCGCTTGCATGATACACATTTTTTATTATTAGGGAGTACCATTTTTACATTAGTGATGTGACCACCCACAAGATACACATTTTGTATAGCATTGTTTCTCCCTTCATAATGTATTTATGAGGGATCATGGAATCACATGACATTAATGGTGGGGATTTGGTCTAATGATTAACTCTGCATGGTAATTCTATTAGCTATAGGGAGCACTTAGAGACTAAAAACCCAACAGACAAGGTATTTGCGGAGTTTTTTTTAAACTGCACATGGGAAGGGGAAACATGATGGTGCTAGTTCATGCATGAAGTATGCTTTATGGCATCACCAGCTTTGACACAATGCAAAGAGGGTTAGACATACATAGTAGGTTGTGGAGTAGTGCGACTTCTTATTATCCCTCTTGTGTTGAAAGGGTGGTTAGGAGATTTTTTGGTGTGTGGGTGTGGCAACACTATGGATCGCTCAGTGGGTAGATAGTTCTAGGCACTTTGGGCTTCCACTCCATTCAGAGCACCTCTTGTAGAGGCAACAACCCCACTATCTTCACACACGACAATTTGCAAGCTTTTGTGAAGCATGTATGGACGGCGGGAGGAGTGTGTCATATTTACATGGGCAAATCCTTAGAGCGAGTGGGTGACTACACCACAACATCCCGATGCGTGTTGTACCTAGAGCACATGATAATGGTGCCATGCTTGCAGTTAACTATGATTAACTTATAGATTTATTGACCACGGATGATGTCTTTATCATCATTGCCCTTGATAGCAATAAGCAGTAGGTAGATTACTATTTGGTAAGATTCTCTATGTCGAAGAGCATTCTCAATGAGGATGCCATGGATGGCCATGGGGTTCATTTTGATGCACATAGCATGGCCATGGTAGGCTACTACTTTCAATAGGTTTCCATACACGAGAGATACATTTTTAGTTCTAGTAGTATGAGGTTGATCGCAATCAAGATTTGGCTTGATGCTCAAAGCTGTAAATGCAACGCTTGACCTCTCTAGAGACTTCATGTTAGATGAGGATGAGAACGTATTAGATTTTGTCAGAGCTAAAGAAGGTGTTGATGATTAGTTTTGCTATCATTTGTGAGTTGTACTTTGGCTTTTTAGTATCCATATTATTTTTTAGTATCCATATTATTGGTGCTCACTTTTTTCATTGTAATTTGTCTTCTCTATTTGATTGTTACATCATTTGGTCTCTATTTGATTGGTGTCATTTGTCTCTCTATTTGCAAAGTGAGATGGAATTTAGAGCTATAAATGTTTCATTCCAACCAAATGTGCCTAGAGACACCAAACTTTGCAAGTGTGTATATGTGGACCCACCCTCACTCTTGTAAAGTTTGGTCTCACCATTCGAGCACATTTGATTGGATTATTCTACAGACCAAAGGCACAATTTCGAGGGGACTCTCTAAGACCAAGACACATTAAAAAGTAGGCCTCTAGCTTGTATATTATAACCAAATTATCACCCTTAATTTAATTTTGTTTATTAAAATATGTAATAAATTATAATTAAAAAGATAAACATCCAAGCACATTTGGTTGGAATGTGCAGGCCAGATGTCTACATTTTAATATCTTGGCCTTAGAGAGCCCCCTCGAAAGTGGGCTTCTAGCCACACAATCCAACCAAATGTGCTCGTATGGTGAACCAAACTTTGTAAGAGTGAAGGTGCCATCCACATGTACATACAGGGTTTGGCCGCTATCCAAGCACATTTTATTAGAATGTGAGAACTAGTTTAATGTGTCTTAGCAATAGAGGGAACCCTCAAAATTGGACCTTTGGTGCCTGTATAATAATCTAACCAAATGTGCTCGAATGGTGACCAAAATTTACAAGAATGATTGGGAAATCCTTGCAAAGTTTAGAACCATCCAAGCACAATTTATTGGAATGTGCGGGCCAGAGCCCTACTTCTTAATGTGTCTTGGCCTTACAAAGCTCTCAAAATCGGGCCTCAGCAGGGGGCCACACAATCTAACCAAATATGCTCGACCTCCTCTTAGATCCTTCGTCTCTGGTTCTCCATATTTCCTCTCATCTAATCCATCTCCCACCCTCATATGCTCCATCTTTGTAGAGAGTGTCTGCACTATCCTTGATAATGTTGGGTCTCAGTAGTATGTGCATGTAGTGTCTACGTGAAAGAGCAAACATGAATAAGAATATGACAAAAATACACGAAACATTAGCATATATATAAGTAAGAAAATCAAAGATAGATACCAACCTGAGTCACTATAAAAGCGGTGGTAAAGGGACAGGTCGGTTGTCCATATAACTCGAGCGAGATACGTGAAAACTATTAAAAAAAAACCTTGATGGTCATTCATCAATTGACTCTCCATATAAGTCAATCGGTTACGTGAAAAAATAAATAAATAATTGACCAATATGGTACACGTGTCAACCATTCATTGGGTCTTCACATAACTCGACCAAGTTACATTGAAAATGTGTATTTTTTTAATG
This sequence comes from Cibotium barometz, assembly GCF_041138505.1. Lineage (NCBI taxonomy): Eukaryota > Viridiplantae > Streptophyta > Polypodiopsida > Cyatheales > Cibotiaceae > Cibotium > Cibotium barometz. Next base: position 48,972,444 of record NC_141046.1, on the reverse strand, counting down.
CATTCTATGCATTAAAAAATCAAGTGTCCATCATGCATATGGTTTCCACATAAGTCGGTCTAGTTATATTAAAATGCACTTTTTTGAATTATTCATTCTAAGTCAACAATTTTCGAGTGTATGCATGATGTGCATGCATGCCATGGGTTGAGTGGGTAACTTGATCTAGTTACGTGATGGTGGACATCCACGTAGGCACCATGTAACTCTATCAATTTATGTGGATGCCCATCGTGTAACTCAATTGAGTTATTTAGATGACTATGGCGTTGTACATGGATGTCTATCACGTAACTTGATCGAGTTTGGTAGTGCCTATATGGATGTCCAGTGTGTAACTTGATCCATGTAGTGCCTACATGGATATCCACTGTATAACTTGATTGCGTTATGTGGTCAACGGGTGATGTCCAAGGTGACAGGGGCGATAATTTGATCTTAGGTCCCAAGCCTCCATCGAATACCACTTGGTATGATGCTTTTGGAATCATAGCTCGATCGAGTTACATTGGCCTTGTCCATCCGATGGTACGATCCCAAAGTGAGGACCTTTATTGTATAATGACTCATACATGTGCATGTCAACATATGTAATAAGTCTAGTCAAACAGAGGTATAGACCTTAAAAATGTATATTTTCATACACATGAAAGTTTGAAATCCTTGCTTGCATGATGATCAACATATCTATTTCATATATATGCAAGATGTCACAATAAAAAACCACATATGCACAAAAAGTCTAACCGAAGACATAAAACTTACATGTGTATATTTTACACATGAGAAAGTTTTAAAGTTTTGAATGATGATTCATATATCTATGCAAGATATAACATTAAAAAACATTATAAGACTCTAAAAGAACTTAAAATGCTCCAGAAAATTAACTAGGTATTGATTAAAAACTCATAGCTCTAAGTGGATTTCAAATCTAACAGCCATTTAACTAAAACCATAGTCTCACGTATCTATCATAAAGAAAAAGAGAAGGCAAAACTACAACCATAGCATGAAAAAGAGAAATTTAAAAAAACTACGACAATCCTTAACATGAAGACAAAATTACTTTTATGCAAATGAAACTCCAAATAAGGGTGTTGGTAGCAAGGAAAATCTCTTTAAATGTAAGTCATTATTATGTTGTCAAACAACGAGGTATTTGGGGTTATGCAACTCATTACATTACCAAATCCTTCAAATTATAGAACAAAAAAGAGCCTTTGGATCATATAGGAATGATTTTGATCGAAGAGATCACAAAAATTGTGATCATATATGAGTGATTTTGATCTAAGAGATCACAAAAATTGTGAGTTTGGCCTTGTATACTCTAGCTTTCTCTAAATCTACTTTTGGCATATTTAGGGCCTTGTTTTGCTACCAAGTGTTAAAATGTGGATCTAAGGAGGTTCAAAGCAAGTGATTAAGCCCATAATGAAGGATTGAGAAAATGCTAATATGAGATTAAGATAAAAGCCAATCAATGACACAATGATTAAGGCATAGACTCCATAATCTCATTGCAATAATCAAGTTCCATACACCCATATTAATAGTCTTGGGAAGGACTCTAATCCATGCTTTTTGTGCACCACCCTAGTGCCAACCATGTGTTCATTAATGCTCACACTACATGTGCAACCTTGTGCTTTCCATGTGTCACCTTTTGATCATTGACTTTACCTTTTACAAGTGACCATACAAATCAATCTTTGATATTAGACCCTTAGTCTATTCCTTGTGCATGCTTCTTCTCTTGTTCATGTGACTCACTCCCTACCTCTTCCTTGTACTCTTTGGCACCACATATCTCAACACCCCCCCTTGGTGCCAAATCTTTAGGCTAGGTGGTCGGATGTGAGGATTTACAAATTTCATTCCCCCCCCTTAATTCTAACTTGGCTGGGTGACTCAAAGGCTCTTGTTTAGCTTGGAAACTCTCTAGCCCAGAGGTTACTTGGAGGTGGTTTGTTTTTCACTCCCCTTGGGTGCATCTTTGGCTACTCTCAGGTGGTTGAGTGTTACAACATTTTAAATGATTTTTAGCCTACTCATTTGGTGGCTTTTACAATGTTGGTTTGGGTAGTGAGGGAAATTTTTTTGTAGTTCAGCGTTGATGTCGACTCGTTGCTTTTTATTTTTGCACAGGCACACTCTCTTGTGATGAAGTTCAAGTCATAAAAAAGAATATATAAAATATAGTATATGAAAATTCATATCATAGTAGAGAGAGCTTGTATGAAATTCTCAAAGATGGTCACTAAGGAGGACATAAAAGTCTCTCAAGACAATTTTATGTGATGTTACCAAACTAGTGTTTAAATGTGTGGTGATTATACCAAGAATATGAAATGAAAGATTTTTGAAATCACCAAGAAATGATGGCAGCAAAGTTACATAAGAAAAAAGAGCATGGGGTCAAAATCACAACTAATGAAGCTTAAGGTCATACCAAATTGTGTAACTCAAAAGAAAACACCAATTGCTCCCACTTCTTTGTATATATATAAGAATCATGGATGATTGAAGTTCACCTCAAATAAGGACTGAACCTCCAAACCAAGAACATTGACAACATCCTTTTGGCCCTGCAATAATTACCCAAAAAACTTGTCGACTATGGACAAGCATTCACACTTAACTACGTAAGTGGTAATGTGTTGTCATATGCCACATGTATGCCATGCTTTGCTAGTGTGTACTTATAGGGTCATAACACCATAAGTATCAAAACCTACCTTCAAGGTAGATCTTAATATACTTTACTTTTACTAGATAGCGAAACAAATATTGGTATTCATGGTCAAGCATTTGAAAGTTGGGCTAGCTTGGAGTAAATGCATGACAAAGAAATGGCAAACTATTTTCCTTAATCTATTAAAGCAAAAGATACTACAAGTACTATCTTGAGAAGATTCTAAACTACAAGCAAATGAAGAAAGCCTTTTTGAAAAGAATTTGGGCACAAGTGATCAGAGTTTATTACATTAACTTGGAGAAATCAAGCAAGGAAATAAAATTCAAAGATTGTTCCTAGAGAATGATAACACCACTAATAGTTAACAACAGAGAACCTGGTCCACCATCCTAGGATCAATGATCAAGAATGTTACTTGAAACAAAAAACTTTGAAAGCTTTGGTGGAATGAGATTATAAAAAACAGACAAAGAAGGGCAGATGTTCAAGAATCACAATTATGAGGAGATATATAGTAAAGATTCTTAAGACTTTGAAATAGAGTTTAAGTCCAAAGAGGAAGAGAACGTCAAAGCACAAGAAGCATTCCATGAAGAAGATTGACATGGTTAGGAGGAGGACTAAGACATATGAACAAGTTTTGGATACAGGATCTAAGATTAAAGAAGTGGTGAAGAAATAAGAATTTGGTCAAATAGACTCAAAGATAACAAAGAAATTAGTGAAATTGAAAAGAAAAGTGCCAATAAAAAATGAGAGATAGTTTGTTTATTGTGGAATTGCTAATCATATTATGGTAAATTATCATGTGAGATATTTCACCAGCTATACATTGAGATTTTCTACATAAGATTGAGGGTCTAAGCTAAGATTGCATAGAATAAATACAGTAGCCAATATTTCACACAATCAATATAATAGGCATGAGAAAAACTAGGAGGCTACCAACAAGGAGGAAACTATGGACAACCAAATAGTCAAGGATTTGGTAACTTAATTTTAGAAAAGCAGTCTCAAACTTGGGCCTTTGGCTTGCACATTGCAACCAAATGTGCTATGATGGCCAAACTTTATAAGTGTGTATATGGGGTCCACATATAACACTTGCAAAGTTTGGTTACTAATCAGAGGACATTCGATTGCAATGTGCAACCCATTTACCTAGATTTCAATGTGTTATGGCCTTAGAAAGAACCCCCTGCAAATTGGGTCTTTGTCCTGCACATTATATAACTAAATTTTCTCCAATGGGGTGAGACCAAAATTTGCAATAGTGAGGGTGGGTCCACAAATACACACAAAGTTTGGTCACCATTGGAGTAATGCTTAGTTTTCAATGTGTCGTGGCCTTAGAGAGAGTCCCTCAAAATTGGTCCTTTGGCCCACACATTACATTCGATGGTCATAAAACTTTGTAAGAGTGAGGGTGGTGTCCACATATACACACTTGCAAAGTTTGGTAACCATCGGAGTACATTAAGTTGCAATGTGCATGCCAGATGCCAGGTTTTCAATGTGCCGTGGCCTTAGAGAGCCCCCTTGAAATTGGGCCTTTAGCTTGGAAGGGAAGAACTACTAAAGTAGAGCTATTTTCACATAAAATGGATGTAAATAAACATTTTCTTACTCAAATTAAACCAAAATTTTTTCCAGAGATTCACCATGATCAGGACTACTTTCTCACATATATTATTGCATAATCACATACAAGTGAATTTTCATAATTAATTTACTACTTATGTTCAACTACTCTCATACTTTGAAGTAAATTTCCAATAGAGATCTTGGAAAATATAATCGTTAAAAATGAAATTTGACCATATGGCCACATTGTCCTCATAATTACCTATCCTTGGGTCATGCAATCAAGTAAAAATACATAATTTCTATTATAAAGTTATACTATATTAAAAATATTACTCTTTTTATATTCCTTCAAACTATATAATAAGTAATTTTAAATTAGAAATTACATGAAAAAATTACTCAATAAATTAAGTTAAGATTATCATTACATACCTTTCTTGCATGCAAAGCGGGGATGAAACTGAAGTAAAAACAAGAAAGTTATTTAAATTTTATGATCATGTTGTCTTCCTGTTCAAGTTTGGGAAATGCCATGTGATACAAAATGTTTGGCATTTGAAATTTTTTATTTTTGACCGAACCATATGTTTAAGTGCACATCAGAAGAGATCAATGTCAAATTCTTTTGTTAAATAGGTGAGATAAGTCATTTTTAGTGAAAAGATGACTGTTTTTTGCTACCAAAAATCATCAAAGTGAACCAAAGTGAGGACCCTTATTATACAACCACCCAGCTCTCCTAGAGTTTGACATCTTGAAACAACACAAATCTTTTTCCAAGTACAAGCTTAAAACAAATTCTCACAATAACAAATAAATTGAATAGAAAAAAATAACACAAGCATAAGAAGATGTATGTGAACACTTGAAAAATATACTTCACCACACAAAAGAAACAAGCATTGGGTGCAATCTCCCCCCCCACGACGTGTGTGGCTTTTTCTCCCACACGTGGTATTTGTCATATTCATATTTTTAGCCCTTGGAGTCAATAATAGCACCTTTTTCACTTTTGGGATTTTTATTTATATATAAATATCCTTGTCGAAGGTTTCTAAGGTTTATACATAATAATACATTTGCCCAATGATAAATACTAATGGGCCTTTACACATAAAATAATCTTGTGCACATTCGCACATAAAATAACCTTGTACATACTCGCACATAAAATAATCTTGTATATACTTGCACATAAAATAACCTTGTGCACATTCGTACATTCCATATATTAAGTTGGTTTCCATACACAGTTAATCAAGCATATTTTTCTATAATTATTATACTTCAAAAATATAATAAAATCTATACCTGTAAACAGTCCTTCTGTTTTTGAAGAGTAATTATTCTTAGTTGCGTACAAGAAATCAAATGACACAAAATGCTGCAACAACAACATCATGTTCGTCTCGCAATTAACGACATAACCTATAAGGTAAACTCAAGGTCCAAACATGGCTCAGAGGGCTGATCAGGCATGGCTAAGAGGTTCTTATGGTCATGAAATACCACAAACAGACGTAGAGGTTTAGTGACCGAGCATGGCTCAAAGGCACAAAGGCATGGCTCAGAGGCTCGGGTGAACATGGACTGCTTTAATAAAACTCGTGTGACACCTAAACTGGTGACTCTCGTGCTCATCATCAATTAAACATAACATATAAATTCTAGAATTAAAACTCATCGAATGAACGCATGTGAAACGAGTCAAAGTATCCCATACTGCAGGGGCTCATTGCACATACAATCATCTACTGGTAAAAGATAGAAGACATAAATGTGTTTGGCATGTTTATGTGAAACTAATCTACTGTCCCATATCACCAGATTAATTCCATATATCGATCCTTCAAGATAGAAGTTTGAGACGGAGTGGCCAGTTCCCTCTGAAACTTAAAATTTTGACACAAATTTTCTTTATCTTAAATTTATTAAATTAAATTTAAATTCTTAATTGGGATGTTAATAATTAATACCTAAAGTGTGAAAAATATTTAAAGTATGCATGCTAAACTCTATTCTTACTTGAGAAATGAATGATATGCTAATAAATTTCTTTTCGAAATCTTATTGTAAAAGTGAAGATGGTTTTTAAGAAATTTTAAGTTATTTTCTTAAATGTCTAGGTAGAGTTATCATTATGGGATCTAAATATTTTGACCTAATCTTAATGTTTAATCTATAATTTTTTAAGGTTTATTATTTAAGCATTTAGGTTATTTATAGAAATGATAAAACAAATGTAAAAACAAATGTGAACCGTTTGTGAAATGAAGTGAATACATATCTCCATCGTTTGATAATGTATTGATGATGATACCTTCTTGCTTGAGATGTTTGTCATCGGTTGCAGCTGTAGATATGAACTTATTCTTCTTTTTTGTCAGACAGTCTTTAGCATAATGTCCTTCTTGACAACATCTATAACATGTAAAGACAGATTTCTTAGACTTTTTGTTATTCAAGGGAGCTATAAATGTCTGTTTTCTTAGTTTCATTAACTTTTCTTATTTCTCATGCTCAGTTATTTTAAAATTTTCTTTTGGAATTCCTTTCGAAGTTTTCATTCTTTATATAAGAACTTGTGAAGAGAGCTAATCTATTCTTGAATTGTGGGGGCATTGTGGCAAATCTTCCATAACTAAAACTTAAGAAATAGTAAATATTTTTTATTAGAAAAGTGTTAGGAAATACGTATCTCATTGTTGTGGTGTCATTGAAATTATCTTGCAAAAATAATTTAATACTCCAGGAACATGTGAATCTATATACTTTCTATGCATACGAAGTATAACTTTTTAGTCAAATATTGAAGAAAAAGAGAAAGATAATAACTAAGGTCATAATTTAGAGTTGCTATTGCAATAGTACTGGAAACAACAATTTAAGTAAAGCTTGACATCATAAAATAAAATAAAAACTAGTTTTTGATATCATGGTGAAGAGACTTACCTTGAATTGATGAGTTATTTGTTGTTAAAGAGAAAAATGATATTTAGCTGTTCCATGATCTGACAAAAATGGATGTTTGGAGTGAAAACTTTGGTGTTGCCAATGGGAATGATGATGAAACATTATTCGTGGTCACATGTCCAAATCTTTGACCATTCATCAGCAATCCGACAACCTTGATTAAGTTAATAAAATAAAGACGTTAATTTAACTATTTTACTATACTTCTCTCTTTAAGAATAAAAATTAAAAATCAAGACATAGGTGAGTTAATGTCAAATGACATTACAGGGAAAAGGTCATAAGTAATTGCTTAAGGCCATAAAGAAGGTCTCTAAGTTAGGTAAGACTTTGGGTTTGTACATCCTTTCAAATAAGGAGTTATGATCATGCATTTGTGTTAGTGGAGTTCCACGTAAACTCGCAATGTACACAAAGAGAGCATGATAATAATTTCTACTATTTTGCTCTTAGATTTATATGATGGAAAATTATCCTAATTGTTCCACCATCTTTTGGTTTTAGTAGGTCTTAACTTATGCTTTCATAAGTAAAATAAAAGTATATATATATATATATATATATATATATATATATATATATATATATATATATGCTATTTTTAACACCCTCACATAAGAATTATGCTTGAGGGTTTTGACGAATTCAATTTTGTCTTTCACAAGCTTTAAATTTTGGGCATTTTGGAGCACTTAAATAACATCGTTTTTCAATTTTATAACTTTAATAGGCTAAGCTTAATAGCTAGGAATAACTATGCTATTAGCTATTATAGCTATTGCATGTAGGTTAGCTAATTTTTGCTTGCTTTGGGCAAGAACAAAATGTGCATGACAACAAAAGGAGATAAAAATAAAAGAGAACGAAAATCCTGCTCGGGGGGTCACTCGTATAAATATGTATCACGTGGGTTCAACAGAAGGACATTTTAAATATTTAAAACTTACAGAAATATATTTACAGAGGGGATTTATTTATTGTATTTTTAAAAAAAATTACAGATTTGAATAGGAAAGGATACATTATATTCACTAAAAAATTCACAGATAAGGGACTTTTTAAATAGGCCTTGAACGCACGTGATATAGAGGATTTACATATAGTGACCCCCTCGAGAAATCTTGGAGGTAGCCATAGTGCAACAGCAATATAAATTCTCCTTTAAAAAAATAATTAGATAAAAATTTTAAGAATTTTTTAAGGCTTCTTGTCTATTCTAGATATCATAAATATCTCCAAGAAGCTTGCCATTGATAGATATCAATTGCATGATGATGATGTAGAGAGTACCAAGCGTTGGTGTCTAGAAAACTCTTCTGTGACTTTTGTGTACCAAGAATAAGATCTTGATTACAACAACGATTTCATTCTTGACATTCAAACTCCATGGCAAAGAGAGATGTGCGACAAGTTTGGGAATGGCAACTTATTGGTAATGGACTCAACATTTGGTACAAACAAGTATAAGGTATACATTGTGCTTTTAATCTTCTTTATAAGGTGTATACATTACATTTTATGTTTGCTAAAACTAAATATTTTGTAGTTCCACTTGTATACCATTCTCATGTCCGATTCTCATCGAAATGGTATTCCAATTGCTTGGGTGCTTGCCTCAAGCGCCACATTTGAAGTCATTAGATTGTGGTTAGCAAAATTTAGGGACCACATGCTTGATTACCACAAATAATGGGAACCAAGTGCATTCTTGGTTGATGATGCCGATCGATGCCTTGAGGTGACAATATTTATTTGTTCTTTCTCCTACCTCTCAAATAGGTGTACATGTGACTTATGATAACTCATAAATGCAGGGTTGTATTCAATCAACCAATTTACTTGTGTTTATGGCATGTGCGGAGATGTTGGTTGAAACATCTCATTAGAAAGGTGAAAGAATGGCCAAAGAGAGCAGTAATATTCGTTGTCTTGGTAACATTATGAACATGAGAGGAAAATGTGAAGCCTCATATCAAGCTACAAAGCAAGATGTGAAGGATATGATAAATGCATTCATGGAAGAATTTAGTGATGAGATTGCCTTTCTACAATACTTTAAAACGTATTGGGAAGACAAGCTTGGTAAGCTTCTAATAATATCTTGGTCTTTACTTTGTATATAATTTTTCAAATATTTGATGTGATTTCTCTTTTATAATCTTTATGCATGGATGATGATTACACACATGCAATGATCCGTGGTGCTTGATGTTGCATGACAGACATGTGGGTGCATGCAACAAGGACTCTACCTCATTCTTGTCAAGATACCAATAGTGCAATCGAGGCTTACCATGGTACTTTGAAGTACAAGTTCTTGTGTAGTTCCAAGAAGATGGTTGGGCAGCGTGTAGATTGGCTTCTTCACAAATTGACCACAGTTGCTCTCCCATACTATTGGTACATTCAGATGATGAAAGATGATGGTTTTGTAAGGAATAATGCCATTGAAAAGGTAGTGGAGAACTCATTCATGCGTGCATTAAAGATTCCAGATGAGTTTGTCACAATCAAACCCAATGCCAATAACAAATCAGATGCACTTGTGAGAAGCATGTCCAATGAGAATTTAGAGTACAAAGTTTACAACTCTAATTGTCAATGGCATGTTGTACGTGCAAATGGGTTGAATTAGGCAATATATGTAAGCACCAAATCAAGGTCATACTTATGACAGGTATATCTAAGAGCACAATGCTATCACATTGCATGGACTTGTACAAAGGTTCTTTGAGTGGTCATTCAAAAATCCATCTTCAAAATGTTGTAGACACACATGATATGCACATGCATGACAATACAGATGTGGAACCATTTCAAACTTTGGATCAAGAAGCTGGAATGGTAGATGTGGAACCATTTCAAACTTTGGATCAAGAAGTTGGAATGGCAAATATGGAGATTCAAAGCCCTGCAATGCTACAACACCTATGCCAAGAGCTGGTTGCATTTGTAGGACATGATGCAAAGCTCATCTTGGAAGCCTCCTCTAGCATTTAGAGGACTTTGGGTCAACTTCAAGCTTTGAAAGCAAGAAGGCAAGATTCATACGATGCAATGAAGGCATTTGTTGCCACTGAGGCTGGGTTTGGGAACACTTTAAAGAGAGAAAAACCATTCATTGAGAAGGGATCAAGGAAGAAAAAACACAGCAAATTGAATGACACAACAACTATCTCATTCACTACACTGACCACCACTAGTAAAAGACCACAATGCAACAAAAACTTGATGCAAGAGTAATCAAAGAATCAGAGAGGAACCATGATGAAGCTGCTGCTTATGCCACTATGTAACATTCATGCTTTCAAGTGTGTTATGATTTCAAATTCATCTATTGTGTCCATCTTTTGTATTATACTGATTCTCTCTCTCTCTCTCTCTCTACTCTATGGTTGCCTCTGGCTCTCAAGCAGAGTTAGTTGTGAGGGTGTGCATCATGGTATCAAGTGTGTTGATCAAGCATATTCAGCTGTGAGGGTGTGCATCATGGCTCTCAAGCACAATCAGCTGTGAGGTACATGACACTGGAGTTCTACTTACAAAAGGTCTATCCACACACCATAGAGGTGAGACAATAGATAAAAGGTCTATCCACCAAAGACCACATGACCAATATAACAAAAAAACCATGAACCTGAAATGATCGATTAGCTATGCTCTAACCCGAGAGGATCATCTCGGTGAGTGCATTCTAGAGACCTTCTGCAACCGTGATACTCTTCCACGACCATCCAATGCCTTTCCACCCTTTCCACCTTTTCCAACAGATGGGTGTCCCTCACCTGCATATACTCCATCTTCTTCAGCATTGTTGTCAATCTGCATATGCTTATGGCTGTCCCTCAACTTGTGGGCTTGCTCTAGAAGCTGGTCCATCTCTTTCTCAAGCTCTATAGACCTTCGTTTCTGTAAACAATGGGCCTGATCCAAAAATTCATCTACATGGTGCTCAATCTCTGAGGTACGCTTCTCCTGCATATGGAGTGTATCTTTCATGAGATCATCAACCACATTGTCAAGACGGGTTGAGAGCGATTGCTGCTACACATCAAGCTTACCTGTCATACCATGCTCATTCTCCTCATGAAATGGAGCTTCTATTCCATTGTCATCCTCATGAGCATATACATTACATAGCATGGCTATGCTATTATCCTCATCACCAATGTTGTCATCATCACTAGGGATTGGCAAAGCCTCCTCTTGTATCTCCTGGACCTGCAAAACTGATGTTTTATGCTGCGTGCATCACCTATAGACACTGAGGGCTGTTCCAAATTTGTAGATTGAGGTGGGGTACATAGATCGACTGTGTGTACTACCTTCCTAGCCGTCTCCGTAGCATCACCTAATGATAGCACAACCACCATGTACAAACGCATAACATAAGGAAAAGCAAGCAAATAGGAGAAGCAAAAGGATTGCATCTTAAAGCACAAGCTTGAGGAGTATAGAGCAACTTATATTACCTTCTTGATGTTTCCTTGCATACATTGCACCCGCAGCATAGCTATTGATAAAGAACACACCCTCCGTAGACTGCATGTCTACATTGGGTGCATGGCCTGCAAGAGCCTTTATGGCTTGCTCTTGGGTACCATCCTCAAATACAATGCCACCAAAGTTAGGCAAGGGTCTGCATGATGATGCTCGAGGTTGCTTGTGTTGCGGAGTTCAGGAATTGGCTCCAAACTGTGTCTGCGCAGATGTTTGTTCATGCGACTCTTTGAAGAAAACCAATGTTGGACACTTGGCACACATGGCGACAATCCTGTAGCTTGCAAAAGAACCAAACTATCTTAAACCTAGTGTAGATGCGCTCCTCGTACTACAAAAACACATAAGTAAGTACACATGCATAGACACAAACATACAAATGCTGCTAACACATAGATAAATACACTCATATGCATGCACAAACACATGTATGGGCAACCATGCACACATACACATGTATGGACACACACATATGAACACATGCATGGCCACACACACATACACAAACACATGTATGGGCAACCATGCACACATACACATGTATGGACACACACATATGAACACATGCATGGCCACACACACATGCACAAACACATGCATCGAGACATACACATACGTTCACATGCATGGACACACATTTTCACATGCATACACACACACACACACATGAATGGACAAACCCGTACATAGACACATGTATGGACACACATATGCAAGCACAAACCCATGCACATAGACACATGTATGGACACACATACATAAGTACAAACCCGTGCATAGCTATACACAAACACACACATACATGTATGGACACACATACATAAGTACAAACCCGTGCATAGCTATACACAAACACATACATGCATGTATGTGTTATGGACACACATACACAAGTACAAACCCGTACATAGCTATACACAAACACATACATGCATGTATGTGTTATGGACACACATATAAGTACAAACCCATGCACATAGACCAATGTATGGACACACATACACAAGTACAAACCTGTACATAGCTATACACAAACACATACATGCATGTACGTGTTATGGACACACATACACAAGTACAAACCCATACATAGCTATACACACACACAAACATGCATACACAAACACTGCATAGGCACATGCTCATTAGACACATGCATAGACACACACACACACACACGTGAACAAACCCATGCACACACACATAAATGCATGCACAAACACATACACATCCACATCACACAAATGCACAAACACATTTATAGACATTAACAATACAAACATGCATAGACATTCACGTATAACCACATGTATAGACATCGACATGTTGACACAAGAATAGACTCCACACCTACACGTGTCCATACAAACATTTCCATCCAAATTACACAAGCAAAAAGTAATGAATAAGCAAGAGGATTGTTGGAATTAGGGTTGCAGGAATGCACACACAACTTCAAGAAGATGAGAAAGCTTGAGCACAACACAGTAGTGTATTATGAGTGCCAAAATGAAAGATAACAAGCCCTAGAAGATAATAGGCGTATATACAATGCACGGGGGAAAAAACCTCCTAGTGAGGGAAAAAGTGCCCCGGCGGTCCTAAGTGTGTTCACACACATCACTACTATAATATGGTAACAAATCCCCCCTGGAGTGATGCGGTGAACAAGAGCTAGCACTCATGTATAGGGAAGTGTCTAGCTATGTGGACGAATCCACAAAAGGGAGTAAGCCCAAAGCTTTGCGAAAAGCTTCGAACTTCTCACGAGGCAGAGCCTTTGTGAAAAGGTCTGCAAGGTTATCCTGTGTTGGCACATAAGCCAAACTGATCTCTCCTGCAGAGAGTCTCTCCCTGACATAATGGTAGTGCACCTCAATGTGCTTCGTACGAGCATGGAACACTGGGTTCCGCGCAACTGCCAATGCGCTCTGACTGTCAGTGAAGATGGTGGTGGCAGATGGCTGCCCAACACCCAAATCAGCCATAAGGCGTCTGAGCCACACACACTCAACCGTAGCTGTGAAAGCTGCCCTGTACTCAGCTTCACAACTAGAAGTGGCCACAGTAGGCTGCTTCTTGCTCAACCATGATATGCATGAGCTTCCAAGCATGAAGCAAAAACCACTCGTGGACACGCGTGTGTCATAACAACCAGCCCAGTCAGAATCTGAAAAAGCATGTAAATCTGGCGGCAATGATCCCCCCTTGGGATAAAACAACCCAAGATGCCGAGTACCACTCAAATAGCGAAAGATACGCTTCACTGCCTGCCAATGCTTAATGCCTGGGCTATGCATAAATCTGCTCACCTGTGAGACTGCAAACTGAATGTCTGGCCTCGTAATGCATACATAAATGAGGCAACCAACAGCTGTCTGATAGAGTGTGACATCAAAGTGATCTCCAGCATCATGAAGACTCAACTTCAAACCTGTCTCCATTGGAGTAGCAATAGGCTTGCAGTCTTCAAGGCCAAATCTCCGCAACAATGTTTCAATATACTTTGTCTGACACAAAGCAATACCTCCATCACACTGCTTAAATTGTATCCCCAAATAATGATGCAAATGCCCCAAATCTGACATCTCAAAAGAGGCATTCAAATCAGCCTTAAAATCAGCAATATGACTCTTATTTGGTCCTGTGAGCAGCATGTCATCGACATAGAGAGCAATGATTAGATGTACACCATCCACACGTTTAACATACAAAGTGCTTTCTGTTGGACTATTCTGAAACCCATGTGCAGTCAAATATGCATGTATTTTTTCATACCAAGCTCGTGGAGCTTGCTTTAAACCATATAAAGCCTTTTTTAACCTGCACACTTTGTTTTCCTGCCCTCTTTGAACAAAACCACGAGGCTGCGATACATACACCTCCTCATGCAAATCTCCATTTAAGAACGCAGTCTTTATGTCCAGCTGATGTACATTCCAACCATTATGAGCTGCTAATGCACAGATGCTACGAACAGTGGTCATACGACATGTGGGAGCAAAAGTCTCATCAAAATCAATGCCCTTCTCTTGAGCATAACCTTTTGCAACAAGCCTAGCCTTATGGCGATCCACTGTGCCATCAGGCTTACGCTTCAATTTGTATACCCACTTAGTGCCAATGGCCTTCTTGCCAGGGGGCAAGTCACATAAAGACCATGTACCATTCTTCATAATAGCATCGTATTCTGCTTGCATAGCAGCCATCCAATTTTCTGAACTTTGTGCCTCATCAAATGAAACAGGCTCACTTTCATCGCACATACTAGAAACAGCCAATGCATAACAATCTGACGCATAAGAGGCACCATGAGAGCCAGAACGAGTGCGACTAGACAAAGGGGCATCCAACTTGCTGTCACGCAAAGTCTGCACCAGCCATCTAGGCATATTCCTAGAGCCCTCAATCTCTTGTCTCTCATCCTCAAGTGCATCATGCACATCTGCATCAGATATAGGCTGATCTGTGCCATCATTTAAAACCTGCATAGGCTGAAAAACTGCCTCATGAGGTATTGCACTTGACTGTGCACCACTGAAAAGAGGCAACAAAGTATCATAGACATCACGTGAGCTGATATCTGTCTCCTTAGTACATGAAACCAAGGGCTGAACTGCATCTTCCACAAATACAACATCACGGCTAACCAAAATGCGCTTTGTCTGTGGATGATACAAACGATAGCCTTTGCTCTCAGCACTATATCCAACAAAAATACATTTGACAGCTTTGTCATCCAATTTTCTGCGATGTTGCACAGGCACTAATGCATATGCCAGGCAACCAAAAACACGTAAATGGCCAACAGATGGCTTGCGGCCATGCCAAGCCTCATATGGAGTGACAACCTGTAATGCTTTGGTGGGACACCTGTTTAGTACATAAGTGGCACACATGACAGCCTCAAGCCAAAAACCATGTGGTAGACTTTGACTCTTAACCATACATCTTGCCATTTCCATGAGAGACCTGTTTTTTCTCTCAGCCACACCATTTTGCTGTGGTGTATACGGCACTGTACATTGGTGTTTTATCCCACGCTCAGCCAGAAATGCATTAAATTCTGAAGACATATACTCCCCCCCTCGATCTGAACGGAGGGTGCCCATCTTACTTTCTGACACATTTTCAGCCATAACCAAAAACTGTTTGAAGCACAAAAACACTTCGGACTTTGCCTTCAAAGGATATACCCATGCATGCCTGGTAAAATCATCAATGAAAGTCACGAAGTAAAGGTAGTTTCCAAATGATGGAGTTTGCATGGGACCACAAACATCACTGTGAACAAGCTGCAATCTGCGTTCAGCTCTCACTGATCCATCTTTGGGAAAGGAAGCACGCTGCATTTTACCCAATATGCAGCCCTCACAAACATGCTTGACAGGTGCCTCAAGCTTAGGCAAAGAAGACACCATTTCAGATTTCTGCAGGCGCAGCAAACTTGCAAAATTCAGATGACCAAAACGTGCATGCCACAGTTTTGCATTTGAAATAGCCTGCGTATCCATAATAGCACATGCTGAATCCTCTACACATTTGCCATCCATATTGAGCTTATACAGCCCTCGACATAGTGAACCAGATGCTACAATGATGTCACCACAAGAGAGATCATGAACAGTACATCTGTCATCCACAAATTTTACAACCAAACCTGTTTTGGCAAATGCGGAGACTGACAGCAGATTCTTTTTGATCCCTGGCACATACAATGCATCAAAAAGTGTAAAGGTGTTGCCATTTGCAACATTCAGCACAATCTGTCCAACTCCTTTAACGGGATAAGAGGAGTTATTGGCACAAGTGACAGTATTCCCTGTGGGAGCAGACTCAAGGAAAGTGAATAAACTGCGCTGCGAGGTGATATGCTTAGTGGCACCACTGTCAAAGTACCATACATCTGAATCTACTGCAGACATACATGTGTCATGCAAAGATGGGTCATAACTGCACTGCGCATTGAATGCCCATTCTGTATCTAGCACAACATTAGCAGATTCATTGTTAGAAGGAGAGGCATCTGCAACAGCCATACCAGCCTCTTTCTTCTTAGCCTCTTTCGCAGCCAGCTTAGGACACGCTTTGATGACATGATCATTTCCCTTACAGTACTTGCAAAATGTCTTCTGTTTGTCACCCTTCTTCTCATCTTTGTCTTCCTTCTTTGGTTGCGCAGCATTTGCAGATTTCTGCTTACTAGAAGAAAAGCCAGCTTTACCTTTCCCGCTTCTCTGACTAGCACCGAAAGCTTGATCTGCGACACGCATACTATTCCTGTTTTGCCTTGACTGGTCTTCTTGCAGCAAAACAGAAACTAACTCCTCAAATGATAAGGCATTGGGATTGCCTTTCATCATCAAGCGAAGAGTGGAAGCAAAACCCTGATAAGAATCTGGTAGACCATTCAAAACAGTCTGCACAAGTGAACTGTCTGACAGGATTTCATCTGCAGAAATGAGCTGCTCTTTGAAATCCTTGATCTTTGTCAAAAAGCTATCCATAGAATCACCTTCGTTCATATGCTCATTCTCCAACTGTTTTCGGAGATAAGCAACACGAGCCTCATTTCTTGCCTGATACAATGTGGCAAGTACATCCCAAGCATCCTTAGAAGTCCTGCAGGAGCGAATATGTGGGATAATGGTACGTTTGACAGACAGCGCAATCAAGGCATGAGCCTGCGCATCTCTACCATCCCAACGAATCTGCTCTGCTGAAAGTGGTGGTTCCCGAACAGCTGCTACAGCACTTGTGCCTGCACCATCATCAACAGTACCTGTTTCTGATGTGTTTGCAGCATTCCCAGCCACAATAGGACGTGCATCAATACCCTGCACAATATTCCATAACCCCTTTGCTACCAATACATGTCGCATCATATATGCCCACAATGGATAGTTGGTGCCATCCAACTTATCCTCAGCAGCCAACATGCGGAATACATCATTGTTGTCAGCCATGGCCAATGACTGTACTACTAGATGTAAATGCTGTCTGCAAGAGGTAAACCTGTATAAAATCGACCTGTGCTATATAGCACAGCCCAAAACAGACGAATGGGCACCTGTCCTGCAGATTTTAATCTTGACAGAAAATCTGCACAGTAGGACGATTTTGCCTGCGCAGTACTTGGAATGCAAAAACGGAGGGCGAAATGACTTCAGATCAAAATTCTGAAACGACCTAGCCCTACGGGCTTTCCCACGGCATATACTAACCTGCAGACGCTCGTGAAACCTCGTTGCAATCGGAGGAGATGAAGCGGCAGGTGCCGGTGATGCTGCCCGGGAGGAGGAAGCCTGCTCTGATACCAATTGTTGGAATTAGGGTTGCAGGAATGCACACACAACTTCAAGAAGATGAGAAAGCTTGAGCACAACACAGTAGTGTATTATGAGTGCCAAAATGAAAGATAACAAGCCCTAGAAGATAATAGGCGTATATACAATGCACGGGGGAAAAAACCTCCTAGTGAGGGAAAAAGTGCCCCGGCGGTCCTAAGTGTGTTCACACACATCACTACTATAATATGGTAACAAGGATATAGTTTAAAAGCCTACCTGCTGCATCATCCAACAATCCCTTTTCCTCCTTGGGTGAGGCAATGTCATCAGGAATCACCATGCGTGCTTGGGGAAGTATTTTGTGCGGGATGTTAACCAGCTTCTTTTTTGACTCCTGGAAAAGTTTTCATCTGGAATTGTGGACTGGTTGGCCGGTGGAGTTCGCAATGGCCTTATGCCTTCACCTCTCTTTGGAGTTCTGGATGGCCTTGCATTATTTCTCTTGCGGGTTTGCGGCATGCGTCTTCCTTTAGGTGTTTTTTTCGGCTTGGGGTTCCTAGACATTGCATGTTGATCAGACATTAAGCGTAGTCCTTGTCCTCAAATCGTTAGCAGAAACAGGTGTGCCATAAAAGTGTGAATAGACATACACAGTTACCTTTGCCATGCTTAGCAGAAACGGGTTCGACAAGGGGTGCTTTTCCATGCTTGGTAGAGATGGGCATATTCACAGCCGAAAGGGGCACAGATCTGGCCATTTGCGTGTTCTTCAACGTCACCTTGCTGAGGAAACACAGTCGCCCGTCTACTCTAGTCGACGAGGGGACGACGAGGGGAAGCTTGCAAGGAGGGAAGCTTGGAGAAAAGGGGAAGGGAGCACGAACTAGAGGAGGGGAGGGATGAAATCTGGCAGCACGATTCGAAATCTGGCAGCATGCAAAAGCATGCGAAGGGACCCCCATGAATTGACCCCACACATGCAGTCATCATTTAAAAAACCACCAAGTTTAAAACTAGTGCTGTTAAAATTGGCAACCGTTAAAAATAGCGCCCGGTTGCCAAGTTTGGCGATGGGCAAACGTTGACTAGCTGTGGCAATGGGCGAACGTTGACTAGCTGTGGCGGGCCAACGTGCCACGAGGGTGCCACATACACAGGCACCCCGAAATCTATCTAGAGCCAACTAATCCTTTAAAGTAGAGCTTTTGAAATCTTTAAAGAAAATCTTCTCACAGCTAATCAACATATGACATCATAAATTAAAGCTTTTAATCAAGCTGCTCCACGCCTAACCACCTGCACTACTATGAGGAGAGAGGAACAATTGTATGCACTGATTATATTGTCATCGTCTCGCGGATTGGGTACAGAGATAGAGGAGATAAAAATAAGAAATTTAAAGCTTTAATAGCCTTAATGTTTCCCCCCTAATTATGCTTCAGTTCAAAATTTTACTTACTGCAAAAAGCTAATAAGCCATTTTTCCTTTTTGCTTAAGAACCCACCATATCTTTCCATTATGGAAATCTATTGGTTTCAGGGGTTTAGTGATCTAACAATGGAACTAAAACCTCCTTCTCTTACTAATTCCGTCTATATGGTTCTAAGAATTTAGAAAGCCCATTTTTCATGGTTTTTTTGGTTTATGCAAAGTGGCCTTCTACCTTTCTTTACCCTTTGGTCCTTGTCTTTTGGGTAAAAGCTTTCTTTCTTCTTATCCAAGGGTTCGTCCACTTTGTCGTTAGCCTTGAAAGTTGATATGTACCCTTATGTAAAGCCTTGCAACCTTTTTCATGTCCCGTGTAAATTGTTTACATACTTTCTAAATTCAATGAATTCAAGTTTACAAGAGTTTAGGCATACCTTTGAATTTTTGAATTGCTTCAAAAATACATTTTTGATTTAAAACCTTGGAGAGGTGTCCTTTTTACTTGTCAAAGCTTTGATACCATTGAAACAAGAATCTTTTTTCCAAGTACAAGCTTAAACCAAATTGTCACAATAACAAATAAATTGAATAGAGAAAAATAACACAAGCATATGAAGATGTACGTGAACACTTGAAAAATATACTTCACCATACAAAAGACACAAGCATTGGGGTGTAATCTCCCCCTTGACGTGTGTGGCTCCTTCTCCCACACATGGTATTTATTTCATATTCATATTTTTAGCCCTTGGAGCCAATATAATAGCACCTTTTCCACTTTTGGGCATTTTCTTTACATATAAATAACCTTGTTAAAGGTTTCTAAGGTTTATACATGGCAAAATCTTTGCCCAATGATAAATACTAATGGGCCTTTACAAATAAAATAATCTTGTGCACATTGGCACATAAAATAACCTTGTATATACTCACACATAAAATAATATTGTGCACACTCACACATAAAATAACCTTGTATATACTCACACATAAAATAATATTGTGCACGTTCACACATAAGATAACCTTGTACACATTCGCACATTCCATATATTAAGCTAGTTTCTACACACAATTAATCAATAATTTTTTTCTACAATTATTGTGCTTTAAAAATATAATAAAATATATACTTGTAACACATCTACATCTAAGGGCCAATGTTTTTTTATGGACATATGGAGGATGAGAGGCCCTAGTTATCTAGAAAACGTTGAAGGTCAACAACAAAAATAATGTCATGACTAAATCTTGAACTAGAGCGCATGAGGTACAAAGATGGAAAGAGTACAGAATTGAGCTACGAGGGTCCTCCCCTTGCCATCAAGATCTATCTTAGAGCTTGACATCTACCTCTTTAAGACCATGGTTTTGGATGGACCTATGGAGGATGAGAGAACCTAATTATCTTGGAGAACCTTGAAGGTCGATAACAAAAATAATGTCATGACCACATGAGGTACAAAGATGAAAAGACTATAGAAGTGAGTTATGAGGGTCCTCCTTGCCACCATAAAGCACATTGAACTTAAGTGTCCACAATCAAGTGTTAATGAGAGGAGTTTGCCTATACATTAAAAACTAGGCATTTGACATTCACATTACAACAAAATGTTCTCTGATGGTGACCAAACTTTACAAAAGTGTGTATTTGTGAATCCCACCCTTACTCTTGCAACACTTGGTCACCATCGGAGCACATGTGGTTGCAATGTGCAAGCGAAAGGCCCAATTTCAAGAGGGTTGTCTAAGACCACGTCACATTCAAAACCGAGCAAATGGCAGATACATTCTAGCCAAATGTGCTCTGATGGTAACCAAGTTTTACAAGTGTGTATATGTGGACCCAACCATCACTCTTGTAAATTTTGGTCACTATCAGAGCACATTTGGTTGCAATGTGTGGGCCAAAAGGCTCAATTTGAAGGGGCTATCTAAGGCACGACACATTGAAAATTGGACAAATGGCATGCACATTGCAACCAAATGTACTTCGATGGTGACTAAACTTTGCAAGTGTATATATGTGGACCCCACCCTCACTCTTAAAAAGTTTGATCACCATCGAAGCACATGTAGTTGCAAAGTGCAAGCCAAAGGCCCAATTTCGAGAGGACTCTCTAGTCATGACACATTGGAAAACTAGGTAAATGGCATGCACATTGCAACCAAATGTGCTTTGATAGTCACCAAACTTTGCAAGTGTGTATATGTGGACCCCACCATCATGCTTGCAAAGTTTGGTCACCATTGGAGCACATTTGAATACAATGTATAGGCCAAAGATCAATTTCAAGAGGGATGTCTAAGGTCATGACACATTGAAAATAGGACAAATGGCATGCACATTACAACCAAATGTGCTTCAATGGTGACTTTACTTTTTAAGTGTGTATATGTAGGCCCCACCCTCACTTTTGCAACGTTTGGTCACCACGAAATACATTTGTTTACAATGTGCAAGCTAAAGATCTAATTTCAAGGGGACTCTGTAAGGCCACGATACATTAAAAACCAAGAAAATGGAATGCACATTGTAATTAAATATACTCCGATGTGACCAAACTTTGCAAGTGTGTATATGTGGATCCCATTCTCACTCTTGCAAATTTTGGTCTCACCATCAGAGCACAATTGGTTGCAATGTGTATTGCAAAGGCCCAATTTTTAAGGGGCTCTCTAAGGCTATGACATATTGAAAACCAAGCATCTAGCACGCACATTATAACCAAATATGCTCCAAAAGTGACCAAACTTTACTCCGATAGCGACCAAACTTTGCAAGTGTGTATATGTGGACATCACCCTTACTCTTGTAAAATTTGGTCACCCTATCGGAGGACATTTGGTTAGAATGTGCAAGCCAAAGGCCAGGAGACACCATAAGGCCATGACACATTGACCATGATTAAGGATTGAACCTCATAAATATGCATAAACCCTCTGTAAATCTTTACAAACATGAATTGGGTCGGTAGCCATGCAATTCATGTGCATCACAACCATTAATGAGAAATGGAAACGAATGGGGGGAACCTCACCACCACATGGCCATCACTCTCACAATGTTCTCCACCCACATGTATCTATAAATCCATCCAATAAACAAAATTTGGCAATCTGCATTTTTTAACTAGATGGATAACAAGGTTTTGCACTTTGACACGTGCAAAAACTATGAGGATGGATCCATGGTCTTTTGCCTAAGGATGGTGACCATGGAAACTCCTATTGAAGCCTTTGCTCTTTTTCCTTTTATAAAAGGGAGACATTTTTACAATGATCATTAACTCGATATGTGAAAATGTCAATAGATGAAAGTATGATCATGATGAAGGACTATCATAGGCCTAGGTATAGGTCCAAGCATCCACATGGTTGCCCTACAAATATAGGCCTAGGACTAGGTCCAAGCATACACCTTCAATTGGCGTATTGCTATAGGCTCAAAAGAATGAGGCGGCTCAATGGCTTATTGGACAATTTTGCTTAAAGTGCCTTTCTTAGTGGCCTTATGATTGGCTTGCTTGGTGGGTCTTCATGCTTCTCGAGGGAATGAAACTATTTTTATAGTCTTGAATACATAAGTAAAGAGAAGATTTATGACCAAAACTTTGCAAAATCAAGTCAACCAGATGGTGCCCATCATCCAGGCACGCTTAAATCTTAAGGAAGTGATGAATTAAGAAATCTTACCTTCCATTGAAATACTCAAACTGACATTGAGAAATTTTACCTTTCATTGAAATACTTAAATGAGAGCCAACAAGCTTTAGTTCGAGTGGCAACACCCTCAGAGGCTTTGGACGTACAACACTTGGGTTAGAACCCTAGCTTTCAACCAAAAAAAAAGAAGCTTCAAACATGCCATACCCAAAATCAAATGTTTAAGTGGTTCCTCACATATGTTAATTGAAAGTGACATTGAGTCAACTTGATGGCTCCTTGAATAGTTTCTTCTTCTTTATTATTGTTGCCTATAATTCATTTTAGAGATAAAGAGTGTCCCATATAGAAGTATGTGAGAAGAGGGGAAAGAAGGTTGGGGGAGAAAGAGGGATTTATATGTGTTTCATACAATGCTCCATTAAATGTAGGTATATAGGTTTTGTGCAACACACTTCAACCAGCAACATAAATATAAAGCTTAATATTTATCATCTATGTTTGGTAATCAACCCATTTATTTCTTTGCCCACAACAATGTGGAAGTTATTTTTTCCTCGTTAAGATCTAGCTACTCAATAAAAGTTGATGCCCACCCACAAGCAGAGGGTGTTCATCCACTGCAAAAAGTTGGGATCGAAATTGAGACCTCTTGCTTAGGGGTTCAATCTATTGTAGTGGAGATCAATGTAGCAACACACATATAGATGCAGCAAGCAAGGAGAGATAGATGGAATCACAACACTCAAAGTAGATTGATGAGTATGAGTGAAGTACAAGTGAAATAACATGGTAAGGTCACTTACACACACTCATAAGAGTGCGTATATATGCTCGGGGAAAAAAACCTCCTAAAGAGGAAAAAAGTGGCCTAGCCCATTATTATATATCCATACACCACTACCATATAAATGGCTACAAATATATCGTGTAGTGATTATGAGTATGCGGCATTAGTTTTTCTTAACATGTATACTTTAGATTTCTACCCCTTCTCAATAAAACCATGAGGCTGAGATACATAAAACTCCTCATGTAAGTCACCATTCAAGAAGGGTCCACCAACTGATGTACATTCCAACCATGATATGTTGCTAATGCAATAACACACTTGATCGTAGTCATATGCGATGTGGGTGTAAAAGGTCTCATCATAATCTATGCCCTTCTCTTGAGCTTAACCCTTTGCTACAAGCCTTGCCTTGTAGCGATCACACAACACTACCATCAACTTTACACTTAAGCTTATAAACCCACTTTGTACAATGGCCTTTATACCATAAGGTAAATCAACTAAATACCAACTATTATTTTTAGGATTGAGTCGTACTCATCCTGCATGGCCTACATTCGATGATTATTTTCATGTGCTTTCACAAAGGAAACACGTTCCTCTCGTCATTACATGTACTGGCAATGACAGCATGAAATAAGATGCATGATGAATGAGAACCTACACATGTCCTGCTAGGTAAAAGAGTAGCTGATTTGCTGTCCTGTAATGTCTACACACCAACCATTTTAGCACTCTTGGACACCTCTATGGTTGCCCTTTCCTCATCCACTGCATCATCCATAATTGTCTTATCACAATAGGCTGATTTGTGGATTAAAATTCGAGCTAATTTTCAGTAAGTATAGACTAATTTACAACACCTTATATTGAGCAATCATTTGCTCCACATATGACTGCCCGACATTATACAAAAAGGTAGGAGTGTATTAAAGATGTCATGTGAGCATACATTTTGCTGTTTTTTTAAAATAAAAACGTGGGTTGAATGAAGTTCTCAACAAAGACAATATCTCTACCCACCAAAATCCGCTTTGTGGTCAGATGGTAGAGTGTATAACCCTTGCTTTCTGCTGTTGTATCCCACAAAAATATATTTTGCTACCTTATCATCTAGCTTATTGCGTTGTTGGCTCATACACAAGATCATAAGTAAGACGACCAAAAACATGCAAATGAGCCACTAAGGACTTCCTACCATTCCAAGCTTAATAACGGGTAATTGTCTGCAAGGCCTCAGTGAGGCATCTATTTAGCACAGAAGTGGCACATATGACTGCCTCTAACCAAAAACATGAGACAAATCTTGGCCTTTAACCATGAAACATGCCATCTCCATGAGAGATCTCTTCTTCCTCTTAGCCACACCATTTTGCTGAGGTGCATAAGGCACTGTGCATTGATGTTTTATGTCTCCTTTAGCTATATACACATGAAACTCCTTTGATATATACCCCCCTCGATATGTATGAAGGGTGCCAGCTTTACATGTAGACACATTTCAACCATAGAAACAAAGTGTCTAAATCATATTGACTTTGTCTTCAATGGGTACACCCAAGTGTGCCTGGAGTAGTCATCAATAAAAGTCACAAAGGAGAAATATTCCCCAATCGATGGTCTTTTCCTAGGTCCACATATATCACTATGTATAAGCTGTAATTTTTAGACAGCCCTAATATAACTCATCCATGTTTCGAGAATGATTCCCATTGCATGTTGCCCAAAATGCATCCCACATACATGTTTAACGGGGGCCTCAAGCTTTGGTAAGTTTGACACCATCTCTTGCCTTTTAAGGCGGAACAACAAACTACCAAAATTCAAGTAACAAAAGTGAGCATGCCATTCTATGTCACTCATAGCACGTGTGTTAGTAGCCAAACAAGCATTATGTGGTAATCTCTAATACCTATACAACCTGTGTCGAATACCATAATGATATCTCCATTACTCCGATTGTAAATTGTACACTTGTCATCAACAAATTTGACCACTAGGCCTACCTTAGCAAGTTCTTTTTATCCTTGGCATAATTAAGACTTTTGAGAGAGTGATTGTTCCACCATTTGTAGCAGTGAGAACAACCTTACCAACTCATTTTATGGGATAATACAAGGAGTTATTTGCACATGTGACTGTTCCTCCTTAAGGAGCAGGCTCAAGTGAGGAAAATAAATCACCTTGAGAAGTAATCTACTTACTAGTGTTAGCCATTTCTCCTCATAGAAGTTAAGAACATTTTG
The DNA here is from genome assembly GCF_041138505.1 of Cibotium barometz. NCBI lineage: Eukaryota > Viridiplantae > Streptophyta > Polypodiopsida > Cyatheales > Cibotiaceae > Cibotium > Cibotium barometz. Next base: position 48,946,259 of record NC_141046.1, on the reverse strand, counting down.
CCCAATTTTTGTAATACTTTGGTTGATTTGGCTGCAAGTTATTTGGTTCAAATAGATTGTTATATGTATGTATATTGAGAAGACATTTGAGATAGTTTGATTCGGTTTTAGTCTTTATTTGAGTCATACTTGTGTTCAGTCAGTGAATACATATTATTGAAAAATGTCTCGACACACCTGTGACTTGTTTTCCATGTTGTCAGTTGAGGATAAGTTAGATGGTACCAACTATCCCATTGGGGATACATGATAAAGCATGTATTGGTTTGCAAAGAATTTATGGATATATGTATCTAGCGCTAAGTTAAAACCTATTGGTCTTGCACCTACAGCACGTCAGGGGGTCCATTGTTGGGACTAGTGATTTTGGTTCCAGTGGGAGTGCACCACCTGCACCTATCCCTTCTTCACATGAACAACTTAGATGGGATGCTAAAGATGCACAGGCTCATGCATTGATCGCTCTCTCATGTAGACGGCAAGTCATTCCTTATATCCGTTTATGTACTTCTGCTAAGGGTGCATGTGATATACTTGCCTCGTTATATCATATCTACAATGAAGCTCGTTTAGCTTATCTCTGAAAAAAGCTTGACACAAAGCATATGACTGAGGGTGATTCTATGGATGTGTTTCTCATCCGTGCGCTAAGGACTTGAGAGAGCAGTTAATCACTATTGATGAGGTGATACCTGACAGTTCACTTGTTTCTACTGTTCTCAATGGCTTGCCTAAACCCTATCAAGGATTTACTACCACTCTTTGCCTCTTGATGATGAAGAGAAATTTAGATTTGTACACATTTGATGATTTGGCAGCTCTCTTGCTGACAGGAAGAGTGATCCCAGTCTCACTGGAATAGCATGATTGATGTAGATCAGGCATTTGTAGACTCTTTTTATGGCAAAGGGAAGTTTAGGACATCTTCTAATGCTAAAGCCCAAGGGCAAAGCACCTGCATCAAAAGAGGGTGGGGACAAGAAGAAACGGTGTAAATTTTACAAAAAACCCTGGACATGTCATTGAAGAATGCAACCCCATCTATGTCTTCTTCCTATGCGTCAGCTTTTGATGTTGATTGGTATTTTGATAGTGGTGCTACAAAGCACATTACTTCATGTAAGATGTTGTTTTGCCACTTTGCAAGATCCACCTAAATGTGATACAATGATGTGTGCTAATAATGCATCGTATGCCATTAAGGGTATTGGGAATGTAGATTTGTTAACATGCAATGGTGACATTTTCACTTTACATGACACATTGTATATACCTCGAATTTGTAAAAATCTCATCTGTGTCTGCTCTTGCTAAAATTGGGTTTAAAGTTTAGTTTTCTGATCATTGTTGCTTAGTTCATGACCATCGATATGTCGATTCTATTGTCGTGTTTGGTGCATTATGCAATGGTTTGTACAAGGTGGATATGTATGATAGGATACAAAGGTCTCATGATGTTATGGCTGTCTCTACCCCTACATCTCTACGTTGACACTGAGCTGTGGCATGCTCGGTTTGGTCACCTTAATTTCCCCTCTCTTATGCAGTTGCAAAAGCATAACATGGTTTATGAGTTGCCTCATTTGTAGCTCCCTGTTAAGCATGTATGCAAGGGTTGTTTACTTGGGAAGATGCATTGACATTCTTTTCCCAAGGATGGCATTGTGCAAGCTACTGGATCATAGTAGCTTGCGCATAGTGATGTTTGTGGCTCGATGCGAGCTCCAACTCTTGGGGGAAGAATAGTACTTGGTTGGGAGTTATGTGACTTGCCTGCTAGCAAGCATGCTATTGGCACTAAGTGGGTGTATAAGCTTAAACATAAGCCTCATGGTTCTATTGATCATCATAAGACTCGTTTGGTCGCCGAAGGTTATGCTCAACATGAGGGCATTGACTATGAGGAGACTTTTGCTCCTACTTCGCGTATGACTACCATGTGTTGTTGCTTTGGCTGCACACAAGGATTGGCATGTACATTAGTTGGATGTTAAGATTTCTTTTCTTAATGGTGATTTGCAAGATAAAGTGTACAAGTCTTAGCCTCCTAGCTTTGTTCAAAAAGACGCAGAAAAGAAAGTATGCAGGTTACGTAAAGCACTTTATGGCCTTAAACACGCTCCTCGTACTTGGTACCAAAAAATTCATGCGTACTTGATTGCTAATGGGTTCATAGTCCAACTGAGAGTACTCTCTATGTTCACAGAGATGGGGACAATCTGCTCATCCTTATTCTTTATGTGGATGGCATGCTCATTACTAGTCCTGATGAGGACAAACTTTCAACTTTCAAAGCTGAATTGCAACATGCTTTTGATGTCACATACATGGGGCATTTGCATTACTATTTGGGCATTAAGTTTATATATGTTAAGGGGGGTATCCTGCTATCTCAATGAAGATACATTGAGAAGCTCCTTTAGCAAACCAAATGACAGATTGTAAACCTGTTTCTACTCCTATGGAACTAGACTTAAAACTTTCACTTGAAGATACTAGTGAGCCATTTGATGCCGCCACTTATCAACATGCTATGGGATGCCTTACTATGCACTATTGTATGGGTGTTCAGTTTGCGATTTCACAGTTGAACATATTCATGCATAGCCCTGGCACTCAGCATTGGTAAGCATTGGTAAGCATGTCTTTCGCTGCCTTAAAGGCACCATTGACTTTGTGTTGTTTTATGGCAACTTCTCTACATTGTGCTTGATTTCTTTTACAGACAGTGACGACTAGATAGGATACTATGACACCAGCGAGTATCTACCAATTAAAAATTGTTTTCTTCTTGGTGGTTCATGCATTTCATTACTCGGTAAAAAGTATCCTACATTGGCCACTTCTAGCTACGATTGTGAACTAGTCTACTCACAGACACTTTTTACCATGGCTAGACATGGATTTTTTTTTCCTTACGAACACACTTATTGTGTGTTGATCTTTTAGACCTAGACTTTATAGTACTTTATACTTTCACATTTCATTATCATCAAAGTACATTTCCAACATTCACTCTCATGCTTATCTCTGTTCGAGCTGTGTGCTTGTATTTGTGTGCATAGCATCTCCTACTTCATTCAACAACTAGCATCACTATCAAAGTACCAAACATGTTGATTTGTCGCATTGGCATGCATACATCATGGACAAAAGGATCATAAATGCAATGCACAATGAATACCCAATCATCCTATGCATAGTTCGTTGATTCCTTTTCAGTACTTTGTGTGCTGATGCATGAGTCACAACCATGCTCGACTCTTTCTTCTTCTCCTTCTTCAATCTTTTTCTGCATTCATTGTTGTAATGGCATGGCTTCTGACAGTAGTTGTATTTTCCTTTCTTCTTAGACTTATCACCTCCCTTCTCGACTCTTTCTTCTTCTCCTTCTTCAATCTTTTTCTGCATTCATTGTTGTAATGGCATGGCTTCTGACAGTAGTTGTATTTTCCTTTCTTCTTAGACTTATCACCTCCCTTCTCGACATCCTTTCCAGAAGACTTAAGTTGATTTTGTCTTTGGCTTATAGCCTCCCTGAGAAAAAGCTTTGCCTTTACTTTTTTTTTACTAGCAACAAATGTGTGATCTCCCACACGCAGGAAAAAAACCTCCTAAAGAGAAAGTATCCTTGCCCATTATTAGCTTACGTCCACACATCACCATATAAATGTGTGATCTCCCACACGCAAGAAAAAAACCTCCTAAAGAGAAAAAGTATCCTTGCCTATTATTAGCCTACGTCCACACATCACTACCATATAAATGGCTACACAATCAACTACCAATTTGCCTACATGCCACAAATAACAATAGGCTCTTTTCATTCCATAACAAAAAATAAATAAAAAATTTACTTTAAGTCACTCCATGGGATCATCATGGGTGAAATAGTCAGTACTATAATCTTATGTGGTTAAATGACGACTTTCATCGTGATTACACATGATCCTTGCCCTAAGATGCAAGTGAAATTATATATCATTTAATCAGTATGTTCACCTCTATTTACCATGAGACCATTAAAGTACATCAGTTACTTGGAGGCTGCAAGCAGGCCAGCTTGAAGGTCTACCCAGATTTCCTCAACATCCTCCAAGCCTACAGAGACCCTAAGAATGCCGTCTGTGATGCCAAGCTTCTTGCGGATCTCCACACCCAAGGACTTATGTGAGGACGTTGCTGAGTGGGACACACTGGTGGACGTCCCCCCGAAGCTTGGTGACAGCTTGATCAAATTGAAGGCTTCAATTGCTTTCTTAGCCCCCTCCAATCCTCCACTAACTTCAATGCAGATGATTGCACACATAGGCACCGATTGCGTTCGCAAGGCTAATCCACTCGCTAAACACCGGTCTGCAAGAGTTGCAGCTGAAAACCATGCACGCTCCATCCGAACCTAGCCACAAAGAAACACCTTTTTTTCTTCAGATAATGGTCGGTATTACCAATAGCAAAACCTTTAGCTGCAATGATTCATATAGCATTATTCTTTAGAAGTTATCCTAAGATTGACCCTTTTATAGCTCGATTGGAAGCTTTCCCATTCCCATGAACACTGAATATCTTAGATGGATCCATTGCATTGCCTGTAATGTATGGATTCCTCGAATTGCCAGCCATGCATCGAATGGGACTGCTGTTAACCCCCACCGTGTTGCCAAGATTGTGGCTTGCTCTATATAATCAGCAGACCCAACCACTATTCCAGCCATGAGGTCACTGTGCCCTCCCAAGTATTTGGTAGCTGAATGGACAACCAGGTTTGCACCCTGTGATTGAAAATGTTAGCTCTAAAAACTTGACGAGATATTGTTGTTTCAAAAACTGGTACGTTACTGCCAGATTAGATAACAATAATTCTTTTTTTTTTGGGGAAAAGTGATTTTATATGCCAGTAATAGAAATCTGCCTATAAAAAAGCATGCCTTTCATCCACCATGTTCAACAAATAATATATCCAATATTCATGAAGCCAGACCCATATGCCCCCATGAAACAATTTATACATCCATGAAGCTAGACCCGGTAGTGCAGAATAAATACATATACCAAAAATGAAAAGCCAACTGGGCAGCAAGAGCCTGCCTCCCACCAGACAGCCAGAAAGAATGTATCCATAAAAAGGCAGCCTCAAAATTCCAAGGAGTTGAGCAGCTTCAGACACTGGTAACAAGAGAGGAGGTGGCCACATGTATAGAGTGCATATACATCTTTTTCACACTATACGCGGCTGTCTTTTCTGTTATACCAAATAAGGTAGATCAGCTCAGTGACAAAAAGATGCACCAAGTATTCCCATTAACATCCTCCCCAATAACGGGGAGTAGGCACATGAGGTCCAGCCATTGGTCTGTACCAATGAGTTCAGATTGGATTTACAAAGAATTTTGAGAAGATTATGATCAACACCCTCCATATTCCTAGAAGCCCATATCTCCTCTAAGGAGAAGAATCTAATCTTACCAAAAAGAGTTTTACTCTCTGCAGCTGGAACCACATCCTTTCCCAGCAGCCAATGTGACCAGGAGAGCCTGCAGTCCAGCAGGTGCATAGCCCATCTAATCATATTACACCACATACCTCTCATAGCAGGCAGTCCTTCTGCATGTAACATTGGTACCAGAGCCTGGTGCAAGTGCTAGAGGTGGTGAATTGGTGCAGATTTGGAAAACACACATTACAAAGGTGGCTGTTTCTGGTCCAGAAAGGAAAATGCAGCCAAGTGGTTCTGCAACATCAGGTATCCCGGTGGTGCTAGGATGAGGGCAGCCATGTGGTATAGAGCCCCCAGGTGGGTTATCATGAGTTCGCCTAGATGCTCAGCCCGCCAGCCAAGGTACAAAGGTGAGGGGCAGGGCTGATATTTGAAGGCCTACCCTAACCTTCAATTTGAGGGCCGTAAACTATGTTGATATGTTTATGTGTAAAATTTAGAGAAATTTATAAACTAGTGGCTTTCTTTTGCAACACTATTTTCTAAGAGGCCTTCTCTAGAAGGTTTGAAGGGCTTTGATGCCCTCTGAAGGCTTCAAATTTCAGCACTGGCGAGGGGAGGAACAAGGGGTTGCAGGTTTCCCAGAAAGAGATCTAGCTCTTAGTCCGAGATAGATACAAGTTTTCAGCCCACGGAAGGGACAAGAAGAACATGTGCACATTTCTCAATGAAAAACCATAGTCACATGGTTTTGTCCTTAGGAAACACGAAACACACGAAACATTTCAAAACACTCTCAGCTGAAACACCACTTTGTCCAAATTTGAGATTTGATTTATTAAAAAAAAACTCAATTTTCTTTAAAAACCCATAAAGACGAAACGATGAAAGAGACATGCTTATGTGTTAAAAAATTCCCAAATTGAACTTCTTGGTCAATTTCACTTAATTTCAAAACCAATTGTTGAAATTTCTTACAAGTATTCCACTAGCGCTTCAACTTCTCACTTTCCCTATAAATCCCAATTTCATAATTTCAACCTCCATCGTCGAAACATCATATTGCCGAAATTTAACTTCTTGGTCAATTTCATCTAATTTCACACCGAATTGTTGAAACACTAGCTTAAATCCCAACTTCATACTTCAACCTCAAATGCATCTAATTTCACACCCAAGTGTTGGAATTTCCTACATTTTTTTCTCTCACTTTTTCTCAATTTATAAATCCCAATTTCATACTTTCAATCTTAACCGCGTCTAATTTCACACCTAATTGTTGAAATTTTTTACGTTTTCTTTAATTTCTCACTTTTCCCAAATTTGAATCGAAGAGTGCCACTTCATAACCTCTCTGTTTCGTCTATAGAGACGGAATGAAACAAAACGAAACATGTGGAAACGACGAAACAAACGAATCTTGTGACTAGGCGCAACACAGCTTTAGAGATTGGAGCAATCCAAGGTTGCAGCAGAAGGTTTTCAAGACAAGATCCAAATGGTCAACAGTGCCTCGGGTTTTGGAAGCAAGATGCCAAGAATGGAGTCCACATGGAGTAAAGGGATGACATCAGTCATCCAAGATCAGTTGGATTCCCATCATCAAGCTTAGCAGAAGAAAATATCACATGCATGGATGTGGACATACTTAACCCTCTATCAAAATTACTAATTTGGACGTACATTGATCAAATGAAATCCAAATTCAATGGCCTTTAGCTTGTTGCGTCTACAATGATAGGAAGAATGCACTTCGACTCTCGAGAAGCCCTATAGCTCTCTGTTTTGCCTTTTTTGCCTAGGGTGCGTTTTCGCTTCTCACTTGATTACTTATCCAAATCACATGATCTTTATGTCCACTCCAAGCTCTAATGATGTAGATTCCACTTATGAAAAAACAATCTGAAAAAGTCAACCTAAAGTGCCTTTGTTTGACTTTTTTGAAAAGTCAACTATGCCAAGTTGACCGCCCAAACAAACTTGGATTAAAGGACTTGATAGCTTGAATGGTAGCTCTAAGAGAGTACTTCCAAGCTATGCCAAGACCTCTAATTCAGCCTGCATCCTTTTTGACTGAATTAGGATTTTCAGCCTGTTAGATATCGCCTTTTTGACCCCTCAAATGGTGACCAAATCAAGTGCTTGACAGCTTTATAGGAGCATCTTAGGAAAAGCACCCTTGTAATATCTTGTGCCATTCCGGATTGAATTGACTTTTTGTGTACTGCAGAGCATAGGGAAAACCACCTAAATTTTGGCGTGGTCTCCCTGCAATTTGATGCAAATCTCAAATCAATCCCAATGTGGCATTCACCCGTGACAATACAATGAAAGATCCATGTGTAAAAAATTAACTCAATCCATGTGTCAAGTGCCCCAAATGCATCACTTTGCTATTGCACTTCTTGTTGATCTTTGATTGATTATTGTCGAAGAAGTGTGTCGATGCTTGCCGATCTCCCAACGGAGTACTTCTCACCTCATTACCAAGTTTATATCATCTGAGGCAAGGGTTGAGGCCATTTCTTTACCTCCAATGTACCTAATCCTCCATCTATCCACTTTTCCAAGGCATTCATGGATAGATGAATTCAAGACACACGCTACCCTTGTGTGTGTGGAACTTGCGCAAAATGCTTGAAAGGATTGGGTAGCTTCATTGACAAGATTGATTGTATGAACTCATGCCAATAGCAAAATGCCATATATCACTTAGCATGGACTCATGCTCTTCTCCATCATCACTTAACTCCAAAGACATCCCAAATCACATCACCAACAATACAAGTATGTCCCTTACATAGGCCCAAATGCAAGCTTTGCAGAACTCCATCGCTCTATTGACCACTACCCTCTCTACTCTATTGGGTATGGATACCTTGGCTTCAGCTTTAGGCCCCAACATTACTCCGGAACCGTTCGGGGGCGAGCAAAAGCAGGGCACCAAGGAGATCGTGGACACTTGGCTACATAAGTGGCAAGTTCACTTTCAGTTTCATCCATATGATGATGGAAAGAAGATCCAGTTAGCAGGTTTCCTGTCCGGCAAAGCTTTGCTTTGGTGGAAGGAACTCAACCCTAAGCCAACAACTTGGACACAATTCGAAGACGTCTTCAAGAAAGAATTCCTCAAGAAAGAGGATGATTATGATGTTGTTGCCCGGTTTTTTAGCCTTGACCATGACCTCACACACCTCACTTATGAGATCTACCTCCAGAAGTTTAGAGACTTGCAGATGAAAGCTACAAAGATGGATCCCACTACTCTTTTGGGGTTCTTCGTAGCTGTCGTTTACAAGTTAAAAATAACAAATGTAAAACATTGGACGAGGCCATTCATTCAACTCGTATCTATGATGATACAATGGTCTCTTCCAAGTCGAAACCCGTTACCGAGCAGAGGAACAAACATAAAAGAAAGTTCTCCGCACCTATGGCTAACACGACTGAAGGAAAGTCTTCGGACCAACCTTCGAAGAATTCAAGTTCGACACCAGCGAAGAAGAAATGACTCCTTAGGGCTTTAAAGCTCAAGAAGGAAGGACGTTGTTTTATTTGCGAAGAAAAAGGACACATGCGTAACGAGTGTCCGAAGCAAAAGGGTGCAAAGACAAACGCAGGACCCAAGCCAAAGGCAGCTACCCAGTTGTCTTTGACAGGCACGTCAATTACCGTACTTTCTCACCCTAGTACTTGTTCTGATTGTCTATGTCACGTGCACACCAGTCAGGTGTACAGTGACATGGCATCATATTAGCATCTCAGATATCATTAGGCATTTTACCAGCATTTATCAGGCATTATTCAAGTATTTTATGCATTTTGGGGCAGCCGACTAGCATTATTTGGAGACATGGCATCTGGCCGACTGTAGTCCATCTGGCCGACCAGCAGCATGCACCCTTATATATTCAGGCGCCTCATCCATTCAGACACACAGGCTCAGCAGTGAAGCGCATCCTCATCTTCATGCGTTTTCAGCCTAGCATCATCAGCATACAGTAGCAGCATCATCATAGTACCATTCAGCCCATGGTGCTCTAACGCATCATCATCGGCAGCAGTTACAGCAAACGCATCATCATCCCATCAGCATTCAGATTAACGCATCATCATCAGCCATCATCATCAGCAAACGCAGCAGCATACAGTCCAGAATCAGCCATTCAGGTCTGCATTTCATCATTCATCAGTATTCAGCCTCTGTTCCCAAAGCTCCCTTCAGTGTTTCCTTCCCAGGAGACAAGGGAAAGAGTGGACAGCAGTTCAGCCCGCATTTACAGCATACAGGCAGCATATTCAGCATTACAGATCCATTTGGATCATCATTGTAACATCTTTCATTCATCTAATATAGCTGCATTGCATTGACACATATCTGTTTGTCTCTTAAACATCATTAAGTGCAGTTAAGTGTAGACTAAGGTTGTGATTACTACGGTCTTAACCTCTCACATGTCACATTGGTATCAGAGCATTACAAGGTAACCAGCCTTAGAGCATGTTCATTCCATCAGTCAGTCAGTCAGACATCATGTTAATCGCTTCCGCACAGTTAAACCCAGTTCTCAAAATTTTGCAAGCCACCCTTAGGGATTTTCCCTTAGGTCTGCATCAGTAACCCATCCATCTGCATTCTTGCACAGCATAAAGGGTTGCATATGGTTTGCATAGCAGTCATCTTAGCAGTCATTTTAGCAGTCAGTCCTGCATACATGTTACCCATGAACTCTCAGGGAAGAAGGACATCCATCATCAAAGGAGCACATAAGTTTTGGCTTCAACTGGCAGCAGCAGGGGGTTTCTCTTCCACAGAAGACGGAAGTTTGCTCCAACATCGCCTCAGGAGGTTCAGAGCTTCAGGTACGACGGAGATGGTAGGTGAAAGGTTTCCAGGAACAGGTCAGGGGTGACTCAGGTATTTGCCATTCAGTTCCCGCAGTACATAGCGTCTTGGCTCAAGGATTTAACTCCTGCAGACGGCCTCAGTCCCAGCAGAAGACAGAAGGGGGCAGTGGTTCGGAGGAGAAGGATTGCAGACGAGTCGAAGGTTGCCAGGTATCCACCCAGCAACAGTTTAGCAGCGGGGAATGTCACGTGCACACCAGTCACGTGTACAGTGACATGGCATCATATTAGCATCTCAGATATCATTAGGCATTTTACCAGCATTTATCAGGCATTATTCAAGTATTTTATGCATTTTGGGGCAGCCGACTAGCATTATTTGGAGACATGGCATCTGGCCGACTGTAGTCCATCTGGCCGACCAGCAGCATGCACCCTTATATATTCAGGCGCCTCATCCATTCAGACACACAGGCTCAGCAGTGAAGCGCATCCTCATCTTCATGCGTTTTCAGCCTGGCATCATCAGCATACAGTAGCAGCATCATCATAGTACCATTCAGCCCATGGTGCTCTAACGCATCATCATCGGCAGCAGTTACAGCAAACGCATCATCATCCCATCAGCATTTAGATTAACGCATCATCATCAGCCATCATCATCAGCAAACGCAGCAGCATACAGTCCAGAATCAGCCATTCAGGTCTGCGTTTCATCATTCATCAGTATTCAGCCTCTGTTCCCAAAGCTCCCTTCAGTGTTTCCTTCCCAGGAGACAAGGGAAAGAGTGGACAGCAGTTTAGCCCGCATTTACAGCATACAGGCAGCATATTCAGCATTACAGATCCATTTGGATCATCATTGTAACATCTTTCATTCATCTAATATAGCTGCATTGCATTGACACATATCTGTTTGTCTCTTAAACATCATTAAGTGCAGTTAAGTGTAGACTAAGGTTGTGATTACTACGGTCTTAACCTCTCACATGTCACAGTCTATTCAATTCTAAAGTATTTGGCTTGCATGATCTTCTCCGAGTTTATAGAGAAGTGAATGGCCATAGGATTCACATTCTTCTAGACCCTGGCAGTTCACACAACTTTGTTAACTACAAACTTGTGCAGAAATTGAGTCTTGATACGACACCCAACGATCATACCTATGAGGTACGCCTACCTGCGAGAAGGCAAGTATGGGATCGAAAGGTGGAGATGCTTCCAATCCAGATTCAGGACTACAAAGATACTCTAGAATGCTATGTTATGCACCTAGAAAATGTAGACTTGTTATTAGGGATTGAGTGGTTTAAGACTCTTCAAGTCCAGATAGATTGGTCTAGTCATATTTTTTCTTTTCAGCATAAGGACACCAAGTATAGTATTTTAGGTGATTGTATTCATCCCTCTCAGGGACCTCTTGTAAATACAATTGATTTTGGAAATATAATGGATTCTTCTTTATATACCGCTTTTCATTGTGTATTGATTCCACTTTCTTCATTTCTCATATCTTCCATGGATGTCAATGAATTAAGTGTGTTTGAAAGCAAAGAATTACAGAAGATACTTGATTCGTTTCAAGACGTATTTTCTAAGGAACTGCCATCGGGTTTACCACCTGAACGGGCAGTAGATCATCGTATTGACTTGATCCCTGGTGCTCATCCTGTCAGTATTCCACCTTACAGGATGAGCCAAGCTGTTGAGGAAGATGAGTTGGCTAAACAACTCAAAGATTATTTGAGGATGGGCCAGATCCGTCCAAGTAAATCACCTTGGAGTGCACCTGTGTTGCTTAGGAGAAAGAAGGACAATGCCTGGAGAATGTGTATAGATTACAAGAGATTGAACAAGCTGACCATTAAGAACCGTTATCCTCTCCCTAGATCAGATGACCTGATTGACCGGTTAGCAGGAGCGAAATATTTCACGAAGATAGATTTACGTACTGGCTATCACCAAATACGTATTCATGAAAGGCATGTCGAAAGAACCGCCTTTCGGACTAGGTATGGCTATTACGAGTTTCTCGTATTACCTTTTGGGTTAACCAATGCTCCAATCACTTTCCAGCAAATGATGAACGATCTTTTTCGTGAACATTTGGGAAAATTTGTGGTGGTGTTCGTGGATGATATTTTGATATATAGTCGTACTCTTGAGAATCATGTTAGACACCTCACGATTGTCTTATCTATTTTAAGACAAAATCGACTATATGCTAAGTTAAGTAAATGTGAGTTCTTTATGACCGACATCATTTACGTGGGACACAAGATCACGCGAGATGGATTGAGCATTGACTATGACCAAGTTCAGAAGGTTTTGGATTGGCCTATACCGCGAACACTGAAACAACTTCGTTCTTTCCTCGGTTTTGTTGTTTTTCTTCGGAAATCTGTACGGGAGTACTCTCAGCTCACACTACCAATGACCGACTTATTGAAAGGTCGTGGACGTAAGTCAAATCAGCCTATCACTTGGAATAACGATTTGGATATGGCCTTCAGACTTTTGAAAGATAAAGTCAAGGAAACACTAATCTTAGCATTACCTGATCCTAGTCGGCCTTAGGTTCTTGAAACTGATGCCAGTGACTATGCTATCGGGACTGCTTTATTTCAAGATGATAGACCGGTTGCTTTTGAAAGTAAAAAGCTAGACGACACTCAATCTCGTTGGCCAACCCTTGAGAAGGAGCTTTTTGCTGTAATTCATGCTCTCAAGGTTTGGAGACATTATTTATATGGCTCCAAGTTTGTGGTATTGACTGATCATCAGTCAATCAAGTATGTGTGTGATGCAGATGATTTGAGAGGAAGGAAAGCTCGTTGGGCGGAGTTAATGCAAGATTTTGATTTTGAGATCTGTTATCGGAAAGGGTCCATGAATAGTGTTGCAGATGCGCTTAGTCGAATTAGAGAGGTGAATACTTTGTCGTTCACCGAGATTTCTACTGACTTATTTCAGTCATTGAGAGGGCTTTGCAGGACTGATAGCTATTTTGCCATTTTGGCAGAAGATCCAGGACGGGAGCTCATTGATTGACCAAGACTCAATGACTGAGCATTCTACCATTCAGGCTGCAGGAGGCCAGTAGATGATTCGGAATGGTTTACTATTCCGTAATGACAAAATTTGTGTACCACAGATCCCGGACATTAGGTCCAAGATTCTTAAGGAATGTCACGACGCCCCTTCTGCTGGACACCCGGGGGTACACAGGACACTATCGTTAGTGAAACACACTTTTTATTGGCCAAAGATGACAGGGTATGTAGAAGATTATGTTCTCAAGTGTCAAATTTGTCAGGCAAATAAAGCTGAACGCTTTAGACAGGCTGGGTTATTGCATCCTTTGCAAATCCTAGGTAATAAATGGAAAAGTATTTCCATGGATTTTATTACCGGATTGCCAAGAACACATCAAGGCCACGATTCTATTTAGGTTGTGGTAGATCACTTGACAAAAATGGCTAGATTTTTACCGACCCCGAAGACTATTACAGCTACGCAATTAGCACGGCAGTTTATCGAGCAATTGTTTAGACTGTACGGGTTACCGCAGGACATGATCAGTGATAGAGACTCTAAGTTTACGAGTGATTTTTGGAAGCTTGTTTTTGAGAAGTTAGAAACAACTTTGAATTTGAGTTCCTCTGATCATCCTCAATCTGATGGCCAGACTGAAAGAGTGAATCAGATTTTGGAGGATATGCTTCGAGCATATGTATCCAAAAGACAGAGTTCATGGAAGGATTATCTTCCTATGTTAGAATTTGCATATAATAGTACTAAGCATACGAGTACAGGTTTTAGTCCTTTCATGCTTATGTATGGTTTTCAACCTCGATCACCTGTTACAGTAGGATTCTCAGGACTTCAGCATGATGCAACATGTAATTTTTTGCAAGATATGCAGGAAATGTTACAAGTTGCGAAGGAATCTATTAGAAGTGCTCAAGACCGAGACAGGTTTTATTCTAATAGACATCGTTCACCCAGAGAGTTCTCTGAAGGAACGATGGTGTATTTGCGAGTTCCGAAAGATTCCGAGACTTTACGGACAGGTAGATCTCTGAAATTATCTCCTAGATACGGTGGACCATTTCGTGTTACACGACGGATTGGTTTAGTTGCATATAAATTGGATTTGCCTTCTCATGTGAAAGTTCATCTTGTATTTCATGTCAGTAGGCTTAAGGAAGTACTGGGTGGAACAGATCAGTTAGTTACTCCTCAAGAAATCAGAGATGTCGAGGACATGACATTTGTTCCGCACGAACCTGAAAAGATTCTTGGATTTCGTGAAAGAAGATTGTGTAATACGCTTATCACGGAATACAAGATCAAGTGGAAGGATCGTGTTGAGGAGGATGCTACATGGAAGACATTGACTACTCTTCAGAGAGATTACCCTGGCTTTTTAGTGAGCTCAGGAGTGAGCTCTTAGAGGAAGGGGAGTATGTCATGCGCACAGTGTGTATCTACCGTGTGCTACATGCACGCAAGACTAGTTTCGAGGCTTGGGGAAGCTTGGAGCTAGGCAGGCTGATTGACAAGCTGAGTTAGGGATATACTACAGGCGGGCACCCAAGTATGGACGGGCGGGCGCCCAAGTGTGGACGCCCGATGACCAGCCAAGAGCCTATAAAAGGGTGGCCAAGGTTAGTTAGTGGGAGATAGAGAGTCTCGCGAGTTTGTGAGAGCTCTATGGTCTTGGAGCCTGGATCTAGTGTAGACGTGCACTTGCTTTACGCAGCCGAGGCCGGCAGCAATCTCGAGGCCCGCGAGGGTAGCTTCGTGGCGGTATGGGACGTCACGAGGAGGAGATTGGTCGGTACGTCAACTTAGTTAGCTCAGCTCGTGGCTCGGTGGGGACAGCCAAGACTGTGGGCTTGCCCACGGCTGTCATGGTTGGGAGGTGAGTCAGGCCTGCACCCCCTTTGTTTGTTTGTTTGTTTGTTTGCAGAATTCGAGTCTCGTACCAAGAACGATCACGAGGAGATCCGTGGGGATTTGACACAACCTCCATTCTCGTACATATGTGCATCCTGTGGCAGCATTACACGATTATAGGCACACTTTACACATAAAAAGGGCCATGGGGTGGGACCTTGTAAAGCCATACCAAGGCACATTTATGAAAGTCTAAAGGCTTGGAAGGCCAAGGAACTAGGCATTCCTCTTGAGGAGCTCATGGATCTTGAACATTTCAGAGACAAGGGTTGTTTCCGTACGGCGTACGACGCCTTATCGTACGGAATACCATACGGTACAATACCGTACGGATTCGTACGATATATATATATATATATATATATATATATATATATATATATATTATTTTTCCAAAAATAATTTTTTTTTCAAAAAAAATAATTTTTTTGGGAGGTAATGGTCTTTTTTTTGCTTATCTATGGTTGTTTGAGCTTCCTCTTTACTATGATGCTTCCCTCCTTTCTAAAATACTCCATATTTGGACTTGGAAATACCTAAGTTTATAAGTATTTTTGTATTTCACAAACTCAAGTGCAAGGCCCAAAGGACACCAAGCATTTTGTAAGACCTTATCCAGGGACGAGTTGCCATTGTACCGCCAAGGGGTAATCACAGTCGTCAAGGTCGTGCACATCCCACACATGTTAGTGTCATGCGCATCCTGTACACCATTGTAACCCTCTTGTATGATGTAATGCATCATGTCATCACAGGCACTTATTAGGCCATTGGTTGGGTGCCCGTCATCATGTCAAGAGTTAAATACATTGTTGTCCCGGTGTGTGCAAGTCCATGCAAACGGTACTAGCAACAGCAACCTTTTGGGGAACATGGATAAAAGCCATGATTGGGACCTTAGGTAGGCATTAGGTGTTGTTTAATTTTTTCAGTGGTAAGAAAACACATTGGCCTTTCATAGCACCAGTGCCTTCCTTTGCAAAGACAGGCCAAAAAGAAAAAAAATTGAAGCTAAGGAATTCAGCTGAAGTACCTCCAAAAGCGGTTTCATTCGTAGTGGTGTCGCCATGGTATTATCCACAATAAGTATTGCTGTGTATCTTTTGCATATCTTAGCCATAGATGATATGTCTGCAACCTTGGCCAAAGGGTTGGATATTGACTCCAAAAAAACCACCACATTCTGCTCAGTTGAGGACCTGTTACGGCCTGAAAATTCTTTGAGTGTTTTTTCGAGTATGTGTGCATCAAACACATCTTCGAACATAACGTCAATGCCAAGACGACGGATGTCAACATTAAAGAACTCGTAGCTACCACCATAGACGTCTGAGTTTACTATGATAAGGTCCCCTGATTTACAGATTGACATGACTGCCGCAATGATTGCCCCCATCCCTGTAGATGTTGCCAAACCTACACACAAATAGAACAAAATAAGAGATTGTATATTTTATAGAAAGAGGAAGTGATGCAAAAGCAAATGGTTCTTCCTCAAAATCAAGAACATACATGTGTGACACGACCCCGAGATACTACTTGAGACACCATACTCACTCTCTGCATGGCATGTAATCTCAGATTATATGATGAAATG
Organism: Cibotium barometz; assembly: GCF_041138505.1. Taxonomy (NCBI): domain Eukaryota; kingdom Viridiplantae; phylum Streptophyta; class Polypodiopsida; order Cyatheales; family Cibotiaceae; genus Cibotium; species Cibotium barometz. The sequence continues at coordinate 48,929,415 of NC_141046.1, read as the reverse complement.
TGCACAGTCCAAGATTACATGATGTCTTCTGTTTCAAGGTTCCAAGATAAATTAGTTCTTGGATAGCGACTAGAGCTTGAATGCCAACATGAAACCTCTGAAGGGGTATGTAGATCAGATTGGTAAAAAAATCATCCTTAAAATTCTCTTGCAATTTCAGATATGTGAGAAGAGTGGCGTCTGTTTATGTACTCTAAGCAGCCCTTCTTAGAAACCGGATACTGGATCAGTCATGTTGAATCCTTTACCATCATAGCCAAGCCAGCAGACCACATATGATCCATATGACGGCACTCAATTGCAGGGAATGAGACACAAACCCAAGGTCGTTCCCTTAGGAGCCTGATGCCCCTTAAATGAATGCTCCTTTCATCTGCTTAGGACTTCGGCTTTTCGCCCAGTATCTATCTTGCTGATTAGATTCCCCTGTAATTCCCATTAGGCAATTTTACAAAGCACTTGCATGGATGTGTACACACATGTATACAATAGATACACAGACATGTACAAATACTTGCAAATGTAAAGATAGAGACATAGAACATATACAGATATGTAATGTGAGTGAGTGCACGTGAGAGCGCAAGTGTGTGTGAGTGTGCGTGCACAGATAAAGAAATAACTACCTGCTTCTGCTGCTTCCAACGCAGCCACTGCAGCTGCTAGCTCGTCCGAGTTAGGACATCCAAACCTCCTATACATGTGGGAAGCATTCTGGAGATCATTCAGGGATTCAAAATCATAAACCGAAGCTTGCCAAATGGCTTTTTTCCCGGAGTAGCCACCGGTTTTGTTACTCCTGTTCATCATCAAGGACCCGGCGTGAGCACAGATTGTGGAGTCCTTCCTGCAGGCCCTTTCTCCTTCCTCTGCCATGATTATGGATTACAGGCCTGTGAAGAATTCACTGTTAATAAGTGTAAGTGTGCTGTGAGAGGGCCTCGGGGGGGTGGGGGAGATAAGATACGGACATACCAGTGACCCCATCTTCTCTTTTCCATCTCTTCTCTTTATATATATATTATCTTAAGGAATCTTAAGAAAGAGTTTCACAAAGCTACCAAATGGTAAGAATTTGGAGCTTCACAAACGCGGAGGCAGAGGAAGAGGTGTTGGTAAAATTTGAATTTGAGTGAATAGTACAAAAAATTTGTGAAATTAGACTATGATTAAAGAAAACCGCACCTACTAATAAAGACTATTGATGCTGCAAACACACAATCCCCTCCTTTACCTTGATCAGCAAGCATGAACTTCAACTACCATGTTATCATCATTTATGCAATTAATACCATAAACAAAAATGAAGAAATTATATTGTGTACAACACGATATACAAGGAAGTAAAATGTAGCACGAAATCAACAAATAAGTAACACCTTTCTTTTAGGTCATTCTCAAGCATTGTTACATGAAAAGGAGAACAACACAACTATATGGAAATAAAAATACCCACGTCTCTAATACACCAACGACACTTCATGAAATCAACAAATAAGCAACCCCTTTCTTATAGCTCATTCTCAAGCATCTTTATATGAAAAGGAGATGCATTCTTTGAAAGAAGAAGACCTTTAAAAAACAGGTTTTTTACATCTATCAATGCACCTTAAAAAATAGGGTTTTTACATCTATCAATGCACCTAGTTCATTCTACACCTCTCTTTCTTTCTATCTCGCATATCCACTATTCTTTCTTCCCATGCTGAGAGAGAGAGAGAGAGAGAGAGAGAGAGAGAGAGTTTGATTTGTAAGAACTAAAGTTTTTTAATGTAGAAAAATAGTTATTATGTTTAAGCTATGCCCTTTATTTTTGAAAGAGATCAAGACACTGAAGAAAAAGATTTATTGAAAGAGAGAAGCTTAAAGAAAAATAGATAATATTCCTTTATTATTGAAAGAGAGGACCTTGAACAAGAAGCCTTATATATATCCTTGTTATTGGAAAGTGATTATTGAAAGAGAGAACCTTAAACAAAAATCTTATATATGTCCTTGTTATGTAAATCATGTCGTAAGAAAGTTTCATATTGGAATGCAATAAAAATTATTGTTTGTATTCTTGTTATGCAAATAAAAATTATAAGAAGGTTCCACATCTTTCATTCCATGAGAAGAATATTCTTTTGAAGATGATTTTTGATATGTCTTTTCTATGTATCTTTCAACACTAAATTTCACCAATGAATCATTCTATAAAACTTTAAATTTCCTAGATAGCTTCCCCAATTAAAATGCAAGGCTAATCATGAGAGAGAGAGAGAGAGAGAGAGAGAGAGAGAGAGAGAGAGAGAGAGAGAGAGATGGATAGATAGATAGAGAGAGAGAGAGAGAGAGAGAGAGATTTTGATTTGTAAGAAAAACTTAAGTTTTCTGTGGTAGAAAAATAGTTATTATGTTTAAGCTATGCCCTTTATTTTTGAAAGAGATCAAGACACTGAAGAATAAGATTTATTATTGAAAGAGAGAAGCTTAAAGAAAAATAGATAATATTCCTTTATTATTTAAAGAGAGGACCTTGAACAAGAAACCTTATATATATCCTTGTTATTGAAAGTGATTTACTGAAAGAGAGAACCAAAAAGTCTTATATATGTCCTTGTTATGTAAATCATGTCGTAAGAAAGTTTCATATTGGAATCTAATAAAAATTATGGTTTGTATTCTTGTTATGTAAATCAAAATTATAAGAAGGTTCCACATCTTTCATTCATGAAGAATATTCTTTTGAAGATGATTTTTGATATATTTTTGTTATGTATCTTTCAACACTAAATTCCACCAATGAATCATTCTACAAAATTTTAAATTTCCTCGATAGCTTCCCCAGCTAAAATGCAAGGCTAATCATGAGAGAGAGAGAGAGAGAGAGAGAGAGAGAGAGAGAGAGAGAGAGAGAGAGAGAGAGAGAGAGAGAGAGAGAGTTCAATTTGTAAGAAAAACTTAATTTTTTTGTTGTAGAAAAATAGTTATTATGTTCAACCTATGCCCTTAACTAGAGAGGACTTTGAAAGAGATCATGAAAAATATTGAAAGAGAGGACTTTGAAAGAGATCAGGAAAAATAGTTATTATGTTCAGGCTATGCCCTTTACTATATATTGAAAGAGAGGACTTTGAAAGAGATCAAGACATTGAAGAAAAAGATTTATTATTGTATTGAAAGAAAGAGTTTGAAGAAAAATATATATTATTCCTTTATAATTGAGAGAGGAGCTTGAACAAAAAGACCTATATATATCGTTGTTATTGTAAAAGAGAGGACCTTGAACAAAAAGCCTTATATTTGAAAGAGATTACTAAAAGAGAGGACCTTAAACAAAAAGCCTTATATATTTGAAAGAGATTACTAAAAGAGAGGACCTTAAACAAAAAGCCTTATATATTTCCTTGTTATACAGATCAAGCCATGAGAAAGTTTCACACTAGAAGTCAAGAAAAATGGTTGTTTGTATCCTTGTTATGTAAATCAAAATTGTAAGAAGGTTCTATATCTTTCATTCATGAAGAATATTCTTTTGAAGATGGTTTTTGACATGTCTTTGCTTATGTATTTTTCAACACTAAATTCCACGAATGAATGATTATACGAAACTTTAAATTTCCTAGATAGCTTCCCTAAGTAAAATTCTGAATGCAAGCCTAATCACGACTTTATGGCTTTTATAAAGACTTTACAAAAGAGACAAGAACAATCATTTGCTAATATACAAAAGAAGATCTCTCTCTCTCTCTCTTTGTAGGATTCATTTGCTAATAATCATTTACAGTTGGCAGTAGAGGATGGAGATACTCATTGTTGGTACGCTCAGATGAGATCATGGTTTGACCTACATGGTTTACGGATAGAGGCACTACCACCCTTTTAGTACAGTCTAGATTGTCCATTTTTGGATCTCACCCGCTCACAGCAAAACCACGTGATCAAGATGGATATCATCAGAGTGGACATAGAGAGGACATGGACTAGCCCCCTTGAGCCCTTAGGCACGAAAATGGCTCATTATTACAAGAGCCATTTTCTACACCTCTCACTAGATGATTTTATCACTCGTCTGGCGTACATGGATGTACACATATCACATGGGATACGTTGTGCCATTGGACAGATCTAAACCTCATCTCACCAGAGCTGCGAATTGAGACAGGGCGATATGTGCATCAGATCTTGGATGATCGCATTTGTCAGCTATGCTACCAGGAGGCAGAGACAGACGAACACTACATTTGCCGATGTACAGTCTATTATGAGATCCGAGGGAGATATCACTGCCTCTTCCGAGAGGGTTTTGGGCCGTTACGCAGGGTCATGGAGTTTGAGGATCAGAGATGCCTGGGATTGTTCCTACTTGAGCTCAGGAGACACAAAGAGACCCTCTTGGCAGACAGGAGACCGAGCCATGATATACCTAGATAGAGGACCCTGACAGATTTCTTTAGCACCGGCACTAGCAACCCAGCCCACACACTTCCTGATACCTTCTCCATTGGGCCATCAGGGCACCGACCACGTGCCCGGGGAGTCACCACTGATAGAGCAGTCATCTTCTGTCGTGCTTGTCGGCCACGCCCACCAAGATCCCGACCACAACATCCTCACCATCACCAAATCAGAGCCATTATTGCTCGGCATCGGAGGCGCCTACCTCGCTTCTACGACCTCTCCATTCTAGACAGCCCCATGGCAGAGATACTTGATCTGAGAGGGCAGCACTTCAACTGATCAGCATACATGGATCTACTTGATATACATTTTCCAGTATTTTCTACTTAGTATCATCTCGGAGTCTTACAATTCTATTTTTATTACTGTAAGACAATCATTTTATTGTACTTTTTAGTCTCATTTAGTTGTTCTCTTTGATGAGACACCAACTTCAGATGTACTCTCAATTTTGGTCTCATAGGCCATTATGGCCTCTTAGAGATGTTAATATATCATTTCATTTCTCTCTCTCTCTCTCTTGAGTGGCCACCTTGAAGAACACTTTCCTCTCCACCTTCCATCCTAGTAAATATGAGGACTGCCTTCTCTAGGAGCTAAGGAAGTTTTGTAACTCCTATTAGAAGAGAGTGTGTCCAAACTTATGACATGGAAAAGGACTGAGTGGGTAAGTTAGCAAAAGTTATTCTGCACATGCTCTCGCACCCTCAACTTTAAAACAACTATCGAACTTGCAAAAAATAACTTCAAGGAGACCCTTGAGTACATAAAAACTTACTTGAAGCCATTTTTGGCTTCAAGTACATTATTAACATTATTTTGGATTTATTATTTTATAGCCAAATGAAGGCCAAGGACATTTGTTCATATGGTTTATTTACCCTCAGTAGCTCATAACTAATGCAAGAAGATATCTAAATACACTTGATTGAAAGCGTGAGAGCTGTCAAGCAAGTGGGGGGAGATGTAACCCATTTTGGTGTCATGCACGTTATTTTTCTTTGTGTATTCTAGCAAGTTGGATATATTTTTATCCTATGGTTTTGAACAAGCAATTAGAGAGAGAGAGAGAGAGAGAGAGAGAGAGAGAGAGAGAGAGAGAGAGAGAGAGAGAGAGATGGGGATTATTTTAATTATTTTTGTGTAAGAGGACCATCACCCTCTTGCAACAGTGGTATTAGAGCCAAGCACAAGTCCAAATCTTGAAGCGATGAAGGACCAGTGGACAAGGAGGTGAAGAAATTGAAGTGAGAAAGGCCAAATCAAAGGTTTTAATCAAGCTTTGAGAGCTATGGTTTCACAAATCCACTCAAAAAACCAAAACCATCTTTCTCTACACTAATCCTCTTCTTAATCGAGAACCATAGATGTGTTCTGCAAGCATAAGAGGCTTTAAATATGCTCAAACATGACCAAAAGCTTCATTTTCACCCTCTCTAACAATCAATGCTTGTAGGTGACTCCAAATAGACTCCTTTCTTGATAACTTGTTTTTGTGGAAAACTACGGTTTTGAAGCTTGCAAAATAGAAGCTATAAAAAGCCTATAAAAATTATTATTTTTAGTTGTTTTTTCCAAATCGCATGCAAAAAAATTACGTAGCTTTCTTGAGAGTTTAAAAATTTTATCCAAATTTTTAAGAATTTTCTTGACCTTATTACCTATTTTCTAAAAAATCATTTTAGTCCAAAAACCTAAAAAAATCCCCAAAAATCCCATAAATTTCTTTCTTAGCTTCTCCATTAGTTTTGAGCTCATTGTATGTGGGAAGTTGTTTGTAAGGCTCATAATCAGTGTTCCTATTCCGACCTCTCTATTATCAATTTCAGCATCCACCAATGAACTCTTGTGTGTGTGTGTGTGTGTGTGTGTGTGTAGAGAGAGAGAGAGAGAGAGAGAGAGAGAGAGAGAGAGATGTGCAAACCTTCTTCTCTCTATGCAGCTATTTCTCTAGCTCATGATGCAGAGAAAAAGCTTTGCTCCATCGGTAAATTTGTTTAGCCTATGTAAGGTCCTCTCTCATACAATCGGCAATCATCTTTTGTGGGTAATAAGTGTCCGTTCAAGCGATCTTTTTAACCCAATTTTTTAACTTTAAATCATATTAGTAATTTTTAAAATTCACGTTCACCCATAATCCCTCCTAAAATGTATTTAATGGGAAAATTTCAACGCCAAATCTTGTAAATTCAAACCCCAAAACTATTATAGTCGTCTCACTGATGTTAGTGGATCCGACATAGGAGCTATTTTAATGCAAGATGACCATCCCTTGGCACTCTGAGCTTAATTACAATGCCTATGATATGGAACTTTTGGTCGTAGTACATGCTCTTAGTTGCATGTGGAAACACTACCTCATGGGTTCAGAATTCTTGATAAAGACCGACCGAACACCTTCTTAATTAGCCCTTGATCTTTGACCATCATATTAAATGGGCCTCATTAATTCAAATCTTTCACCCTATGATTTGATATCAACTGGTTGTGCTAATGTTATCATTGATCATCAATAAATAACATTTCTATTGTTCACATTTAATCTTTTGATGCTATGCATGATACTTATGTATATGATTTTGATTTTTGATTGGAACACACTTATGTATATGATTTTGATTTTTGATTGGAACACACTTATGCATAACAACTACTTGCCTTCTTTTAATAGTTACTCTTGTGCTGATGGTAAATTCTATTATTTGTAAAAAGTGTGAAAATATGTGAATATGAAGTGATAGCAAATAGAGATCACACAAGAGAGAGTAGACAGCCAAGAGAGATCCAACACTTGAGCCAAGAAGTGAAAGTATTGAATGAATTATAAATGAACAATTTCCATGCTTATATACATATTTGTAGAAGTAGTCAGCCTGTAGGACTGGAGGACAAATGTCCATGACTGATAAAAATGCCTAAAATAAGCTATAAAAATAGTGAAAAATATGGGGAAATCCCTAAAAATATAAGATAAATATATGTATAAAAAGGGACATAATATGGAGTAAAAGAGAGTTGGAGATGACATGTCCAACACCTTCTCTCAGATCCAATATAGGGGTCTAACTCCCATATGGGTAAGGAGCTGATCAATAGTATTTTGAGGAAGAGGTTTGGTGAAAAGATTTACAATGTTGTCTCCTGAGAAGGACAATACTCTAGTGTAATGATGCCGTTCGGCGAGACCAGCCTCACGAATGAAGTGAAAGTGGAACTCAATATGTTTGGTTGCATGCCATGGAAGGATGAAGTTTGAGCCAACACCACCAAGGCGCTCTGGTTGTCTGTAAGAATACGGATCAGAGAATCCGAGAGAACGTCAAGATTACTCAACATCTAGAGCAACCATAACAGCCCACAACAGGTATTAAGATAAGCACAGTACTCAACCTCAGTAGAAAATAATGAAATTGTATTCTTCTTCTTGGATCTCTAGGAAATAAGACCAAAACCAAGAGTGAAGCAATACTGAGAAGTGGGTCATCGAGTACCTTGATCACCTGACTAATCACCATCAGAGTATCCAACAAGCTCAATGCCTCCTCTGAAAGAAAGACCATAGTCCAAGGTACCAGATAAGTATTGAAGAATCCTCAGAGTGGATTGCTAATGACAATGTCGAGGAGTAGAAGAAAATTGATTGAGAGCACTAACATTGTAAATGTCGGGCCTGGTGTAAGTCAAATAAATAAGAGAACCAACAAGCCTCCGATTTTATATGTAATGTCCTTGAAGAGGGGAGAGGGATCATTTGGGGAGAGCTTGAACTTAGGATCCATTGGACAAAAAATTGGATGGCACTCGGTCATCCCAAATGTCTTCAGGAGTTGCTACAAATATCTGTATTGGTCAAGAAACACTCCATTAGAAGACTAATAGACCTCCATCCCAAGAAAGTAGTGGATAAGTGCTAAATCAATCATCTCAAAGGTGAGAGTTAAATCTGACTAGAGTTGTTCAATCTTGGCAAGATGCCAGTGATAAATAATCAACATATAAGACAATCAAATAGAGAAAAGTATCCTAAGAAAAGACATAGAGCTTGATGTTTGCAAAGTATCTCTAGAATCCAAGGGAAATAAAGAATGCATCAATCTTATCATACCACTCCTTGGGTTTTTGTTTCAGACCATAAAGTGCTTTGTGCAATCTGTACACCTTACCCTCATGTCCGAGAACTTGAAAACCTTGAGGTTGTTCAACATACACCTCTTCATGTAAGTCACCATTAAGAAAGGCAAACTTGACATCCATTTGGTAAACTGGCTCTAGTTCTTATAAGCAGAAAGAGCAAGAGCTATTCGGATGGTGGTGTATCTAGCTATAGGAGCTAAAGTTTCCTCATAATCCACACCCTCAATCTGAGAGTACCCCTTCATAACCAATATGGCGTTATGTTTGTCCAGAGATCCATCAGCATGAAACTTAGTCTTAAAGACTCACTTGACCCCAATGTACTGTCAATGCCAAGGCCAGTCCACAAGCTCATGTATGATTCCTCTCAATGGAATCAATTTCGGCCTCCATGGCTACTCGCTTGCTACTCTTGAAGAGAAAGAGCATCTTTAGCTGTAGTAGGCTCATATGACTGTATCACCATACTCATCATGGCAAGGTTACAAGAATGACGAAGCTATTGTAATCTTTGTACCCATGTCAAGGATTGTGCTGAAGAATCAGCAAGCTAATGAAGCTCCATATTAGAGAGATGAGAATCACGAATAGTGGTTTCCAGCCATCATGGAATCTTGGGTACAATCCTCCGTTGCACATGAGTAGTAGGAGGAGGAGAAGGCGAGGAAGGAGGAAGTGGGGGTGGAGAGGTAGAGGGTAAAGAAGTTGATGGTGGAGTTGGGGTGGCCGAGGAAGGAGGAGGGACCACGATGGTAAGCTCGGGATGAGAGCAAGAATCATTCGATGAGGGTTCCACAAAGTGAACATCACAAGAAATCACCAAGGATCACGATTCCGGATCCCATAATCTGTACTTCCGGGACTTGGGATCGAATTTGGATCAGGGATATGAACATAGGCATCATGACCAAAAACCCTGAGATGAGAGATGTAAGGTTTCAGTTTAGTAAAAGCCTCCTCTAGAGTTATATGAGAAATCGCGAGAATGGCTGATGATGTAAAGAGCAGTTCTCACCCAGTGCTCACAGCTTCTCCCCAAAAAGGGAGGAAGATTAGAAGAAGAAAGCATGGTATGGGCCATCTCCTGAACACTCCTATTCTTGTGTTTAATCACACTATTCTGCTCTTAGGCTTGTGAGGTGTGGAAAATTGATGGCTTATACCTTTCTGTGAGAAAAAATTATGGAAGGCTTTGGAGATGAATTCTCCTCCATTGTTGGAGAGGACTTGTCAAACCTTCTATGTGATCGCAATCTCGACCAAAGTCACCCACTCTTGGAAGCGGTAGAAAGCTTGAGACTTTTTTGCCAAGAGATAAACCAAAACTTTGCTTGAGTAATCATCAATAATAAGCATAAAGTATCTGGCTTCTTCTTGGGTAGTAGTCCACACGGGGGTGCATAGGTCCATATGAATAAGCTCCAAAATATGAGAAGCTAAATGAGTAGCCTTGTGATGAGGAAAGGCATCTTGGTGTTTCTTTCCATGAAGATAAGCCACACAAGAGGGGTGGGAGGGTTTTAGTGGTGGAAAACCCTCTCTTGAGAAGACAACAGCTACGTAGAAGTATAATTCAAATGCACGTAGGAAGCATGCCACGAATCCATATCCACATGAGCTACCAAGGCATGATAGATGTGAAGAAGTTGTAGCAAATGAGATTGGGACTCATTTAAAGAGCCTCCAAATTCCTTCGATCGATAAAGACTACCTTCTTGGATACCTGTGGGCAACAATCTACAAGCTGCGAGTGTCGATGATGTCAAGGAGACGGAACTGTCAAAGTAGACACCATATCCTTTATCCACAATCCAAAAAACTAAAAGGAGATTGCTAGAGAGATTGGGAACATGAAGCACATCTTGAATGATAGAAGGCTAGCCTAGGGAAGAATCAAGTTGCACATTACCAACCAAAGGGGCTTCCAAGTTGGAAGCATCGCCAATGTACACCGTCGAAGAGCTGGGATGAATGTCATAAAGAATGGTGTGGTTAGGAGTCATGTGAGTAGTACACCCACTATCAACCACCCAATCCTTAAGACGTGAGCTGGAGAGATTAGGAGAGACAGAGGGAAGCTCCTCAATACCGATGAAGATAGTCTCCTCGGTGGAAGAGGATTTTTGATTTTGGTTGGTGGATAAAGAGGTTTGATTGGGGGGTTTCTTAGCAGAACCACCTTCTCTCTTCTTCTTGTGAAAATCTAACTGAATGTTATTGTTGAGATCATAATAATGACAAATAAGTTCCTTATGAGTAGGATTGTTGGTAGGTTTGTGGTCACCTTTGTTGCTCATGGAAACCTTGGACTACCATTTGCTTTTTCCCTTAGCCTAAAGAAGGGTATCAGAAGTACCCTAGTTAGTTTTCTTTCTCATGGTCCAATCCTGAAGCATACCAACAATGGTATGTAGATTGAGTAGAAGGAGGAAGTGATATAATATCACAAAAATCATAGAAAGTTTTAAGCAATTTGGGGAGGAGCCGATTGACAAAGTCCTTGTTGTTGGTAGCTTTGCTTCCCAAAGAGACCAACTACTATTAAGTGATTAGGAACTGAATCCATGATGTTACCAGTATTGAAAATCTTCAAGTAACTTGGAGAGCTGATTCTCCAAGGCTACCTTTTGAGCAGAGTTGTCACAGTGATACCTCCCTTGGATGGTACCCCAAAATTCTTCTATAGTTTCCTCATCATTGTCATCAAATTAACGAGCAATAGAGGGTTTTATGTTGAAGAAGATAAAGGCCTGAGCCCTTGCTAGTCCAGGCATCATCTCACAGCCTGAGGAGAGGTAGCATCGGGAGAGGCATATGTACGAGAAACAATACCCCATAGCTGATGATATCAAAGGAGAGCCTTCATCTGTAGTGCCCAATCAAGATAATTGCCTCCATCTAAGATGGATTCCTTGGGAAGTTGAGAAATGGATAAAGAGATGACAATCACTGTAGAAGCCATGGAATCCTCCTCTTGAATTCATAGCAGAAAGGCTACAAGTAGGTACCAGAGGGTGGCCCACTCCTCCCTAGACACTAAGTGAGGTGAAAGAAAGATGTAAAATTGTACTCCTACCGGAGACCAAGGCACACGGGTGAAGGCGGGAGCTGACCCAATGAGCGATGAAGTAAGGGAGGGAGAGGCTAATGGAGCAAGTGCTTCCACTCATCCAGTGTAGGGACAGAATACAAGATTAGGGGAGGAGAGGAAGGACTAGGAAAAAAACGCAGCAAGGTATTGTTGTAGGGTGTAGGGACAGAATACAAGATAAGGGGAGGAGAGGAAGGACTAGGAAAAAAACGCAGCAAGGTATTGTTGTAGGAGAAACACAATAGAAAAACCCTGATTTGTGCTTGAAGTAAAACGCAACCAACAGGGAGCAGAGGAGAAAAAAAACACAGGCTAAAAACTCTCCTTGAAAAACGCAAGCCGAAACTCTTCTTGCTAATTTGTGGAAGCACAAGAGCTCTGATACCATGTGAGAGTATGTGAATATGAATCGGAAGCAAATAGAGATCACACCAGAGAGTAGACAGCCAAGAGAGATCCAACAGTTGAGCCAAGAACTGAAAGTATTGAATGAATTATGAATGAACAATGTCCATTCTTATATATATATCTAGAGAACCAGTCAGCTTGTAGGGCTAGAGGGGACAAATGTCCATGACTAATAAAAATGTCTAAAATAAGCTATAAAAATAGTGAAAAAAATATGGGAGAGATCCCTAAAAGTGTCAAATAAATATATGGATAAAAAGGGACATAAAATGGAGTGAAAGAGTACACTATGTACATAGACTTGCCAATTGTGCAAACTCGCCGATTGAAGCAACATGTGGGGAGAAGATTCACCGATTGAGGCACCTTCCTGAGTTCATGAAATTAATTGAGGAAAATTGCATTTCAACCTTGGGGCATGCTATTAAAATTATTGAAATGGTATTTTATGATGTGTTTCATTTAGCATGGATATTTATTTTTAATTATTTGTTGCATGGTTATTAGTGACTTACCACAAGGTACTGGGTCGCGCGTCTCGCAGATTAGTGGTAGGGCTAGTGTGTGAGCAACTCAATGAGGATTGCACATGTGTGCACATTTTTGGTGACATTATATTTTTGTAGCAGATTTATGCCCATTATTATTTTGGATTTATTCCCATCATTATTTTGTAGCCAAATGGTGGCCAAGCACAATTGTTCATATGGTTTATTTACCCTTAGTAGGTTCATGGACCAATTTATTTAAAGTTATAGCACCGGGTTCATGTATAAAAGCTTAAATTTTTCTATTTTTAAGAGTAAGGCACAAAGTGGAGTATAAAAACTATATTTGGTTCACAAGTAATGCAAAAAGATATCTAAATACACTTGCTTGAAAGGGTGAGCCATTAGATTGAACCCATTTTGGTGTCGTGCATGTTCTTGTTCTTTGTGTATTCTAGCAAGTTGGATATATTTTATGCTATGGTTTTGAACAAGAAATTTATATATATATATATATATATATATATATATATATATATATATATATATAGAGAGAGAGAGAGAGAGAGAGAGAGAGAGAGAGAGAGAGAGAGAGAGAGAGAGAGAGAGAGATGGGGATTATTTTAATTATTTTTATGTAAGAAGACCATTATTGTAGTATTGACCCTTAAAAAAGACCTTAATTTTTTTTAACACATCGGAACTATAAATTATGAGGTAGAGATGCCGTGGTTTAAAAGTGTTGCTGAGCATCTATGTTTTCTTAGAGCTAATGACACTAGAGAGAGAGAGAGAGAGAGAGAGAGAGAGAGAGAGAGAGAGAGAGGTTTATTAATGTCTTGAGGTTGACGACACATGAGACTAATGATGATACAATATATGTGAATAATGTGGTGGAAGATACATGGGCATCCCATATAACATGAAAAAAGCATTATGAAAGTGAAATAACCAAAAGAAAATATGAGATATGCTAAGAAGACTTTGATGGTCAAAACAAAATATGAGATCTGGGTGGATGCATGGTAAGGTGGATTCGAAACCTATGTCTTGGACATGGCTTTTAGACATTTGAAAAAGTGATTTTTCTTCATTTTCTTCCACATTTTGAGCGTTTGAAAAGCTTGAAAACAAAAAAACAATTTCAATAAGCTTGTGGTGCACTCATTTCGCCACCTCTCCCACATCTCTCCCTCTCACTCACTCTCTCTCTCTCTCTCTCTCCCTCTCTCTCCCTCTCTCTCTCAAGCTCTCTCTCTTTTGCTTACTCACTATGTCTCTTTCCATCTCCTCTGTACCCTAAACTTGCATCAGTGCCACCCTAAACTTGCATCACTATTGCCTTGTTGTTTACCTCTCTCTCTCTCTTTTTTTTGTAATAGAAGATATATTACCAAAATTACTTTACAAATGGCCTCTCTCTCACGCTCTCTGTGCCTATTGCAAGCCCCTTACTGTTGTTTCACCGACACACGTGCATACGCATGGACCTTTCACCCATCATAGATTCCCATGCATTTAGAGGTAGATGCAGAAGTTCAGGCTGTGTAGACGGTTGTGAGTTATGTGTAAATTTTTCTGCCAATGCAATCAAGGATTATCATGCGTAGAGGAAGCAAGAACAACATAGAAGGATGAATTCTAAGCTACAAGAAGAACATGAGCACAATGCAAGTCATGGTGCAAATGAGCAAAAGTGTCAAAAATAGATGCAATGACGTTGTTTAGTACTTTAATCTAGTGGACCAAGGGTCTAGACGAGAAGACGAGGTTTGATGTATTATCTTAGGTTCTCCAACAGCACTACATGAAGGAAATTTCCAACAGTTTTCCACTATGGGACCAAACAAATCTAATAGAGGGCATACGAAATACACTTGAAGCAGTGAAAGTGCTTAGAAACTTTGAGGAGATATTTCTTAAAAGGTCTATTCCAATGATTCTTATGAATGGTGCCATCACAAATACATCCTCTCTTAACATTACAGATGCTTCAAGGTAGTTGAACATACACATACATGATTTCTATGTAGCTAGAGAGCGTTTGCAAACCTCTGCTGATGGTATTTTACCATTATCTTCATGCCATCAACCAACAAGCCTGTGGAGTAGGCATAATCAGTGCTGAGGTGAAAGATCTTGTTTTCAATTTTTGGTTAAGCCATACTCGTGTTTCACCCATGAAAAATGATATGTCACAAGTGCCTTGGTAGAAACACATACATTGTGGAGAATGCAATTGAGTCCAAAAAGTTATTATATTTTAGAAATTGTTGGGCCTTTGGCCATATATACAAAGTTTTTACAATGAAGAGGTGTCTAACTGGAATCCTCATCGGATTTCGTGTGATCTTCATCATCTGATTCCTCGTCCTCTTCACTTGCTTCACGGATGCTGATAATCTAGATCCTCCTCTTCTTCTTCCCCTTCATCCTACATACATGCCATCAAGCGTAAGGTAAGCAAGAGCATTAAAATACAATTAGACGTAGAAAAGGGAATGCTTTAGGCTCACTTACCTCATCAGCTTGAGTCCCCAAAATGGACTCATATTCCAAGCGTACACCTTGAGTATGCATCCACACCCACAATTGCAGACGGGGGGCTCTATACCCATAGTCATACTTCTCCTTTGTTGAGTCACGCTAAGAAGGAAGGATACTTACGAAACGAGCAAGAAAGGAGGCGCTAGATCCGAAGTGCGAAGCCCCTCGCTTTTGTAGTCGGGAGAAGCATTCGCCATCGCTTGTTGTTGAAAAGCACTTGGGTGCTATGAAGCTACGTACGTGCCTCCACTCCTCGGCCGTACACACGCTAGGCTTCTCCAAATTATTCTTTGCTGCTCTCTTGATATTTGCTCTCCTATTAGAGAGCAAAAGCTTGATGCACCGCTTCATCCACTCCTAGGAGAAGCAAAGACCCGCATGTGGCACACGGGGAACTCCAACTTAAGCACATCAATAACATATTTCTTAGAAGTTCATCTTGTGCTTTTCACTTTTTGAAGGAGCTCACAAACTCCAGGTTTGCAAGTACATGCATATGATTCATGACTTGCTTTCCTCATGTATCCATCTCACGAGGGAACCATCCGCATCCATGGTGTACGATAGGAGGCATGGATCGAACGGTGGAATGGATCTCCTGGGGATTGGCTCATAATGTGTAGATGAAGAGCCCCCTTTTGGGGAGACGCATGGGGAGACCTAGTGCTGCTTCTGCCAAAGTAAAAGCAGCCTGCTCCCCCCCCCGCTAGCACGTCTACTACCCCCCTAGACTCCCTACTACGTTGTCATCATGGTTAAGATGGACGTGAGGGAGCGGGGGTGGGTCTAGTAAAGGAAGGTGGTGTAGGCTTATCACAACCATATCGTGATGGGCTTGCACCACTCGGCCCCACACCACTCGGCCCCGTGCCTAAGGCATGGTCTGCCCCGACTGAGTAAGTGGGGTAGATTGTCCCATGGTGTCGACTGGCCAAGTGGGGTAGATTGCCCCATGGTGTCGACTGGCCAAGTGGGGTAATTTGCCCCCATGGCATTGACTAGCACTGTAAGCCGCCTGCATATAAGATTAAAATATAAGACAAATAGAATGCATAAAAGATTAACTTTGTGTATGTGAAAAGGTTTGATGGAACCATACCTGTGTTTGTGTAAACTACGACCAAGCTTGTTGCCCATATCGTTCATTTATAATGGACAGCAAATTGGCCACATCGGGATCTTGACGGGTCGATCGACATTGCTGCTACATATATGCATAGGCAACAAAACATAACCACTCCTAACCTGACATAAGCAGCATTCTAGTAGATGGCATATAACAATGCCCCATATCTCTATGTATAAACCATAGCGTATGCATAGTCTAAACCATACACCATGCATAGCCTATGCATACCCTATGCATAGCCTATGCATACCATATGCATATCCTATGCATATCCTATGCATAGCTTATGCATAAGGTATGCATAGGGTATGCATACCCTATGCATAGGCCGTATACATATGGCATATGGCTTATTCATACAGCCTATGCATAGGCCTTATGCATAGCCTAAGCATACCCTATGCATAGCCTATGCATAAGGCATACGGCTTATGCATAGGCCGTATGCATAAGGTATGCATAAGGCCTTATGCATAGCCTATGTATACAGCTTATGCATCGACCTATGCATACACTATGCATAAGGCCTATAGGCTCTTGACCTAAACCTAATCCCCGGCACCCAAGGGTGCAAAAGCACAAAGAGAAGAAGCATAAACAAAGAGGGCTTATCTCTACTAGCCGAATCTGTAGAATCGTATGCGTGGCCTATGCCCTTGGTGGTTACAAAAGATTATCATAAAATAATTCAAAACATTAGTTCATTAGTTCATAAGGTCTATGCATAAGAGGGCTATGCATAGGGCCTATGCATAAGCCCTATGCATATTCCCTATGTATAGCCCTATTGCATAAGAGGGCTATGCATAGGGCCAATTGCATAAGAGGGATATGTATAGGACCTATGCATAAGGGCATGCATAAGCCCTATGCGTAAGGCCTATGCATAAGCCCTATTACATAAGAGGGCTATGCATAAGCCCTATGCATAAGGCTATGCATAGCCTAGCCCTATTGCATAAGAGGGCTATGCATACCCTATGCATAAGCCCTATGCATAAGGCTATGCATAAGGCCTATGCATAAGCCCTATTGCATAAGAGGGCTATGCATAAGCCCTATGCATAAGGGTATGCATAAGCCCTATTGCATAAGGCTATGCATAGGGCTTATGCATACCCTATGCATAAGCCCTATGGATAAGGCTATGCATAAGGCCTATGCGCAAGCCCTATTGCATAAGAGGGCTATGCATAAGCCCTATGCATAGCCTAGCCCTATTGTATATGCATAGGGCTTATGCATACCCTATGCATAAGGCTATGCATAAGCCCTATTGCATAATGCTATGTATAAGCCCTATGCATAAGAGGGCTATGCATAAACAAGCCTATTGCCTATTGACCTAACCCTAATCCCTGGCACCAAGGGTGCAAAAACACAAAGACAAGAAGCATAAATGAAGAAAGAGGGCTTACCATATGAGAGGCTATGCCCAAAACCTTGCTCACTTGAATAATTCTACAAAAAAAAATATAATAAATAAAAAATTTAGTCCTTCATTAACACATTAGTAATCAAGAAGAACAAGAGAAAAAAGAGGTGAGTATCTTAAACCCTACTCTTAATGCATAAGTGAATGGAAAGACTAGTTTATGTGAATGGAAAGACTAGTTTATGTTAAGCCTAAACCCTACTCTTATGCATAAGTGAATGGAAAGACTAGTTTATGTTAAGCCTAAACCCTAGCATAATGCATAGAATGCTTAATAGAAAGCTTTGATGGAGAGCTCTCCATCAAAGCTCTCTATTAGAGTTCTATGCATTAGGCTAGGGTTAGGGAAAGGGAGAGGAAAGAGAGGGGAAGGGAGAAAAGGAGAGAGGGGAAGGGAGATAAGCTCACATAAAACTATTTCCAAGCTTTCCATGAAATCTTGGAAGAAGACATAAAACCATGAAAGAAGGAAGAAAGCAAGAAGTGCTTACCTTGGAGAAGGAGACTTGATTGATCCAACACCCTTGAGGGATGAGTTCAGGTGGGAGGAAATCTCGAGCTATAGGCGTAGGCTGTGCATGTGTAGGATAGGGGAAGTAGGTAGGTATTGACACCCGTCTCGATGGGCGATTTAAGCGCGAGTCATAGTTTCGTAGATCGCTTGGTTGAGCAACGAAATTTCGCTGGTGAGCAACGAAAATTTTATTGGTGAGCAATGGATTTTTGCTGCTGTGTAGTGAAAAAACATTGCTGTGGTCATTGTTTACCAAAACGAAAACCTAGGAAATTTTTTATTTGCAGTGTTGGATGTTGTGTGTTTTGTATAAACCCTAAATTAGTTTTGGCTAGGTTAAAGATGTTTGACAGTGATCATCAAGGGCCGAAAGTTGGATTCTAGGCATGGTTGAGAGAAAAAATGCGATGTGTGTGTGATCGATGCAAGGGCTAGTATATACGACAATGTCGTACATATGGTCTTCATGAGGTAGTGGCACGACCAAGTGCGGATGATGACATGGAGGAGAACCATAGGAGAGTTCTAGGTAACATGCCACACCATTTGGTGACATCAGGTAGAGTGTGGAAGGTGGTAAGGCTTCATATGGAAATCATGGCTGAGACTCATCTTCCCCAACTAATGAATGAGGTGCCTCCACCATTGCCACATGAGGAGGAAGAGAATCTCATCATGGACGACATGGTGAATGACTTCTTTGAACGGGAGGTCATAGATGATAGTGAGTAAGCTCCAATGTCACAAGAGGAGGAAACCTTGCATAGAGAAGCAAGCACACCTTTGTATGAGGGATGTTCGTACTCCACACTGCAAGCAAACTTGGAGCTATTGAACTTGCAAACAACTTATGGATGGAGTGATGCAAATGTCACAAGTCTTCTTTGGTAAGACCACCTCATTCTATTGAAAATATTTCATGTTCTGTATACTCTCCTTGCTAATATTTTAACATATGATTTCTTACCCTATGTTGTAGGCTTCTCAAGAAGATTCTTCCCCCTCAAAATCTATTATTGAACTCACGAGATGGGTGTCGTAAAATGCTCTCTCAGCTAGGTATGGATTACATAAAAATACATGCATGTCTCAATGATTGCATGCTATTTAGAGGGGTTAATAAAGATGCAACAAAATGTTTACAATGTGGAGAGAGCCGCTCTATAGGGATGATCTACAAGGAGATAAAGTTCCCCAAAATGTTTTGAGACACTTCCCTATCATTCCTCGCATCCAACACATGTTTAAATGTAAGGGGATTGCGAAACTCATGATGTGGCAAGCTACTCACATCATTGCTCAACCGATGGCATCATGATGATCGTTAGTTGATTCACTGGCATGGCAACATGTGGAGCATCAATGGTCAGAGTTTAAAAATGAGCCTCGTCACACTTACGTCTTGGCTTGGGCATGGATGTTGTTAACCCATTTGGCTTCAAGTCCACATCATGGTCTACTTGGCCTATTGTATTGGTGAATTACAACCTCCCTCCATGGGTGGCAATCAAGAAAGGTCATATCATGCTTGCTCTCCTTGTACCAAGCAAGTATAAGGTGGCAAACATGGATGTGTACCTTGAGCCTTTGATTGAGGAGCTTGAGACACTATGGCAAGGTATCAAAGTACATGACGTTTCAAGGCCAATAAATAGGCATGAGGGGCAGAGGTGAAAGGAGTTTTGCTTTGGACGATGCATGACTATCTTGGGTTCTCGGAGTGCTCAGGTACCTACTTGAACCTTATATGCATAACAGTTTAAACTTTAAGTTTATATCTCTATCTTAATCATCCCAATTTTAAAATAGGTTTGGCAACCTCCGAAAATCATGCATGTCTGATTTGAGGACCATCACTTGTGTCAGAAAGAACCTCTATACTTAAGGTGGTGTATGACAAACATAATCGATTTCTCCCTCCTTCCCAAGTATGTGCCACATGATCTCTCACCACTTGTGAGATGAGAGGTAGAGATTGGTTTGAGGCATGGAGAAGAACTCCCAATCCACCACTAAATGGGATGTCTAGACACTCAATCTTCTTTTCGACTTCCATATTGGTATGATATGAAGATCAATCATCTCTTAGATCCCATGCATATCTTCAAGAATGTGGCCAACAAATATTTGGGACCATTTAATTGGTAAAAGAGATACAAAGGGTGCAAGGAATAACTTACAAAACATTGGATGCCTTCAAAGTGGATGGCCAATTGAAAGTGAGAGTGGCAAAATAGTCCTACGAAAGGCACCATGGGTATTAACCACCAAGAGAGAGCACATGTGGAGGTAGTTTAAGTTCATATTCAACCGTGCCAATCCGATGTATAACTCGAAATAGACCACAATATCTAGGAGATAAATTCGAGCATTTTTCTATTGACAAAGTCTGAGAATATTTAGGAATATTAAAATAAACCAACGCTTCTAGTTCAAAATACCAAGATGAGCATCCCCTATCACAGCATAAAACCGTGTCCTATCCTGAGCACTCCTGATAGGAATCCCGAGCTTCGGTCAGCATTTCTAGCATATCACGTAAGAAATCCCTCGATACATCAAGCTCAATGTCCTTAAGATTGACATCAATAGGTGCCATGGGGTTGATACCCATACATAAGCATGAACGAACTAAAATCAATAGTCGTATGTTTAAAACTGTTATAGGCAAATTCCATCATTGGAAGATATTTTTCCCAATTTGATGCTTTTCCAGAGACATATGCACGAAGCATATCCTCTACAATCTGATTCATACGCTTTGTTTGCCCATCAGACTGCGGCGGATGATCAGAGGAATTCATACTCAAAGTGGTTTCCTCATTGTAAACCATTTGTCGGAATAAAGTAGAAAAACATGGCATTATAATAGCAGGAACTAGGTATCCATCGGCAGCCCAATGTACCCACATGTGCTCATGGAATTATCAGTGTCCCGAGTTACCCATATCAACATAGAGAGTCATCAACATCTCGATGAGTCACATATGTCCATCCATAAACCATCTCGATGAGTCACATATGTCCATCCATAAACCATCAGGTTGACTATATAAATCACCTAAAGTATGGAGCTAGAGAAAGAAATGCCAACAAAGGAAAAATCCAAATTTCCTTAATCCAAACATAACAAGATAAAATCGTTGAACTCTAAAGAAAGAGATTTCAACAAATGAATATGCCGACGAGATTACACTCAATACATGCAGGCTATAGATAAAAGAAGTTTATCTAGAGAGAATGCCTACACTATCTTCTAGTGAATTCAAAAAATGAGATTGTCTTTGAATGTTGAGGTCAATATGCCAAGTGACGTAAGCAAAGCAAAATTCCTGAGTCCAAATTATCCCTAAGATAATATATGTGAGGGATTGCTAGCATCCCATACCACCATGATACCACCCATACATACCTTAACAATTTGAAACTCCCTAGTATGCCGTCCAAGAAATATGTATAAAATCATGTATAAAAGGAATAAGATGGCCTTATCCTAGACTTTCACATACTAAAACCTGTCTCTATATACCTGAGACTACATCAAGGAATAACTCTTTTCGAGTACATCATTAAAGAATTTGAATTATTGGCGCCTTTCTAATGATAACTACCCAATAAACACAATTAAGGTAGGGTAGAAAAATAACTCACCTAGATATATAAGCAACTAGGTATCCAAGTTGGAATATATACAAGAGTACAAGGAACATAGTCCAAAATTATGTGCCAAAAAATGAAGGCAAATGCTACCTTCAAAGCACATAATATTATCCAAAAGATCACAACATCCTTATAAAACCATGGATAAAAGCGTAGAAGCTCCTCGAATCCATAAAAACCATAGTTGATCATAAAAATCAATGCATACCATCTAATGGTCATTAATCATGACAAAAGAAGCATTAAAATTGGTGGGCTAACTCATCAATCCGGAGTATATGAACATGGTGTCGTTCAAGCAAAACTCCAAAGTAAGCAAGTGAAACACATGTGTGTAGCACTCATTAAAAAACCCCTAGACACAAGTGATCTAGGCAGAACTTGATGAGTCCATATAAAACTTGATAAGTCCATATAAAACTTGGAAAACATCCAATAAAATCCACCAAAACAAATAGATCAACTAACCCATGATAGAATTTATCTTAGGCTTAAGAAATTAAGCATAGACCACACTTAAACAAGTGCAAAATAAATTATCATGGACAAGTGTCAAAGGTGAGACACACTTTGAACACAGATTATAGCCATCATTAAAAAAATTAAGGAATATGTCCAAAAAGAATGGCTAAACAATGGTAAAAAATCATGAAAACATCGTTTAGAATTAATCCAAACAGAAATATCTACTAATACAAGGTATAATCGTATTAATAATATGCAAATAACCCGCATCTATCTAATGTCAGCACGAGAAAACGTACTTCAACAGTAAATAATCCTTGAAAATATTAAATTCTCGAGAAAAAAATTATCATGATTTTTTTCAAAATTTTTCAAATTTTATAGGGCCTCATAATTTTGAATTCCACCAAACCTATCTTATGGCATTCCAAACCTATATTTTTCCAAAAAAGTTTTAGCAATCAGATTTGCCAAAATACCATTGATATTTTAAAAATACCAATTTCTAAGATTTTTAAAAATAATTTTTAGAAAATTCCTAATTTTTTTGAGAATCCCATCGTTCACAAAATTTCCAATTCTACCCGACAATTCATAGATCCAATGAAAATTTATAATTTTAATAGATTTTCTAAATTTTTAGGTTAAAATAAATATTTTTAAAGGAATTTGAATGGTCACGGGCGTCCAAATGGACACACTACATGCCAATTACCAACCCCACATTTTTAGAAATTTAAAATAACCTTTGTCTAATTTTCCACTAATTTTTAGGATTTTTTTGAAATTTTTAATTTACCCCAAACGCATTTAGAATACGAACGGTCAAAAAATTTCGGAATCCCAACGGTCTTCCCGGAATACGGAAAGCCAATAATTTCGGGAAAATGAAAAGACAAAAAAAATCGGAATGTGAAAGGTCAAAAGTTTCCAGAATCCGAAAGGTCAAAAGATTTTCCGAAATTCGAAAAGCCAAAAGGTTTCCCGAGAATGCGGAAAGCCAAAGGGTTTCAAGAAAATAAACTCATAAAATTTCAAAGAATTTTTATCTCAAATTTCATATTTTTTTTTCTAGCTTTTTTCTAAGCTTTTTTGAAAAGCTTTCCAAAGCTTTTGAATAAAAAAACTTTTTTTTAAAACTAAAATTTTTAAATAAAGCTTTTTTTTAAAAGCTTATGGAAATAATTTTCTAAGGGGGGTGCATTTTTTTGCCCGACGGGTTGCTACGCACCCCCCCCCACGTGTGCGCAAAGACTCAAGAGAGGGAGAAGAATTTTCCTCTCTCCTCTCTCCTCCCCTTCTTCTCCAAATCATCTCTAACAACCTCCTGCTTCTCTATGTTATATCAGAGAGGATTAACCTTGGATTAAATTACCTTAATCATAATCAAAATTTAATCATGATTAAAAATTAATCAATTTGTGCCTAATAAGAGGCGTTCACACGAGCGGGAGGAAAATAGAAGAGAAATTCAGATTTGAAAGGCGAAGAGGATCCCACGCACGGGAAAGCATTCCATGCGTCAATTGACTGCCCCACACTGCTTTTCAGCAAAAAGTTGGCAGAAAATCAAAAGCATACCCGTGAAAAACTCGCAAAATGCATTAAAAATATATTTTTTTCATAAAAATGCTCAATTTTTTTAAAAAAAATTTAGAAAAAAATTCCTAAAAATTGTAGAAATTTAGAGAACTCATCCATAGTAAAATATGTGGTATTTTCGTAAAAATTTCCATTAATGCTTATTTTAAACCACAAAAAATAGAGAAAAATAGCATTAAACTCACAGAATTTCCCTGCAATCTCAATTCGTCCATTGAATAGAAGAAACACGTGTTCCAACCACCATATTGACGATCATGCAAATCATCAACACAAATCAACAAAATAATATTTTTATTTAGTAAATATTAAAATTTACTTTAAAAAATACCAAAATTTACAATAAGAAAGAAAAAATAACAACAATTAACTAGAGATTGCTCTGATACCACTGTTAAAACCCTAAGATCTCTCTAGTTAATTCTTATGCATAAACATACATTAATCAGGCATAATCTCATCCACCCGACCACCCCCGAGCCCAAGGGATGCACATGAATTATAATGAAGTACATCATACCTTTACCTTGATGTCCCATACCATCAAGAGGTATAACTCCAATCTAATAGCATGTAGCATTAGGAAGTGAATGGGGTCTTCTTGGGCCCTTTAATTTGCCCAAGCCTAATCAAGGTGATTAAGGAATAGCCAAATGGGGGGTTGCCATGTGGACTGAAATGTTGGGTTTGTAAGAGAGGTGTAAGAGTGGTCAAAGGGTGCACTTTTTTCCCCAAAAAGGGGGGGAGGCAATTTTACAATTTTCGGACCTCCATAACTTCTACATACAAGCTCCGATTTGAGCGGAGGTTATAGCTCCGTGATCTACGCATCAAGAGCTTTCCATAGATATGTTACATGATATGGTTTTGTCCGCTAGATTTTAAATTCCATTTTTCCCCCAAAATTCAAATTCAAATAAAGTAGCCGTTTTGAAGCTTCTAATTAGAAAACGTTTTTTCTTAAGAGAAAAGGTTTGACTCCTTAAATTGCCAAATAAAAGGGCCCAAGAAGCCTTCCATTGAGGTCCTAATGCTATAGTGTGAAATGATAGGTGAGTAGATATAATCCTCTATACAAGAGAACACCATATCATAACCTAGCCTCAAGATAACATAGCCTTAGCCTCAAGATAACATCAAGAGACCATAGCCTAAGCCCTCCTTGAGTGTTCTCCATGCCCCTATTATATCGGAGGGCCCTCAAGTGACTCTTGACTCTCAATTTCCCATGTGTGACCCTTGGATGCATGACCCTAACCTTAACCCTTAAGGTTAGTCCTAACCCATGCTCCGCTAGAGCTTGTTCCCATGCTCCCATGCTCACAAGCCTAATGTGGGTTAGTATATGCACACATAATGTGCATATAACACTCACAAGGCAAGGCATGGTTCTAAACAATTTTCAACTTGGGGGCAATAAACAAAACCAAGAAAACCGGTGTAAAACCAGTAAGAGATTGGTGTTAAACTAGTAAGATACTTGATGGAAAACAAGTTGTATACACTTGGACTATAGCAAAAACAAGCTTGGATTTTCACCTAGTATCATACTAGTCCCAAACCAATATGATACCAGTTGTGGAATGATAGCTGTATACAATTAACACTATCATTTGGTTTGAAATTGGTATTATCTGTTGTAGAATTTGCTAAGAATTACTCTTTCAAGGAGAAAAATGAGATACAGTCAATGCACTAGTATTCAAGCCAAGTGTCCATATTTGTGCATATTACATACTTTCACATTGCAGGTGACATCCACAAAATGATACACTTTTATATCTCTGATGATAAGAAGCATGATACTCATTTTGTGTAACATTGTTTCATTCTACATTATAATTGGGTATTACATTTTGGCATTCCCCTACAACGTCATTGGGTTTGGTCTGATGGTGCTTTGTTTCAATTCAAAGAAAAAGGCCTTTCTACTTTGTTTCCAGGTACACTGCCATCACAGGGTTGCAAATGACATGGAATTTCTTTGGCTCTGGTCATGGAAAGAGAGAGCACGCTGGTGCAGGGGATGTAGTGAAGAGAGCACTAACTCATGAACAACTCAAGCCTAATGGTGCTAAGCTCCAATGTGTAGATGTTGTAAAGTTTTTGCAAGAAACGCTCACTAGTGGAGCCGAATCCACATATGCATCACAAACTCGGTATGTTAGTAGAGACTTTTGGGAGATAAAGTTGGGTGATATAGATAGAGATGAGGCATGGGATGTCAAGGCTATAACAAACACAAGATCCCTACATTCAGTCTTAGCATACTCTTAGCATGATCTAACATCATTGATAGTGCATTGGTTATCATGTTATTGTAGTAATTGTATGGAACAATTATGGTGTAGATGCAGCAATCAGTCTCATATTCATATCTGGGACTACATTGCCCTTGAACCATTGGTAGATAGCATTGAATAAGACAATTTTGACATTGATGTTAACATCACAAACATTGAGGAGGCCATCTACAAGGGCACCATGATACCCTTAGTGATGTCCTTCTTGTAGGAGACAATTTTGCGGTGACAGCTGAAAAAGGAAATCCAGAGAATGCAAACTTGTCCATCTTGAAATGCACAAAGGAGAAAGAGTTCTGCAACAGACCTACAAAGGATGGATGGGGGAATGCCATTGCTCGAGGTTGTTTTATTGTGAAAGGGTTCTTCTACGCACCTAAAGACGAGCAAACCTATGAGTTGTGGGATGACAAGTCGGAGGCCTTCATAGCAACACATCTTGTATCAGCAATCAAATTTCCAATGGATCCACACCCAGCTAACAAAAATCTATTTGTCCTATTCCCTGAGGTACATGAAGTTGTGTACAATAGTATGCCATTCAAGTTTTAGCATACTTGTTAGATACAAATTTGTGTAAAATAGTATGCCATCCAATTGTTAGCATACTTGACATGTTTCTAATAATAAAAAAAGAGATAACAATATTCAATATCTTGTAAATCAGCTGATGTATTCATACATTTTAAAAAATATACACGTGTCTCGCTCTGTGTATACATTGGAGAATTTCAGGGGCTAAATGTAAACATTGAATATAAACTAGCACCACAACACCAGGACAATGCAAATCCATAGTGCCAATCAACTCAGATGATATCCTAAGTCCTTCAGAAGCTGACACAGTTGGGCACCTCAAAACCCCTCAAATAGATTCAGGACTCCTCCACGACAAGAAGAAGATTTTGGGGGACCACGGCGAGATGTCTGTGATTGAAAAAGTGAATGTGAATGTGAATGTGACTATGACTGGGGTGGCCTTAGATTAAGGCTCTCTTTTGCTCTTTCCATGTCTTCCCATAATTTTTCCTGTGCTTGCCTCTCAACCTCTTGTGCTTGCCTCTTGGCCTCCATCTCAACCTGCCTCCTAGATTCCATCCATTCCTCCACCTCAGCTGTGCACCTTTCATATTCTTCGATAGCAGCTTGGTGCGCAACATCTCTTTGGTACTGTACCTCTTGCTAACGTAGTTGCTCTTTGGCTTCCCTTGCGAATTCACCTGCCCGTCTGATCTCTTCTTCTGCACGATCATGGACAACAAAAATATTTTTTTGTACAGCTTTGATCCTGAATGGTTTTACATGCAATGGATTATATTTGTGCAAATTAAGTTCCTGTACACAAAGGGAAATGTTTTGTTTGAAACCTCTTAGCTACATTAGATGATGGAGATGTATGTTATGAACATCACTTACATCAAGAATTTTAAGAATTATTTTTAACAAGAGAAATGCATTTAGGCATGTCCTCCATCCACAGCTAACATCTGAAGGTTGGAATGGTACCCTTATCCTTCCATATCCCATGTTCTAAACAAGATTTGGCTACAATAAAAGATGTTCCACAACGCATGCAAACTTTCGAGCACATCTGAGAGGTCGACAAAACAAGCATTACTTTATCCTACTTAAATAAATCTATATGCTTGTGGAAGAGGGAAATGTCAATAGGGACTTACTCCCTAACACGACCATGATATCCTTCAATAGAGTTTGCAAAGTAACATATATTTTGGGTAATGTCATACATAAGCAAACTCCAATGTTAGCTGAAAAAACAAATAGGAAATAGGTGTTATAAAAAAAGCACATACAAATTACCTAGTATATGTTGTCAACCTATAACTTAGCATGAGACTCACTCTTCGTTTTATAAGTTGTGACAATAATTCTTGCCAGACTTCTATCAAGGTTGATCATTTGAAACTAGGTCATGAGGTCCAAAAATGATATTTGGTTATTTTGCAACAATTGGCCTAATATGAGGGGATCAACAACATATGTACAATTCTATACCTCTTCTGGGTGAAGTGATAAGCAATACCTAAAGGCAACAATGAATATAAAATAGAATTAAGATTTGTGAAAAATTAGTCCATTGGTACTTATAGCACAATCATGCATCATACCATAGTGCCACATTGATGACTCTCTGTAACTTCCATTATCCCGCAACACTGCAAAACACGTAAATCGAATGCATTGAAGCTGGTAACAAGCCTTGTGTCCCGAATTGTAAATGCCACTCTAACAAGTGTAATACTCTCCAAATCCCTTAATTCTATGATATTCTCTACTTCAATGACGTTAATTTCTCTCCGTATCTTGTTGGCTTCTTGGCCTGCATCAACATCTGCTAGATCTTCATCAAAATTATCACCTTCACTGGCATCTCCGGAGGGTTGTGGCTGTGCGGCAACAGCCTTCGGCTGTGGTTGTGTGCCTCCGGTTCTGGTTGTGCGTGAGGTTTTGGTTGTGCGCAGCATCTTGCTTCGGCTAGTCTTGTGCTTCTACTCTTCTCCTTGTCTGAGAGCAGGTGCCCCTATAGTGAGAACCATCGGTGTTCTCAACAAGCCTTGCACAGGGATGGAGGGCGGGACCGTAAGGATCTCTTGCATGTGACGATCGCTAAAATAGAAACGGGTTCTAATAAACGTCATATTTGCACCTCAATCTACGGAGTGTATCAAAATCCCTAGGCATTATTGTAAGCCTATGGGCATGGGCAGCGAGGAAGTATGCATCTTCAAAAAACTGAATCAGCCAGTCTTCAGTAATTTCCTGGAGACACAAAACTGCAGATGCTTGCCATCGCATGCCAATACTCCAGTGTTCACAAATATCATGCACAAGACTTTGAAATGGTAGCTTGGTTATTATAGGTTGCATATGTTGCTTAGTCTATTGAAGATGACAATAGAAAAATGCTTGGAGTCAATACCAAGCGATAATGGACTAGCGAGATGCCTGCAAGCAACTAATGGCTTGGTACTGACCCCCGCTCTCTAACAAGATCTTATTGTATAATCCATGAGCAACATGACCCTAAGGGGATTTAGCACCAAGTGATATAGGGCCAGTAGGATGCCAATGAGCCTCTTATCGCTTGGTATTGACCTCGTGAACAAAATGACCGCAAGGGGTCAGTACCAAGTGAAATGGGGCCTACAAGATGTCAACGAATCTTCTATTGCTTTGTACTGACCTGTGAACAAAATGACTATAAAAGGGGATCAATACCAAGCGATATGGGGCCTGTAGGATGCCAACAAGACTCGTGTCGCTTGGTACTAACCCCGTGAGCAATATGACCCTAAGGGGAGTCAGTGTACCAAGTGATTAAGGGCTTGTAGGATGCCCATGAGCCTCCTATTGCTTGGTACTGACCTCGTGAGAAAAATGACCACAAGGGGGTCAGTATCAAGCAACACAAGGCCAACAGGATGCCAACAAGCCTCGTGTTGCTTGGTAGTACTGACCCCGTGAGCAACATGCCCTTAAGGGGGATTAGTACCAAGTGATATTGGGCTTACAGGATTCCAACAACCCTCTTATCACTTGGTACTGACCCCGTGAGAAACATGACCCTAAGGGGGTTCAATACCAAGCAATATGGGGCCATTAGGATGCCAATGAGCCCCTTATCGCTTGGTGCGGACCCTACTAGCAACATTACCCTAACAACCGCAATACGTTAAGATAAGGTCATTAAAATACTAGGTGATAAAGAGCTCACGGAGTGCTTGTGAGCCCCTTATTGCATGGTATTGACCCCTGAAAGAACCCTCATTTCTAGGTCAAAAACTCTCAAACTAATTGCAAACACGATGGATGTAGAGGCGATGGTGTTGGCTGAGTTTAGGGGGGTCGATGTGAGGAGGCAGATGTAGTCGCAAGGCAAAATCAATAGGGCACCGCGATAATGTTTCGTACTAGTTTGTGAGGTAAAATAAATCAAACACATGCAGGAGAGGAGAGGAGTGAGTACCTACCATATTGACGTGTCATTCATGCATCAGACCTTATAAATGCCACTTATGATCAGTACACACCACACGAGTGGTGCTAAGATCACGTGGTACATGACCATGTTGGCCTATAATGGCCCCTATCTCCCTTGGGAGCTTCATTCATTCGCGTTCGAGTTCCCTGCCCATCGCCTTATCCGCCCTTTGTGTTGTCCCTTGCCATTGCCATTGCCATTGCCCCTTCTTCTTCTTCTATCTCCACAAGCAAACTGAAGCTTTTAATAAAATTTGCAAGCATGCTTTTCTCTCTATCTCTCTCTCTAATGCACACACAAAAACACTCACAAAATTCATCTTGAACACACACACACACACACACACACACACACACACACACACACACACACACACACAACCTTACAACCTTACATAAAGAAAAAATTTCTACTCTGTCTCCAATAACCTTACAGAAAAAAAATGATGTTTTAATGAACTATAGCCTTGTAAACTGTGATGCATACACAAGATATAGGGCTCATTTTTGAAGGGCTCCCCCAAACTTTTATTTGGAGGATTAAATCTGTTATGTCCTTTTTTCCCTATGTGTAACAAGGGGATTTTGAAAAATTCACCCTTCTTTTGAAAGGCTATTTTTTGGGTGGCCTTTTATGAAGGGTAAAATGGCTTATAAATGCGTGAGATCTTATAATGCCACTTATGATCAGGACACACCACACGTGGTGCTAAGACCACCACGTGGGTTTATAACGGCCCAAATCTCCTTGGGGACATTCATTCGCATCGAGCTCTCTGCCCTTCCTAAACCCTTAGTGTCGAGCTCTCTGCCCTTTGCGTTGTCCCTCTGAATCATCGCCATTGCCATCGTCACTCTGCGTGGCCATTGTCTAACCTCTGCCTTGCCGTTGCCTTGGTGTGGAGCTCCCCTACCGCCATCGTCATCGCCATCGCCAAAGCATGTAATCTTGTAGTGCCTTATAGCTTATTGTTACTGACCCCCTTTTCTTTCATTTTGTTATCGAGGTCAGTACCAAGCAGTAAGGGGCTTGCGGACATCGCGTAAGCCCCCTACCACTTGGTACTGACCCCATGATCCATATGGCATTGTATTGACCCCTTTTTCTCTCCTTTTATACACAAGGGGAAAGTACCAAGCAGTAGGGAATTCGCAGGCATCGCGTAAGCCCCTAATCGCTTGATACTGACACCCTTTTGTTTTCTTTTTTTTTTCAGGGTTAGTACAGGGTGACAAGGGGCTTGCAGGCATCATGTAAGCCCCTTTTCTCTTGGTATTGACCCCCTTTTATTTGCTTTTATAGACAAGGGGTTAGTACCAAGTGGTAGGGAACTCGTAGGCATTGTGTAAGCCCCTAATCGCTGATACTGACCCTTTTTTGATTTCTTTTATTTTTGGGGTTAGTACCAAGTGACAAGGGGCTTGTAGGCATTGTGTAAGCCCCTTATCACTTGGTATTGACCCCCTTTTCTCTAATTTTATACACAAGGGGTTAGTACCAAGTGGTAGGGAACTTGTAGGCATCGCGTAAGCCCCTGATTGCTTGATATTGACCCCCTAATCGCTTGATACTAACCCCCTTTTGTTTTCTTTTATTTTTAGGATCAGTACTAAGTGACAAGGGGCTCACATGCATCACCGAAGCCCCTTATCACTTGGTATTGACCCCTTATATATTAAACATGCTTGTCCTAATTAAATGAAATGTTTCTTTAGGCATGTTGGCAAATGATTTGGACATTCTCTTGTAATCAGATGACGAGGCGGAAGAGTCTTGCATAGAAAAGTTATATATGTTCCTATACAATGCACATGCCCACCACTGTGATCCTCAATTGTCTTTAATGTTCAATGCAAAATTTCCTTTTGAGAACATCATCAAGACTTTTAGGATTGTTCTTGGGTGACTGGGAGAACGATTATGAGGAGATATTGTTTCTAGCAATATTGTGACGTCCGATGGTGAATAATATGTTCATCCATCT
This sequence comes from Cibotium barometz, assembly GCF_041138505.1. NCBI lineage: Eukaryota > Viridiplantae > Streptophyta > Polypodiopsida > Cyatheales > Cibotiaceae > Cibotium > Cibotium barometz. The sequence goes on along the minus strand of NC_141046.1, from coordinate 48,897,209 downwards.
GATTTTGCAAACAGACAAAGTCATGAAAAGAAGGCTCAACCGTTGTCTTGAAAACATCCCCAATTGCGGTAGTAGAGTAGAGGATAAATGCCCAATATACTCAAAGAAGTGTCGCCTTCTCCAATATAGTTATGGATTTCTTTGTTTTCTGCATCTCCTTACTGAAGACTCTGAGCCCCAAACAACAAATTTACCAAGCAGTCAAGTGCCAATTGAGGATGATGGAGTTTAGGAAGAGGTGGCTATCGATCCAGTAGAGGAGAGGGTAGAGGCTGAAAAGAAAATGTTTTCGGCTAGTACATCCCTTGTTGGAGTCGATAAATCACCTATGAGTATAATCCCATTGGAAGCCAGTCCACCTAATGAGAATGAATAGGGGGACTTGTCACTTCCTTCTTTGCCTAGCTTTACTATGGCAGACCAATTTGATTATGTATTATTAACAGACATTATACATCATTTTTATATTCATGAAGAGTATTACTTGGTTGCTTTAGCAAATTATAGTGAAGCAGACATGGGGTGGGTAGAGCAAGGAGTAGACAAATACCTCCTAGTTGATTCTGTAATCTAGGACTCCGAGTATCTGCTTGGTAACAAGGAGATATTAAAGGAAATTTTCAATGAAGCTAGGACATATGAAACCCAATTGCCTTCAAAGGAGGAGGCTACAATAATTGCAGAACGTCTTGGTTTGGAAGATATGGACAAATATATAGCACATACTGAACATGAAGACAATAAGTCTATGATCCCTTTGTGGACGAGATCCATGCTTGAGGACGGTGATGAAAATCAACAAGTAATAGTACCGAAATTTTTTTAAGTATTAGTATTTGATTTAAATGTATTTTGTTGATTAAACGTATTACATTGCTACCAGGTTTTTGCATATGATGATTTCCTGAAGAGAGCAAGAGGCTCAAGATCATTCAGTGCTAGTGGTTCAAAATCAATAGGTCATCAAAAGGATGCTGGTCTCGTTGAATATATAAGACATTTGAATCATCAAAAGATGCATACAATTTATGGCACTTGCTTATGATTACAATTTTGATGCGTAGATGATTATATTTCATAAAGAGTTCTTAAAAGACAATACAAAATTTCCTTTATTCACATTGAAAGTACGCTCTAGGTTTTGTGGTGGATATGATGTGCCTTTGAATGCTGAGAAAGTGTTGCTGGTGGAGAAACAGTTTGCATTAAGGGTGTTTGTTAAGGGGCATGGATGTCAAGCACTAAGATGCCCCTACTACCTGTCATACATAGCTCATGCTCTTATATAGCGGGAATTAATCAACCAGACACATTGCCTCCTTATGGGAAAGATATCTAATGAGGACAAGAAAGAGCCAGTGTGTTCCTCCAAAACTGTTGCCTCCAGAGGTGCAACTGCCAAGAATAGATCTATTCGCCAGATGAAGTTGAAGAAGAAGACAAAGAAGAAGGAAGACCACTAAAGAAGATCCAACCTACCTCCTCATCAAGCCCACCTCCTCCCAACCCCAAGTCTTGACTGACGCCACAACTCATGGTGCTCTTGCAGATGACTGATTCCAGGCTTGTTGTCGCTTTTCTTTATTAATCAATTGTATTGCACGTGTCAATGATGAGGACTTCAATGTGTCTTTTTATTATGCTCTATGAATCAATTTCGTGTAAGTCTGATGTAACTCTAGAAGACTATTGGCCCAATTCTTGCCTCCACCATGTCCAGTGTGCTTAAAGTAGCTTGTTCTTGCCATGTAATGTGACTTCTCCATGCCTTGAGTTGACCATATTGACAATGAACCATATGTCTTTGCAAATTATGGTGTATGATTATACAGTATATGCTGTAATCAAAATGATAGAACAAAATTAGATGTATGTATAAATTAGACTCGAAGTATTGAGATTCTTTTAAGTCTTCTCCTTCTTCTTTGTGTGCCATTTCTAGTGCTATTACTGAGTACTTGAGTGTCCCCATCTGTTGATGTTGGATTGATTGGAATCCCCAAATTTATTAGGATAAATTTTCTCATTTGCAAAGCTAGTTTTCTCTATCACCGTTTTTAAGATTAGCAAGTTGAAAAGGGAATTAGCTCGATCAGTAAGGATGCTTTTTGAACAAAACCCCACGGTCACGAAATTCTTTTTTGGGAGATGAATCATTGATGCTTCCATACATGACTACCTCAAATCTATGAAATCTTCATTCTGACAAGGTTTACGTGCATCCAATCACATATTCAAGAGAATTGAATCATTGAAGCTACATTTTTACATTATGAATGTGGCCACATTAGAAAACTAATTGAAAGTACCAGTATTCTATGTGTATTTTAATGTATGGAAAATATTTCTTATAATATTAAAAAATGGATGAAAATGAGCCAAAATGCAGTTTTGGATATTTTTTAGACCTTTCTGATTATTTCTCTCTAAGCTGAGTTGGCACTTCTTAGAGGGCCCAAAATTGAGTCCAAGTTTCTACTAATGACTAAGCTTCTCAACAAAGGCATGCTTTATATAGAGTTCTTGAAGCATCTAGGCAAGATAAAGCTATCTAGCAAGCGCGTGGACAAGACCATTAGGGGGGACAATGTTGAGTGCTTACGGAAGCTCATAGTTACACGCCATAAAACATGGCAAGAGACCTACACATGTGAAGCCTCCCACCTATGCTAGTGTGCTCGCAATCTCAAACCAAACAACATGTGACGCCTCCCACCTATGCTAGTGTGCTCGCAATCTCAAACCAAACAACATATATCAGTGCATAAACAACTCATCAATCAAAACCATAGGAAGCCGACAACCTGGACACTTCTTGCATGCAAAGTCCCCGAGAGCACTAAATTTCATGAGCAACATAATACACATAGAACTGGATAAAAGAAGGAAACAATGCACATATAGAATCATAGAAGAGTAGAGAGGACAATAAAAAAGGACCATGGAGGGATACTAGTGAAATGAAACTTGAAATATATTAATTGCGGGAGATCAAGGAGTAAAAAAGAGGAGTGTTCTGTTTACAGATGGCTATAAGAATAGCTTGCACCCCTTAGGTTTTGAGGCTCGACCAACTAAATTGTTGGCTTCTTTCAGCCTAGTAGTACCTTCATTCTCATTCTCACATGATGCTTGCTCATCTCTAACTCTGGATTCTCTGTTCTCACACTCTACAAACTTAGATGTAGTTGTTGCTGATTTCTCGGTCGCACTATCTTCTTTCTCTTGCACATCCCTTGAGGTCAGTAGAACATCAATCTTTCTCTTCTTCTTCTTCTTCTTCCTTTCAAGGTCACATTTGGTAAAGTTTATTCAACTACTAGAATAAGAAAATATAAGTGGCCAGCTCTAGGGACAATGGTTAGGGTTTTTTCAGATGACTCATAAATAATGCTCACCTTGATGATCAGAAGTCTCCCTTTTTGGTGTCCTAGAATACGTCACATGGTTAGTATAAGCTTTCCCGTTTGGAGAGATTACTTCTTGTCTCATGGGTGACAGTTGAACATTTAGCTCACCCTTCCTCTTTGGTGTCCTAGAACGAGTCACATGATTAGTACATGCTTGCCATAGTTATGTGCTTGCAGTGTGATTATGCCCACTTGGAGAGATTCCATCATGCCTCATGGGTGACAGCTCTCCTGCACTCAACTTAGTTCTTGGAGTGGTGCTCTTTGGTTCCTTTTTGATGTCGCCCTCCCCTTCTTCCAAGCCAACAATGATAACACTTATTGAATCAATAGTGTGGTCTCATCATGTGAAAGCATGATGATGGATATCAAAAAACACTTACCAGGCGTTCTTCCCATACACATTTGCTTTGGGGTTTCCTTTATATCCGAAAAATGAAGCTTATCCTCCACAACCTCACTCAGATCAACATGTTCATGTCTTACTTCTGCCCCTCCTTACCTACTAAAAGATGGTGCTGAAGTTGTTATATGTACATTATGTGTGCTATGTTATATACACATTATGTGTGCATATACTAGGAGGCTAACCCACATTAGGCTTGTGAGCGTGGGAGCATGGGTTAGGACTAACCTTAAGGGTTAAGGTTAGGGTCAGGCATCCAAGGGTCACACATGGGAAATGGAAAGTCAAGAGTCACTTGAGGACCCTCCTATATAATAGGGACATGGGGCACACTCACCAAGGGAGGCTTGGAGGCGTGGAGGCGTGGAGGCTTATGCTATGGTCTCTTGTGTAGAGGTCCATATCTACTCATCTACCATTTCACACTATAGCTACATGCTATTGGATTGGAGTTATACCTCTTGATGGTATGGGACATCAAGGTAGAGGTATGATGTATTTCATTTATGATTCATGTGTGCATCCCTTGGGCTCGAGGGTGGTTGGGTGGTTGAGTTTATGCCTGATTTATGCATGTTTATGCATAACAATTATCTAGAGAGATCTTAGGGTTTTAACAGTGGTATCAGAGCAATCTCTATTTAATTGTTGTTGATTTTTTTAGTAAATTTTATATTTACTAATAAAATCTTATTTTGTTGATTTGTGTTGATGAATTGCACGTGGATCATTGATATGGTGATTGGAACGTGTGTTACTACAATTCAAGGAACGAATCGACGTTGCAAGGGGAATTCCAGAAGAGTAGAGAAGAGAAGGAGATGTTGGAGTGGGTATGAAGATGATAGAGAGAAGAGAAGAGAGAGGAGAGGATTATGCTCCCTCCTCTCTGTTTTTTCCATGCACAGCAGTCGACGGACGGGGGGCTGCGCAGCAGCAGCCGACGGGCGAAAAATCCCCCCCCCCCAAAAAAATCAAAACCTTATTAAGCTTAAAAAAAAGTTATATTTTTTAATTTTTTTAAAAAAATGAGTTTTTTATTATTTCAAAAAAAAAGCTTTTGAATTTATTAAAAAAAAAGCTTGGAAAAAGCCTAAAAAATAGAGAAAAATTAGAATTTGAGGAAAAAAATCTTTGAAAATTTCCTGGAAATTTCTTCTTGAAAATTTTTGGCTTTTCATCTTCCGGAAAACCTTTGGCGTTCCGTTTTCCTGAAACCTTTTGGCTTTCCGAATTCCGGAAAAACTTTAGACCTTTCGTATTCCGAAACTTTTGACCTTGCACATTTCGATTTTTTTTGTCTTTTCATTTTCCCAAAACTTTTGGCTTTCCGTATTCCGGGAAAACCGTTGGAATTCCAAAATTTTTTGACCGTTCGTATTCTAAATGCGTTCGGGGTAATTTAAATTTTTAAAAAATTCCTAAAAATTAGTGAAAAATTAGACAAAGGTTATTGTAAATTTTGAAAAAATGTGGGATTGGTGTTTGGCATGTGGTGTGTCCATTCGGGCGCCCGTGACCATTCAAATTCCTTTAAAAATATATTTTTTGATCCAAAAATTAGAAAACTCTATTAAAATTATAAATTTTCATTGGATTTGAGAATTGTCGGGCGGAATTGGAAATTTCGTGAACGATGGGATTCTCAGAAAAAATTAGGAATATTTTGAAATTATTTTGAGAAATCCTAAAAATTGGTATTTTTTAAATATCAATGGTATTTTGGCAAATTAAATTGCTAAACATTTTCTGGAAAAATATAGGTTTGGAATGCCATAAGATAGGTTTGGTGAAATTCAAAATTATCATATTTTGAGATCCTAGAAAATTAGGGAAAATTAAGAAAAAATCATGATAATTCTTTTTCTCGAGAATTTAATATTTTCGAGGGTTATTTAATGTTGAAGTACGTTTTCTCGTACTAACATTAGATAGATGCGGGTTATTCGCATATTATTAATACGATTATACCTCGTATTAATGGATATTTATATTTGGATTAATTCTAAACGATGTATTCATGATTTTTTACCATTGTTTAGCCATTCTTTTTGGACATGTTTCTTAATTTCTTTTGATGGCTATAATCTGTGTTCAAAGTGTGTTTCACCTTAGACACTTTTCCATGATAATTTATTTTGCACTTATTTAAGTATGGTTTGTGCTTAATTTCTTAAGCCTAAGACAAATTCTATCATGGGTTAGTTGATCGATTTGTTTTGGTAGATTTTATTGGATGTTTTCCAAGTTTTATATGGACTCATCAGGTTTTGCCTAGATCACTTGTGTCTAGGGGTTTTTTTAATTGAGTGCTACACACATGTGTTTCACTTGCTTACTTTGGAGTTTTATTTGAACAACACAATGTTCATATACTCTGGATTGATGAGTTGGCCACCAATTTTAATGCTTCTTTTGGCATGATTTATGTCCATTAGATGGTATGCATTGATTTTTATGATCAACTATGGTCTTTATGGATTCAAGGAGCTTCTATGCTTTTATCCATGGTTTTATAAGGATCTTTTGATCGTTTTTTGCACATAATTTTGGAGTATATTTCTTGTACTCTTGTATATATTCCAACTCGGATACCTAGTTGTTGCTTAGATATTTAGGTGAGTTATTTTTCTATCCTAACTTTATTGTGTTTTGGGTAGTTATCATTAGAAAGGTGCCAATAATTCAATTTCTTTTCTAATGATGTACTCAGAAGGAGTTATTCCTTGATGTAGTCTCAAGTATATAGAGACAGGTTTAGTATGTGAAAGTCTGGATAAGGCCATCTTATTCCTTTTATACAGGATTTTATTCATATTTTCTAGACGCCATACTAGGGAGTTTCAAATTGTTAAGGTATGTATGGGTGGTATCATGGTGGTATGGGACGCTAGTGATTTCTCACATATATTATCTTATGGGATAATTTGGGCTCAAGATTGTTGCTTTACTTATATCACTTAGCATGTTGACTTCAACATTGAAAGACAATCTCATTTTCCAAATTCACTAGAAGTTATAGTGTGGGCATTCTCTAGATAAACATCTTTTATCTATAGCCTACATGTTTTGATGAGGGTAATCTCATCGGCATTTTCACTTGTTGAAATCTCTTTCTTTAGAGTTCAAACAAGTTTATCTTGTTGTGTTCGGATAAGGAAATTTGGATTCTTCCTTTGTTGGCATTTCTTTCTCTAGTTTCGTACTTTAGGTGATTTATATAGTCAACCTGATGGTTTACGGATGGACATATGTGACTCATCGAGACGCTGATGACTCTCTATGTTGATATGGATAACTCGAGACGTCGATTATTTCATATGTAGATGTGGGTATGTCGGGGCACCGATGAATCCCTGGTTTCTGCTGTTATAATGCCATGTTTTCCTACTTTATTCCCAATGTTTTACAATGAGGAAGTTACTTTGAATGTGAATTGCTCTGATCATCCGTAGTCTGATGGGCAAATAGAGCGTATGAACCAGATTATAGTGTATATGCTTTGTGCATATGTCTCTAGAAAATCATCATATTGAAAAAAATATCTTCCAATGGAATTTGCCTATAACAGTTTTAAATATACGGCTATTGGTTTTAGTCCGTGCATACTTATGTATGGGTACTAACCCAGGGCACCTATTGATGTCGGTCTTAAGGACATCGAGCTTGATGCATCGAGAGATTTCTTGCGTGATATGTAGGAAATGCTGACCGAAGCTCGAGATTCTATCAGGAGTCCTCATGATAGGGCACGGTTTTATGCTGATAGGGGACGCTCATCTCGGTCTTTTGAACCAGGAGAATTGGTTTATTTTAATGTTCCTAAAGATTTTTCAGACTTTGTCAATGGGAAAATGCTCGAATTTATCTCCTAGATATTGCGATCCATTTTCCAATTATACATCGGATTGGCATGGTTGCGTTTGAACTTAAAACTACCTCCACATATTAGAGTTCATCCAGTCTTTTATATCAATAGATTGAAAGGGAAACTGGGAGGTGAGGATAACACAGTTACTCCTCAAGAACTCGTTGAAGTCGATTATTTATCCTATGTTCCATATGAACCTGATAAGGTTCTTGAATTCAGGGAAAGGAAACTTTCTAGTTGACTAATCCCTGAGGTTAAAATTAGGTGGAAAGATAGGGAAATAGAGGATTCGACTTGGGAGTCGGTTGAGATTGTTTAGTGCAATTCTCCTTCTTTTCATTGTCAGAGTAGTGCAATGTTTTAAGAGAGGGGAAGTATGTTTTATGTACATTATGTGTGCTATGTTATATACACATTATGTGTGCATATACTAGGAGGCTAACCCACATTAGGCTTGTGAGCATGGGAGCATGGGAAACAAGCTCTAGTGGAGCATGGGTTAGGACAAGGGTTAAGGTTAGGGTTAGGCATCCAAGGGTCACACATGAGAAATGGAAAGTCAAGAGTCACTTGAGGGCCCTCCTATATAAAGGGGCATGGGGCACACTCAAGGGAGGCTTGGAGGCTTATGTTATGGTCTCTTGTGTAGAGGTCCATATCTACTCATCTACCATTTCACACTATAGCTACATGCTATTGGATTGGAGTTATACCTCTTTGATGGTATGGGACATCAAGGTAGAGGTATGATGTATTTCATTTATGATTCATGTGTGCATCCCTTGGGCTCGGGGGTGGTTGGGTGGTTGAGTTTATGCCTGATTTATGCATGTTTATGCATAACAATTATCTAAAGAGATCTTAGGGTTTTAACAGAAGTGTAGCCTGCACATTTTAAAATTCATTAGTAGTAGCACATCTTTCAAATGATTAGAAGAAGATATACACAAATTGATTCAACACATGGTAATTCATCAATCAATTTCCAACCACTAGTTTGAACCCGGTAATTAGCTTATTTCGAGGTTGGGAGCAAAGCAAGTGATTTTCAACAGAGAGCTTTGTAAGCGATTGATGGTTTGTCTAACTGGTTGAAAAAAACCAGCTTATAAGTTGGGGCACCTCTAAGGGTTTTTTACTATAGGTTTCCAACCGGTTGATAACCATATATAATAGGTTGTAAGGGTTTACAACCCATTGGTTAAAACCAGTTTATAAGTTGACAACCAATTATATAAACATCGATTGTTAACTTATAAACTGGTTTAAATCCAATTTCTAAATTGGGCCATTATAATGGGTTTTAACCCTTGTTTTTCAACCCCTTTAGAACCAGTTTATGGGTTGGAAGGGTTTATAACCACTGGTTAACAACTAGTTTATAAATTGAGAGCATCACGAATGGTAACTGGCTTCCAACTTGTTGACACAACCGGTTTATAGATTGAGAGTATGACAAATGGCAATTGGTTGACAACAATTTTATGAGAGAAGGGGCACTTGAAAGGGTTTTGGGCTATTGGTTTCAGTCCATAGACAACTAGTTTATATGTTTGGAGCATAGCAAATGGTTTTCACAATCACTAGATTGATAGCCACTATAGTAGCTTGGGAGCACTGCGAATGGGTTTCAACCAGTTTCCAACGGGCTGGCATATAGCAAGTGCTTAAAGTTGGTATTAACAAATGCAAAGTAGTGCTAATCAAATACAACCAGCTAAAGAGTACCAGTTGCTACCTTTCTTTTCAAGCATGTCATGACCAAGTGGCTTCCTTACCACCATTTTTTTTGCTTCTTCGGGTATGGCCCTGCTGGCTATAACCAATTGCCTTTGACACATGTATAAGAGTAGCAAAACACATGGTATTAAAATGCATGCTTGTAAGGTAATATAAACAGACCAACACAGACTGGTCCGCTTCTTGAAATCCAAGGTCACACCTTGGGGCAACTTTCCGTCATAATCAACATACTACTCTCATGTAGAAGAATCTTTGGCAGTTGTGGAATGATCATTGTGCTAGAGTTCTCTAACTTCACACCCATCAAGAAAGCTCTACTAGCACTTTCTCTCTCCACAGCCTTATTCTTGTGGTTTAAATTGGCCTACAAACATAGACAAAGAGACAATGAACATGGCATGGAGTTTCTTCATATGTAGAAAACACATGTACATACCTTTCCTTTTTTAAGTGCTTCTTTAGTAATGCAAAGTTTATCTTGAAGTTGCCGCTCTGCTTGTTTTTGTGCATCAAGGGCCATGTTATTTGATGGACGCATCATGGTGTGGTATTCAATTGCACCTTCAATGTGATGCAAGATGCACTTTGCCTCCTCTACCTTCGTTGTCACTATACGAACAGCCAATAATGCAACTTGTTTGATGCACTCAGTCTAGTAGAATGCCATCCATCAATGTTTGCACTTGACTTGAGACCTCCACCTCTGCCTCGTATACCTTGTGCCAACGGAGTGCATGCATCCTAAGATAGTGTTACACCATAGCTCATAGATGACATCGACTGTACACCTGCCTCGCACATCCACTCAGCTCTTTGTCTTCTTAACAACATGCTCAGCAAATATGGCCCACTTCACAGGATCGGTGCAGACCTGGTAGATGTAGCCTCTGGAAAATTGAAGGCCCACAGAATAGTTTAAGGGTGTAGTTTGGTAAACCTATTTATATAATGTATACAAGGGTAGGTAGTGATCATGGTTTGTCATTCGTAACATCACCTTCTTATCTTTCTCGGGGAGCTTTGAAAACACTCTTAGCCAATGCTTTGGTGGCACCTCATTGGGAGTCAGACGTCTTGCATCCCCCCCCTCAAGATTGAGACCATACACTTTGGAAAAATCCTCTGAAGTCCTACAAAATTCTTTCAATGGCTCTGTTTCTAACTTTGGGCAGTGAAACTTGGTGGGTGCCCGCTTTTGGCATGCAGAAAACATTGCTTAGACAAGAAAACACACTCTCCTTGTCTCTCATATATTGAGCTCAAGAACACCAACATCTGTGGAGCTCGATTAGCAGGTTGATGAGCAATTTGAGCGGAGGATCATAATGAAATCGGCTCTAGTTTCCTGACAGAGAGCTTTGTGAGGGGTCCCGTGCTGTGGGCAGTGCATTGCCTTGACCACGTGCACACATACATATACACAACAGACATAGACGCGTGCACACCTTTGTGAGGGGTCCCATGCTCTCTGTGTGTGTGTGTGAGAGAGAGAGAGAAGGGTCACCTTTGTATCTTCGCCGCTGTCCTTCGAGTTAGCCATCACCGAAGATGCAAAATTTTTCTCAAGAAGCTATCAGTGGGGGGGAGGAAGAGAGAGAAGATCTATTGACTCTGAGTTTTTTGAATGAGACAGTGCACGTAGAGAATGCATGCGAAAAAAAATAATTAACCCACCAGTTTGAGTTATCCCCCACTATCTTTTCAGTTATGTACCAACCGATTTTCTTTTCTTAGTTTTCAAGTTATTTTCATTTTTTTCCAATTTAAAGTTCATTTGCAAGTTGTAAACCACACCCTAAAAACCACTATTTCTAGTGGTCCAAAGTGTACCACCTTAGCATACATCCACACACCTGCTAAGAAGACACCAATGGTCAATGAAGGCTTATGCATGGCCATGTTTGTGTGTGTGTATGCACGCATGATGCAAGCACACATGAGTGCCCCTCAAATGCTATGGTGAAATATGAACTCTGTGGGGGTCAGAGATAATGATGTGAATCTTCATAACAATTTTGATAATGCACCAAGTTAAATAACAAGTATGCATCAATCCACCAATGCTCACAATCTGTAGTACTATCCTATCCACTCATTGTTGGAGATCAAAGTGAAATCGTTGCTTCATTCAAGAACAACCATGTTACTTAACCAAAACTTACCAAGTCCTTCATGCTGTTTGTTTGCACATAGTAGTAGTTGCCTTAATCTCAAGTTTTATAATTATGAATTGACAACAAACCATCAATTATGATAATTATGAATTGACAAAACAACAAACCACCAACAAACTTGAAACTAGTTCTCGATATATGCCTTGTCAATGCACACTCATATACTCTTCATAGTTATCATTGAAAAATTAAAACTAAGTAGACTGACATGAATTAGTGCATTCTTATGTTGGATTGTTCATTTTTGAAGGTACAATATTACATTAAACTCACTAGGTGGGTGGCAAGTGTGTGTATGTTTTTAAGGGGGGGGGGAGGGAGGGAGGAGTCTCAAATTCTAAAACATTCAACAAAATCACACTAGGACTTAGTAAGTTGGAAGGATACCAGTTTAAATCATTGGTAGAATCTATAAACATGCACACTATAAAATAAGAAATGCATGTAGTACAATTTCTTGTCATGTGCAAAATAGTTATTTACATGAGAACTTTGTAAGTTGTAAGGATGCCAGTTTAAATCATTGGTAACATCTGTATAAACATGCATAAGAAATACATGTACAATTTCTTGTCATGTGCAAAATAGTTATTTATTTGTTATTTTGGGGGGTGTGTTATTGTCATATATGTTTGGATAGTTAAACTTCAAGTTTCAATACTCAATAATAAGCACTAGTGGGACCCGTTGTTGTTGTACCATTTTGTCCCCCCTTTTAATACTCTCGCTATACGTGGCAAAATGAGATGGCAAAGAGAGTGACATGTGGGTAAATGCACAGAGAGTGACATGTGGGCAAGGGCAAGAATAGTGCCGATAATAGTGTGTAGAGATGCTCACTTTGAAATCTTTGTAGAACCATTGATTGAAATCTTTGTAGAAGCATGCATTTGCAATAGTTATGATAATTATGGTGTCTACTAGTGTGGCACTATAGTGTAAAAAACCTAAGATCTACTTTAAAAGGAACGCGTTATCAACATCCTGTTACTTTGCTAGGTGAAAGGTTGGAGGGGGCAGGGACGGAGCCATCGTTGCCAGCGAGAGCTTTGTATTTATCTTTGCGGGTGAAGTTGGTGCATTCGAAGTTGAGGGAGCCGGCGAGGACGCGCTGGATGTAGTTGGCGACGTCGAAGGAGGACTTACCGGCGGCGCAGGTGAGGTGGCGGGGGAGCTCGTCCAAGAAGGTGACCTCGTAGACGGGGCTGGGGTTCATGAAGTAGTAGAAGCAGTCCATGCCCTTCCAGCCCCTTGCGGTGGTGGCGTGGAACATGCCCATGCGGTTGTTCATGGCCACGGGCACGATGTGGTCGGCCAGCTCGGCAAACAGCGCGCTGAAGCGCAACAGGAAGGGCTCCCTGCATGTGGTTCCCTCCGGACATATCACCAAATCCCCTTCTTCCAGCAGCTTCCTTATGTTGGCCGCATCCCTCTCTCTGTCCCTGGACAGCCTCACCGTCTTTATGGGCGATATTATCTCCGACACGCGCGACACTGAGTACGTCACCGCGCTCACCGCCCGCCCCACCGCGCACGACACAAATATCGGATCCAGTAGCGTCTTGTGCGTGCACACGAACAGCACCCCATGCTTGCCCCCCTTGCTCACAACCGATGGCGGCGGCCGCCCCTTCACCACCACCCGGACGCCCAGACACCGGAAGGCGTGGTACACCACGCTCATCGGCAGCAGGGCGCCCGCCGCCACCCTGATGAGGGCGAGTATGAACCCGATGGGCAGCCAGACGAGCGTCACCAGGGCCCACAGTGGCGTGGGGCTCTTCACCAGCCGGCCGTCGTGGAACACGATCTGCTTTGGCAGCTTGCTCTGTGGCAACGCCTCTTCTTTGGGTTGCCTTGGCACAACATAACCTTCCTGCAAAATGCATCCACTCTCAGTAACTTGCATCATCATCCTCATCCTCATCATCCCCATCCCCATATGTATCCATGCCCTTGTGACTCCTATCATCCTCATTAGCATTAGTAACACATATCATGTCTCATGAGCACTATAAGTTTAGAATCTACCAGAAACCGTGCATCCACTACGTTTTGCACTATTTCGTCTTGAGGACACAATTATTCCCTTTTATAAAGCTTACACATCAAGCAAAATTGGCACCATCCTTCCACATCTTGGCCTATTTGAGACAAAAGCGTTTCTCTGCTCGAGTCTCAGAGAGGAACATGCTCGTCTCTGACCCTGGCTCGAAAAACAAAAACAAAACTTGACCTATTTGAAAATCTCAAGCATCAAGCAAAGGTAGGGCTTGTTTAAAAAATAAAGACATTTTCTACCTTGGCTTATATGCACCTTATTAGTTTTTAGATGCACATATATAAGTTAGCTCTCTTTCTTCCTCGTCCTATCTTTTACATTCTTTGAATAGTTATTTGTTCTTTTACCCTCCTATAAATTGAGCACACAGTGCAATGCATATTTAAAATTTAGTTTGCCATATATAAATAAGGTCCCCCCTCCCCCTCTCTCTCTATGGAGATGCGTGGATCCCTAGTTTATTTTATTTTGTTAAAGTCTCTTTTTGTGATTTTTGGTTTTGTTTAAGTCTCTTTTTGTTATTCAAAATGTTACAGTAGTCATTCTACTGTAAAATGATACTACCCTGAAATCAAAGGCAAGACTAATGACCATTCTCTTGTCAATTGCCAAGTCATGTATCCTAGTTTTAAATCCTAAAGATGATCTAAGTCGATCTGAAATTCCTTCACTAATTAATCATAATCATGGTAAAACATAAAGTATGCTTGACATAAATACAATCCTAATGAGGTATACAATTGGTTATAGTATGGCAATTTAGTTATGTTAATCATAATTGGCGGAATATAGGTCGTGACTCTTGCTTTGAACCAGTAGAAGAAAGTTGCTTTAAATAATCATTAATTTGGGATATTGTAATCATTGGTATTATGATGTAATTATGTGATATATCTAGCATGTAATCCTAGAAATACTCATTGGTTGAATTCATTTCAAACTGTTGTAATTATCAGCAGTATTTTGGACTGGAATCTTTACCTTGCACATTGCCAAAAAGGGAAAGTCGCTGGTGCGATCGCCAAGACCAACATCAGGCAAATCATCCCCGAAATTCTTCTTGAGGGCCATTTCCTTGTTCTTACCCACGATAACACCAGGCCATTTCACAAAGCCAGTGGCGCGCCCGGACGTGGTGATCTCAAGCTCGGAGCCGATCACCTGATCAACGCCCAAGTACTCTTTTGCAAAGGGCTCGATCAGAATGCGCGGATTGGCAGTTAATATGCATCTCTTGCCGAAAGAGGAGAACACACGCCATGTCTCCGGGTGCAGATCCTCCAAGTAGAACTTAGGAAGGACTGCGCGGGCAACGGAGACAATGTCCACCTCTTTAACACCAGCACAGGAGATGAAGATCAAGAGCTTGATTGCAGCCGACTCGGAAACAAAGTGGTAGAGAAGCCAAGCCAGGGGGGAGAGGAGGAGAAGGGTGGCAAACCTGAGGATACCGGAGGCCTCAAAGGCAAGCAACATGAAGTACGGGAAGGCACTATTGCTCCTAAGTATGGTCCCGTCCAAGTCCGAGACAACAGTTTGCTTCTCTCGACCTTCAGAGCGGCATTCATATATAGAAGAGAATGTGTACTGCGCCTCATCAGTATAGGAGCCCTTCATCGTAGAGCACTCCATTGAAGTGTGTACTAATGTGGGCGTGCTTTTGTAGCACTTCAAAGGTGCATATTTATAGCAGACTTGCGAAGCCCCAATAGACAGGACGAAGGCAGATGCAACCCAAGGTAGAAGGTAAGACGACATAGCCATTGTCTTTTCCCTAGAGTTTGTAGGGCTTCATCATCACCACATTGAAGCAATCGTTGTGAGAGCCTTGGTTTACTCGAGGCATCCAGAAGCGGACAAGCAAGAAAAAGCTTCGCTTCTGGCTTTTCCTCATGCAACAAGACAACCCAAATCTGTTGTTTCCCTTTCACGTAAAAACTTAGGCTTTCATTGATTAGTAGAGAAACCCCAAAATCTTTCATCTTTTCAACAAGCATCAAATTGGAATCGCAAGGTTTTAATTCCTCTTTAAAGCTAATTCTAAAGGGCATGCTATTGCCTTCCTTTGTAATTTATTCCCACATTGAAATCTCCTCTAAGGATAAAATATATGCCTTGCTTGTGACATTTTATTGTTTTGCGCCACTTCAAGACTAGCATTTCTTGGCGTTTTCATCTCTTTGTCTTATATGTGTTTGGACATCTCATCCTTTCATGTCCTTATTCTTCTTTGACCTTTTGTGTGATCACATAACCTTTTTTCCTTCACGATTTGGTTAGAACTTAGAACTATATAAGCTTCTCTAGTTTTCAAAGTAGATATAAATAGGAAGAGGAGGATTTTGCACTTAAATATTGCTACATGTTTGTTATTAAAAGAAATGCAACCAAGAAGAGCAAGGGCATAGTGTAATCAAATGAAGAAGATTGCACTGCCATACTCACTTTACTAGAGAATAAGCTAGATATATTGCTTTACCATGATTTAAAGGTGGCTTGTTTGGTTACCTTGGTTATTAATATGTAACATCAAAGGAAAAAGAGCCAGTAGATTTGTGCAACAAGTCTATAAGTAACAAAAATCGTTTGAACCCTCTACTCTAGTTATATACAATCAAAAAGACATGTTAGTCTATTTTAGATACTCTCAAGAGAAGTATTCTCAAGAGCTTTGAAAGACTTTTGGCATGGTTGAGTGCAAGTCAATTAGCAACTCATGTAGGCTGATGTAAAGCTATCTGCAAATGCTTCTCCACTATAGATATGAAGTATTGTATGATATCACTTTAGTGCATAAGAATACCCATTTTCAATTAGGCCATTTATAATTTTACATTTACAGAGGTGTCATATTTATTAATTTCTAGTGCATATGTAAGAGTGTATATATATGATGTGTATATTTCTCGTCGTGACCATGTGTACATTTTAAGTTACTAGTATATGTGTAAGAGTGTATACATACAAGAAATGATATGTACATTTCCTAAGACCATGTATTCAGACCTAATTTTTATTACACTCCACATATGTAGGTGATATGAAGTGAGTCCCAAGGGGGCTTAGGTAGGTTTAGCCTAATGCCAAATAGGCTCATGCAAGTGCAGACATATATACCCATATTTGACTACTCTAAGGGTAGATGTAGATCAATTGGAGACACATGGTCTAGGGGTTATGGGGCACGGATCGAAACTTAAATAACCTCAAATGGGTCTAAAAGTTGCACTTCGACCGTGGGTCTCTAGTTTAGCCTCATATTAACCTAGTTAGTTGATGTGGTTGATTAGGTTCAGTTGGACTCAACATATGATGATGACCATGGTTAACTTGTCATTTGACCACTCCTAGGTAGTATATGTAGATCGACTCAACATATGATGACCAAACTTTTTTAATTGTGATTTGACCACTCCTAGGTAGTATATATAGATCGACTCAACATATGATGACCAAACATTTTTAATTGTGATTTGACCACTCCTAGGTAGTATATATAGATGGAGCTAGTAGGTTCCATCATATTCAAATCATCACTTTTGAGATCTACCTTCAACGTATTATACACACTTGTTTCACATTGCATATAACAGTCAGTGTATATAACCTCCATCTCAGTGTCTTTTTAAATGCTAGGGCACGAACCGATGACGGTATGGCAAACATTCTTATAATATTGCGTAGGATACCTAAGTTCATTATTAGTGGGCGGTGGGGAAAATTGGGCCATATTCTTGATACCTAGGCAAGG
Organism: Cibotium barometz; assembly: GCF_041138505.1. Lineage (NCBI taxonomy): Eukaryota > Viridiplantae > Streptophyta > Polypodiopsida > Cyatheales > Cibotiaceae > Cibotium > Cibotium barometz. Next base: position 48,879,792 of record NC_141046.1, on the reverse strand, counting down.
AAGACCGTGTCCATACTGCACAGGGTAAAAAATTAGACACCAATGAAATAGTATAAGTATAGATGGGTTGGCGAATGTTTTTATATATGAACCTATAAACTTTCAAAACTTGGGCGAATCTTTGAAATTTTCTATCTTATATGGTAGTATGTACTGTACGTTTGGTGAATTTGTCTCGAACCCACTAAAAACTAGAAAATTTTGGGCAGTTTTTCCTAAAAAAAGTTTCTAGTGAAATAGCCCGATAATATTAAAGACTCTCTAAAACAGCCCTTGGGCTAAAAATAGCCCCTAATTATTTCCTTAATATCGCATAATCCTCCATATTGTATGTGTGTCTACCACACCACATGTTGCTGCAGCACTATATATGGACACAGTTATACAAGCTAAGGTCACTACTACATTTCGTTGGGTTATCGACAGTTAGATGCTGATGTAAATGACGGGCGTCGGTATATGCACTGGTAAGCATGGCAAAGGGTCTCAGTTATTAACGGGCACTGGTATGTCCTTCTTGTTGGAAGGAGTATTCTTTGTAAAAAATCTCACTAGTATATCCTTTAATTTGATCGTTGCCCCCCAGACTGACCGTTGTGTAACAAACTGAGCCTTCTTGTTTTGTAACAAACTTGTAATAGTTTCTTGAAGAATAGGTGCCAGTAGTAATACAGGGAAAAAATGAAAAAAATAAACGAGTGTGGTCATATTTACAGTTAAAATTACCAGATTTTGTCCTTTTTAAGCTCATCTGCAATATAAAAAATGTGTATTTCAATGTGAAAAATAAAAATATCACTGTATTCTAATATTTCTACACCATGAGGGTTTAAACCGTCCATGGCCTCAAAAAGATCAATTTCAAAGAATGTTTCTGCATCCTCTTCAATGTCAGCAGTTAAGGAATTTTGAACCAATTGGTCAATGTCTCGCTCTTTTGTAGGATCAAGATCTTCTCCCCTTCATCGGATATACTTGGATCTCTATTAAAAATTGATGAACTTCCTTCCATATGCTCTTGAATCTGTCCCTCAGGCCTAGGATCCACAGCTACTATATTAATCGCAATTGGCTCTTGGATTTCAACATCAACTCTATCATTTGGCTCGAGTTTCGACAATATCGACTCCATCATTATGATTCTCTGGTTCTTCTTCTAGTTCTTCGCCTTAATTTTTTCTTTTGCTATGAGGAGAAACTTGGACTACAAACAACCATCTTGGATCCGTCAGATTTGCTTTAAAGATGACTTGCTGAGAATGTTATGGTAGCACAAAGGTGTCCCTCTGGTCAGTCCAAAACTTTGTGGAGTCAACTTGAACAAACCCACTCTGGTCTTTCCTTACAGTTGCATTTGGTCCATTTGTTACTACCTTGAACCACTTCCCATCAAAGATACACATGTCAAACCTTCTAAAAGCAACCTTGATGATGTTTTGAATGGTTCCACAATAATCAAGCATGCCAACTTCGACATTCAAGTCACTTGCATTTGACTAGCTTTCTTGCATGAAGTTGGCTTTGACATCGCTATCAAATGTTGTTCTTTTTGATCTATTTGTTCCACTAAAAAATGTCAGTCGTGTGACCATAGTGCACCATAATTACAATACTACAAGCACACCAAGAATTAGCCTCCAAAGTGATGCATGATAAATACACCTTCTTATTTATTAATGACATAGTATTCAAGGAGATAGATCACTTACATGCCAATCACAGCCTTTTGCAAGCTCCTCCTCCTCCTTCTTAGTGATCACTTTACCATCATGTTTTGCTTGTGTTATTGTTAAATTAATCCATCTACTTGAAGAAAAGGCAGGTAGTTGTGCAAGCTCCAGAGGATATGGTAGGTTTCTTGTTGTTCAACTCCTCCTAAATTTTTTTAGGGCAATGATATGTTGTGTCTTGATCTCCTCATATTGTTTGAATCCATTTAACCATAGCATTTAAGTTCAAGATGCAAATTTATTGATCTTGTCTCTGAAAGTGTTATCCATTGCCCTTACAAGCCCATTTCCCAACTACTCTCTCATCTTCTTCATGGCTCCATAGTCAAGACATCTCTGGGTCAGATGTACTGAGAAATTTTGTTATATAAATAAGAGATTCTTGTACAAATCATCCTTCAACCATACTACCCTCTAGACGAGCTCGTTGACAAATAAATCCCTTTAGAGTTTTCATGAACCTCTCTAGAAAAAACATCCAACTACTATGGACAGTCCTTGAAACAACTGCAACCTCATCGATGACATGAACTAAGAGGTGCATTTGAATGGTCAAGATACTTGTGGTAGAAACTTTTCGACCATGCACATGGCCTCTAAGGAGTTTAGATAGGATGACTCCAAGGTATCTCTCGTTATTTCCTTGGTGGAGATCCAAGGCACCAAGGTGTTAACATTGTAAATAGTGGCTCTGATGTCTTCAGTAAGGCATCCCTTTATTGCAATTGGAAGAACAAATTATAGAAATTTGTGCCAATCATGGGCTCATCACGGGGATTTGATCCACTGAGCTCATCATCGCACCCTTTAGGCAATGCATACATTTGGTGGAGGTGCAAAACTCTACAATGGTCCTCTTTACCTATTTTTCCTCCAATTTACTTAAGACCTACAATGCTTTAGGTAACACCACCTTCCCATTAGGTCGTGTTTGTGGACATAAATTTTCCATACATCCAACAACCTTTAGATCATCCCTGTGGCCCTTATTTTCTTTAGCCCCACTCATGGTTTTCCAAATCTCATTAGCTATATTCTTGAATATGTGCATTGGGTCTAGTAGATGATTAATTAGAAGATCACTCCAATAGGGAAGTTTGTGGAAAACGGAGAGCCTCTTGATCCCCAAGGGCGGAATTTTTGTTATCTGTCCATGCTTTTTTCCAATCACGTGTCTTTGCCTAGATTTCCCTCTCATAATTTGTGATTAACAGGGTGATAAGCACATGACCCTTGTACACTATCCTTCGGAGTGATGTAGAGTAACGAGAATCCAATCGAGGCCCACATAATGGGCACGCATTGTATCTAGATATAGTGAACCCTAAAAAATATTATAAATCGATAAAAAAGGTGATCAGAGAAATTACACTTTCCTATGTGCAATAGCTGACAAGTTTAATTAAAGTATCTTTATCAAGCTTGTTAAAGTATGTACTAAAACTTACTCGAGCATTCTCCATAGCTTGGCTATTCATGCATAGTCCACATAAGTATTCCTTGTACAGTCGTAACTCTTTGCCCAAAGCACTTGGACATATCATGAACTTGAATGCTATCCCAAAGTGTTCGAAGCTCCTCTACCAATGGGGCCAAGTATACATTCATGTTCTTTACTTTGTACTTTCCTGGAGGCTGGGACTATTAATGATATAGTAAGAGATGCCACTTCTTTATTGCTAGCCATGGTGGAAGGTTATAGTTCACAAGAAAGATAGGCCATGTGCTCCATGATGAACTTCACAAACTAAATGGATTCACACCATCCATTACTAGCTTGAGATGAATGTTGCGAGACTCTTCTTTGAAAATAGGTCATTTCTCTTCACGACACGAGGGATTCGGTTGGGAGATGCATGACATTGTCTATGGATCTATTAGAGCAATGCCATGTCATTAAACTTGATATAGATGTGCACCTGAACATGTGCTTTATCCTTGGTATGATAGGGAAGTGTTTGAAAACTTTCACAAGAATCTTTTGTCCCTGAACATACTGCCTGTATTTGATCACCCCACAACTTGGACATTCTTGACGATGTGTGTATTCATGTCGGTAAAGGATAAATCATTTGGCCTCCTCACAAGAGCTTGGCATCTCATTTCCCTCTGGCAAGATTTGATCCTTCAATAACCTGCCAAGATGAAACATGTATTCTTAATCAACACCACATACATTATACAAACTAAAAAATTACATCATATGCATGTCACACACACCTAAATAGTTCTAAGACACTTGAATCAGACCACCCAAACACTGATTGCAAGTTCAACATAGATAGGCATGTGTGTAATTTGGATATCCGATCTTGAGGATAAAGTGGTATATGTGTGAGGTTATGCACTTCCTCTTCTTCATGTGTTGTATCTTGATGCCATACTGTGCTATCATCCTCATCACTATGATCCTCTAGTCCATGGCCTATTAATTCTGTAAATGCATCCAAAATCTCATCCATTATAGCCTATTCTAATGTGTCCTCTCCTTGTTGAGGTGGTTGGATGGTTGGATGGGTTTGGTGTCCTTACCTGAAAATAGTATCCTGGTAGTGTCCTCCTGGGCTAGATTTCCATGTAGTCAACATGATGATCAACATTACTAGGGTCCTCGTGTGAGCGAAAACGTAGATTTTGTAGACGTTCGATCGGATATACTCTGGATATATACCATACACACGTACATGGTTGTTACATATTCTTTGTTTTTGAGTAACCTGATACTTACAATGTGTGCAAAACACATGCATCTCTCTTTAAGATAAACAGATGCCTCAATGTGATGAAGCATCACGTTGTCATTGTTTAGTGGTGCCGTGTCTACCACATCGCTAGTTGTCAGCATGTTAATATTTTGTGGCTCCACATCACCATTATTTTCAAGCACCACATTGTCATTGTTTTGTGGTACCATGTCCGCCACGTCGCCTACCTTCATTAGGGTGTTTTTTTTTGGGCTAATGGAGTCTCTTTTATAAAGCAAGACTCAATTTGTCAGTCACAAATTCAAATTGAAATTTCACTACAACACATCGGGGTATACTACAACGTTTTCTAGCAGTGTTTATTCTATCGGGATGTGAGGGATTCCATTCCCTGATCTATAGCAAAATTTCGTTGCTTTAGCAACGCTTATAATAGTGAGATTTTGTTGCTCCATAATGTTTATAGCAGCGAAATTTCGCTGCTATACTATAATTTCGTTCCTGTACAACGAAAATAGAAGCAAAATCACGTGCATGAAATTCTAGAGAGTTACTAGATACTAAATTTTAAAAATATATCACATACAAAAAAATGATGTGTAGTTTTAAAAAAACATCCATTAGAACCCTTTGAGCCATGTTTCGAGCAAAAAAAAAGATAGTAAAAACTTTTGAGAAGCGAAATAATTTCAAGATCATGAATCTATTCCATCATATGTGTTGCTTCATCAATGTCTATATTTAATGGAAGCTCATGAAAATATGGGGTTCCATATCAATATCAATATCACTATCATGATCCAATGAAGCATTGCCATGATTGATAGGCGACTCATCATCTTCTTCGGATTGATGTTCCTCATGCTCTTGATCGGTCCCCTTAAAATGTTTTCTTCATCGTCTTCTTCCAACAATGAGCCAATTTGAGGTAGTTGTTGCACCTCATCGAGAGGTTTGGCCTTCACTTCTTGATCTTGAAAGATATGTTTTGAATGAGGGGAAACTTGTATAACATACCACCACTTTGGATCAATTCGATCGCCGTGAAACATAACCTAATATCACAAAGCAAAGGGGTTACACTTTTATTATACTCCATCAAGATTTAATTTGGGATTGGTTGGGTTACTAACCTGTTGACAGTGTTGAGATAGTACGAAAGTATCTTTCTCATCATTCCAAAAATTAGTGGAATCAATTTAAAAGAACCCATTTGGATGTTTCTTCACGGTTGCTTGAGCACCTCTATATATCACTTTGAACCATTTGACATCAAAGATGAATAGACTAAATGCTCTAAATCCAACCTCAAGAATATCCTGAATAGTTTCACAATACTCAAGATTGTCCTTTATGACATTGGTATCATGTCTACTAGCTCAACTTTCTTGCTCAAAAGTGTCATCACACCACAATCAAATGTGTTTCTTTTAGAATCCACACGCTCCGTGCGAAAGTGCCTTCCCTCTGACCATATTGCATTATATATTTTGTACTAACATTAAACAAAAGCATGGCATTTAGTATAGTGCATTAAACAAGGTATATACGTGAGATGGAGATGAAGAATGTACTTACTTGAGGTCACATCCTCTTGCATACTCATGCTCTTCTCTTCTGATCATCTCTCCATTTTGTGATGCCATCGATATTTCCATACGAAGCCATTCTATATTAATCACATTTGGTAGAGGTTCCAAGCTAGGCGGGAATGGCAAGCATCTATTTACTCTTCTGAAATCTCTTCTCTCATCCCTTCGTCTATTGATTACATCCTTGTATCTCCCAATCCACTTCTCCATTATGGGACTATTTAGAATGTAGAATGTATTCACCTTGTGGCGTAATGCTTCATCCAGTCTTCGTTTTCTTCCTTTTTCCTGAGGCACATTAGTGATTAGTCGGTCATCCTTCTCATTGCTCCACAATCGTGGCATGGAAGGATCTATGCGAGATAGATGTTTTGAGATATACACAAGAGACTCTTACATCCACCATCCCTCTGCCATGCTTGCTTCTGGCCTTGCTCTTTGTCTCACAAAGTCCTTTAAGGTTTTCATGAACCTTTCAAGGAAAAACATCCATTGAACATGAACAACACCACATAACGCCACTTCATCAATCAAATGCTCCACAAGATGCAATTGGCTAGTGAGAATTGTTCTAGGAAAGTCATCCTCGATCATACACACTACCTTAATAGCATTGAGATGAGCCATCTCAATGGATGTAGGATATATCTCCTTTAAGGATATGTACCTACATACATAGAAATCATGTGTACTATTTACCAATACAGAACTTATGAGCGCATGAGAATACCAAATAAGAAATATAACTTAGTGAATTGAAGAGAAGATTCATACCTCACCAAGCTTCTTATTTTGTAAATAGCCTCTCTCACCTTCTTGTGTCCACAACCAACTATAGCAATTGGAAGAATAAACTATGCATAGAAAAAAATGGAAGTTAGTATATGAGCTTAAATATTATGCACCATAAAGAGAAAATGAATAAGCGAATATTTATATACCTATAATATCTTGTGCCAATCATGTGTCTTGAGGCTATATAATTATTCCTCTCCTTTCTTTTTGGTCTTTGTGAAGGCACCCTTCAATGAATGCATTACTCCTGTTGGTGTACAAAAAGAGGCAATCACACTTTTCACCTTATTATGCTCCCTCTTGGTTAATACTCATAGTACCTTTGGTGGTAGGACTATGTTGCCACTCTCACTTTCAATTGGCCATGCATTTTGAAGGCGTCGAATGTTTTGCAAGTCATCCCTTGCACCCTTTGTATCTCTTTCACTAATTGAATGGTCCCAAATATTTGTTGTTGCCACATTCTTGAAGATATGCATGGGATCTAAGAGATGATTGACCTTCATGTCACACCAATATGGAAGTAAAAAGAAGATTGAGTGTCTAGACATCACATTTGGTGGTGAGACATTTGGTGGATTGGGAGTGCTTCTCTATGCCTGAAACCAATCTTTAGCTCTCATCGCAAGTGGTGAGACATCATGTGGCACACACTTGGGATGTGGAGGAGGGATAAATCGATGATGTTTGTCATACACCACCTTCTTAAGTGTAGAGTGTCTTTCCGAAACAAGTGATGGTCCATAAATCAGACATGCATGATGTCTGGAGGTTGCCAAACCTATTTTAAAATTAAGAGGATTGAGATAGAGATATAAACTTAAAGCTTAACGGTTAAAGCCTTATGCATATAAGGTTCAAGTAGGTACCTGAGCACTCCGAGAACCCAGGATAGTCATGCATTGTCCAAAGCAAAACTCCTTTTAGCTCCGTCTCATGCCTATTTATTGGCCTTGAAATGTCATATACTTTGATACCTCGCCATAGTGTCGCAAGTTCCTCAATCAAAGGCTCGAGGTACACATACATGTTCACCACCTCTTATACTTGCCTGGTATACAAGGAGAGAAAGCATGATATGACCTTTCTTGATTGCCACCCATGGAGGGAGGTTGTAATTCACCAATACAATAGGACAAGTAGACACCATGATGTGGACTTGAAGCCAAACGGGTTAACACCATCTATGCCCAAGCCAAGATGTAAGTGACGAGGCTCATCTTTAAACTCTAGCCATTGATGCTCCACATGTTTCCATGCCGGTGAATTAGCTACGATGATGCCATTGGTCGAGCGATGAATGAGTAGCATGCCAAGGCATGAGTTCTACAATCCCCTTACATTTAAACATGTGTTGGAATCTAGGAATGATAGGGAAGTGTTTCAAAACCTTTTGGGAAACTTTATCTCCTTGCAAATCATCCCTATAGCGGCTCTCCCCACATTGTAGACATTGTGTTGCATCTTTATTAACCCCTCTAAATAGCATGCATAATCATTGGGACATGCGTGTATTTTTTGTGTAATCCATACCTAGCATAGAGAGCATTTTACGACACCCATGTCGTGAGTTCGGTAATAGATTTTGAGGGGGAAGAATCTTCTTGAGAGAAGCCTGCAACAACAAAACATAAGAAATCATATGTCAAAATATTAGCAAGGAGAGTATATAGAACATGAAACATTTTCTATTTGAGAGAATAGAATGAGACGGTCTTACCGAAGAAGACTTGTGACACTTGCATCACTCCATCCATAAGTTGTTTGCAAGTTCAACAACTCCAAGTTTGCTCGTAGTGTAAAGTATAAACATCCCTCATACAAAGGGGTGCTTGCCTCTCTATGCAAGGTTTCCTTCTCTTTTGCTCACTATCATCTATGACCTCCCGTCCAAACAACTCATTCACAATGTCATCCATGATGATATTCTCTTCCTCCTCATGTGGCAATGGCGGAGGCACCTCATTCATTGGTTGGGGAAGATGAGTCTCAGCCATGCTTTCCGTATGAATCCTTGCCACCTTTTGCACTCTACCCAATGTCACCAAACGGTGTGGCATATTACCTAGCACTCTCCTATGGTTCTTCTCCATGTCATCATCTGCTTGGTCATTTCACTGTCTCATGAAGACCATATGTTTGGACATGCTCAATTGTTATACGACGTTATTGTATGATCACACATACAACGAATTTTTCTCTCAACCATGCCTCGGAACCAACTTTTAGACCTTAATGATCACTGTTAGACATCTTTAACTTGGCCAAAACTGATTTAGGGTTCATATAACACATACAACAACATCTAGAACTATAAACAGAAAATTACCCAGGGTTTCGCTGCTACACATCGAAAAAATGCTGCCTAGTAGAGAAAAATTTCATTATTATAGCAGCGAAATTTTGTTGATGAGAAATGACCTGTGAACTGTGACTCCCGCCTAAATCGCCGTCGATGACTGTCAATACCTACCTACTTTCCCTATCTTGCACATGCATAGGCTACGCCTGTAGCCCCCAACGCCTGCTATTCCTCCCACCACACCTCTTCTTTCAAGGATTTTGCATCAATCAACTCTCCCTCTCCAAGGTAAGCCCTCTTTCTTGCTTTCTTCAAGCTTTAATGGAAAGCTTCAATCTTTGCCTTATTTCAAGATTTCATGGAAAGCTTGTTCATAGTTCACTGTGAGCTTTTCTTCCCCTTCCTCTCTCTTTCCTTCCCCTCTCTTTCCTCTCCCTTCTTACCCTAACCCTAGCCTAATGCATAGAGCTCTAATAGAGAGCTTTGATGGAGAGCTCTTTATCAAAGCTTTCTATTAAGCATTCTATGCATAGACCTAGGGTTTAGGCTTAACATAAACTAATTTTTTTATTCACTTATGCATTAAGAGTAGGGTTTAGGGTACTGACCGCTTTTTGCTCTTGTTCTTCTTGCTTGCTAGTGTGTTAATGAGGACTACCTTTTTTAATTTATTATGTTTCTTTTTTGTAGGTTTATTTAAGTGAGCAAGTGTTTGGGCATAGCCTCTCATACAGTAAGCCCTCTTTCTTCATTTTGGCTTATGCTTCTTATCTTTCTGTTTTTGCACCCTTGGGTGCTAGGGATTAGGGTTAGGTCAATAGGCCTCTTGCAATAGGGTAACGCATAGCCCTTATGATGCAATACGGCTTATGCATAAGCCCTATGCAATAAGCCCTATGCATAGGGCTTATGCATGAGCCCTATGCAATAGGTTTATGCATAGGGCTTATGCAATAGCCCTATGTAATAGGTTTATGCATAGCCTTATGCAATAGGGCTTATGCATAAGCCTTATGCAATAGGTTTATGCATAGTCTTATGCATAGGGCTTATGGATAAGCCCTATGCAATAGGTTTATGCAAAGGGCTTATGCAGCCCTATGCAATAGGTTTATGCATAGTCTTATGCAATAGGGCTTATGCATAAGCCCTATCAAATAGGTTTATAGCTTATGCAATAGCCTTATGCATAAGCCCTATGCATAAGACTTATTAGGGCCTATTGCATAAGCCTTATGCATAGGCTATGCAATAGGCCTTATGCATAAGGCCTATTGCATAATATGTTAAAATGAACTAATTTTATGTTTTTTTATGAGAGAATCTTTTATAGGTCTGTTCAAGCAAACAACCACCAAGGGTTTAGACCATGGGCGGATCATACGGATTCGGCTACAAGAGGTAAGCCCTCTTTTTCCATTCTTTGTTTATGCTTATTCTCTTTGTGTTTTTGCACCCTCTGGTGCCAAGAATTAGGGAATAGTGCCTATGCATACCCTATGCATAGTGCATAGTGCTTATGCATAGCCTATGCATAGGTTATGCATAGTGCTTATGCATAGCCTATGTATTGTGCTTATGAACTAATGAACTAATTTTATGATTTTTTATGATAATCTTTTGTAGGTCTATTCAAGTGAACAACCACCAAGGGTTTAGTGGCTCATATGGATTCGGCTACAAGAGGTAAGCCCTTATTTTCCATTCTTTGTTTATGCGTCTTCTCTTTGTGTTTTTGAACCCTTGGGTGCTGGGGATTAGGTTTAGGTCAAGAGCCTATGGCCCCTATGTATAGGCTATGCATACATTATACATACGCTATGCATAGGCTATGTATATGCTATGCATATAGGGCTTATACAATAGAGCTTATGCATAAGCTATGCATGGGCTATGCATAGGGTATGCATAGGGTATGCATAGGCTATGCATAGGGTATGCATAGGCTATGGATAAGCTATGCATGGGGTATGCATAGGATATGCATAGCCTTATGCATAGAGGTATGGGGAATTATTATATGCCATCTAGAATCACTACTACATGATAGCCTAATACCGACGCTTATACCGACATCATTAAACGGGGTCTAAAAAAGCCCCGTCATCGGTTTAAACCCCGGTATCTGCGCCGGAACCACAACGTCAGTATTCGCGTCGGTAATACCCGATATATATACTGGCGCTCATACCGGCACGCATACCAGCACGCATACCGACGCTCATACCGGTGCTCATACCAGCACGCATACCGGCCCTCATACCAGCATGCATACCGGCGCTCATACCAGCGCATATACCGATGCTTATACAAGCACGCATACTGACGCTCATATCAGCGGATATACTGATGCTTATATCGGCGCATATACCAGCACGCATACCGACGGATATACCGACGCTTATATCGATGACCATAGCAGTAATTTTTTGTTGGACAGAATGGTGTTGCTTGCTGCCTGCAGTCAACAGGACGACTCTACAGCAGTAAACAAACAGCACCATTCTGTCCAAAATAGAGCACAGAAGGCAACGCACTCGTTTTTATATTTTTTAGATAAACAAGAAACATTACTCATGAATATTTTGATTATATACTAATAGTTTGGAGGACTTACATTATGGTAATGCCTCCCAATTGATGGTCTCTCCTTCTGCTTCAAGCGTACTTCTCTTCTCGCCTTCTAATAGTTTAGAGGACTTACATTATGGTAATGCCTCCCAATTGATAGTCTCTCCTTCTGCTTCAAGCATCTCAAATAAGGCCACAAGGCCATATTTTGTGAGCGTACTTCTCTTCTCGCCTACTTGGTGGGCGATTCATGGCCAACTCCTACATAAATGATTCATGGCTAACTCCTACATAAACGATTAACAATTACAACTTTTAGAAATCAACATTTAGCCCACATACATACATTTAGATAAACAAAATTGGTACAAATACTTACGAATTCATGGCGCATGGTTTCGTAACCATCACTCCCAAGATGAGAAGTCCCTACTGTTTGGAGTCTCGTCCTTGCCGCCTCTCTTTGTTGTTGAAACCTCTCTGGTGTCTCTCGAGACTCATGCCCTGAGGTGTCGGGTCAAATGAGAAATCAGGACTGTAGTTGAGCGGCGGTGAGTCATCACCCATGGCCTGTTGGACAAAAAACCATATGACAAACTTGTGCGAAATGAAAATTACATGGTAAACAATGAAAGAACCATATGACAAACATTAACAATGATAAACAACAATGGTAAACTATATCACTTTGCGACTGCACTAGTGATTATGACGGTAAACATTAACAATGGTAAACAATGAAAGGACCATATGACAAACATTAACTTCCCTAAACAACAATGGTAAACCATATCACTTTGCACCTTCAATGTCATAAAATCATTACAAATATATCATAACTATTTGCATAATCATTAAGATACATCATTTTAAAAATCATTATCTATTCTATCATCCTCATTAAGATCAGTAGCCCCAAAGAGATCTATTTCTATGTACATTTCAGCATCCTCATCATTAAAAGTCCCTTGATGAAGGTTGTCCTCATCATCTATGTCTTCTTCCTCAATAGGTTTTCTAGCTTCATTTGTTTGCACCTCTTCATTTGGATCTTGCTCTAGTTGCTCCTCTTCATTTGCTTGCTCCTCTTCATTGTTGATATCGGCTTGTTCTTGTTGCTCCCCACCACCCTGTGAATCCACATCACCCTGTTGTAGCTCTAATTCTTCACAAATTTGCTTAGTACTGCGGGGGGGCGACTTGAACCACAAGTAGCCGGCGTGGATCTTTTGGATCCGCTTTAAAGACAACCTGCTCACAATGCTCTGGGCGCACAAAAGTATCTTGCTGATCGGTCCATACCTGTGTGGAGTCCACTTGGATGAGGCCACTCTTGCCTCTACGTACAATTGCATGTGGCCCTCTTGCATGGAAAACAATCATTAGCAAGTGAAAACATATTAGTCTACATTCAATTATGAAAGTGAACACAACCTTTCGTTTTCCTCTTTCTTCCCCTTTTCAACATTTTAAAGGCTTGTAACAGTGAAGGACTCTCTTCTTGATGATTCTCCTTGTCCATGTCACTATCTACAGGACTTTCTACACCCAAGTCCACAAGTTCTCTCTCCTTGATAGTGACATCCTTTGGATCAGGTTCCTTGTTTTTTCCAAGGAAATCTGCCACGGTCTCAAGTTCCGTGTGTCCAACTGTAAATTTTCTACATTACAACCTGGTGTTGAAAAAACTTCATCCATTGGCTGAATGTTTTTGGCATCCTCATTATCTGCAATAAATTCAATCATTAGAAAATATTTTCCCACCTTAGTAGACAGTAATAGAAAGGTAGTAGGAAATGTCCTCTTTGTACACACACACCCACGGAGACGGAGTCGCTTAAGGTCGACTTAGAGGGTTATACACCTAATCAACTTAGAGGGTTATACACCCAATCGTCTCGACGGAGAGACTTGAACCCAGGTGGGTTCATGTCATCCCAAGGGCAATTCCACTACCACACTTGGGTGATAGAAAGGTAAGTGGAATTGATGACATGAACCCACCTGGGTTCAAGTCTCTCCGTCGATTGGGTGTATAACCCTCTAAGTCAACGTTAAACGACTCCGTCTCCGTGGGTGTGTGTGAGGACGGGGGGCAATATCTAAGAGAGAGAGAGAGAGAGAGAGAGAGAGAGAGAGAGAGAGAGAGAGAGAGAGAGGAGGGGGGGCCGGGCAATAAGCGAGAGAGGGAAAGAGAAAGACAATCAACTGTGTGCAACCCACATTACGAAGGTTAATCCACCTAACCCCTATAACAAAGGTTGGGCTACCAAAGGGAATATTCAAAACAAATTAATCTTAAAAAAAATGTTGGGTGCCTATAATATATATTAGCAAGATTAGTTTTCAGTGATTCTGGCGCAGACTTTTGAATTAAAGTTTTTGAAAATGTCTATCGTGAACCCTATACGTGGAGTGCCCCTTTGTAAAAGGTCAAAGAGGACGATCTCTGACACGCCGTTGTGCGCGTCAATTGGTAATCAGGTGCCGCGCTTCTAATATGCTGTTCACCGTTGATAGGACCCCATTCTTATCTTTGATTATCACAATCCAATCTAATCTAGTACTATCTAACACAAGGATCTGATCTAATCTAAGCATCATCATAACCCCAGTGATTACAGTTACAAATTGCTTGACGATCGTTGATTCGCTTGCAAAAGCAAGGCGGTTTAGTGAAGATTCTGCATAGATCAGCCGGCCTGATTAGTGGCCCTTCCTGTTAAATCATCAGCTATGGTGAGGAGGACCCATCTCCTTGTGCTGCCTTGCGTAAACCCCCAAGTTATCGAGACTGCATCAATCAAGACCATAGAAAGCATGATCAGAGACGGGCTGGAAACGATTCCTGAAGAGCCTGAAGTCGCAACGCCTTCCGAGCCTAGATCGCCATCGTTATCAACTTCTGGAGATCAGAGATTGCAGCTGGCCAGCGAGCAGGGAAGAAAGGGTTGCGGTAAAGTTTGCACTGTTATTTCCACCATCGCTGATTCCTACGTGCGCTTCATGAACGGGTTCATGGATAAACGAAACCTAGGAGAGCTTGCACTCTTCAATGGCGCAGTGGTCGATGCCTTCATAATTCAACACCCAATTGTAGAGGAAGAGGCCTCATTACACAGGTTTCGGTGACTCAATCTATGGTCTCATAAGCTGCAGAATCCATTGTTTTGAGCTGCCCTAGCCTTGCAGATTATTCGTGGATGGGGGCAATTTCATAGAACCGTATAGATGGTGGTTTTTATGTCTCTGTGTAAGTAGCATCAATGTGCTTGAGTGCTTGTGGGGATATTACCCCATTGTAAAGTTAGTTATACCCCTTGGTTTTTCAACAAGATCTAGACATGCTACTTGGTTGGTCAACCCAGGCAGCAGCCTATGGCCATGTCTCTCGTTGTCTTGTTTTGGAAACTAGGGGTGAGATTGGGATTCTACATATTTGGCTTTATAGTGCATTTGTTCAATAGCCTAAGGCATTGGCAATACATTAACTGTAGCAACAATTAGATTTTTCAAAATTTATCATGCCCTCTTGAATCATGTGGCCGGGTCCCCAACCCAAGAGCTTCTCTCTGAACAAGTCTATGTACAATATGTGAATCCATCTCTTGTAGCCAACCAATTGTGAAAGTTGCCAGAATCAACCAAAATTTCACAATTGAAAACCTTCAAAACATATCCTCATTTCAATGGTAAATAATTTGTTTCCATTTTTGTAATTGAAATATATGTTTTTTTTAAATTTGAGTAGATCCCACTAATAGTTAGCTCTTAACCAAACCAATATTATCAACCATCTAAAATGACCAGTATTATTGACCCTTGACCATCATCTATTACTATAAACCATTAACTATAAGAAAAAGGTAAGGGTATGCTCCTCGATTACATATTTTTTAGAGGAAAGGGGTGTAGCTCTTCACCACTTTTGTGTAATTTTTTTAAAACTAATGTGTTATTTGAGTGCACGATGAGTGTGGCATGTAGGGGAGCTAAGGAAATACCATCAACCACTTATCAATGAATGATAATCACTAATCATCTACCATTAACCATCAAGTTTGACCACCATGACCATTGACTACTATCACTAGAGAGCGATTGATATTATAGAAGGAAAGTGCACATCCTTAGGTTTTACCATTTTTGGAGATAAAGGATGCTAGCTCTTGAACATAGTTTTGTGTGGGTGTTTAAACTAATATGTTTCTTGAGCTTGACATGAAATTGTTGAGTAGATACCATCAATCATATCTAATAATGACCAATGGCCATTGACCACATCTACCATTGATCATCAATCTTGAGTTTGAAAATTTTTGGGAGAAGTGATTTTATATAGCTGTGAAGTGATTTTGTCTTTTTTTTTTGGTAGAAGTGATTTTATATAGCTGTGAAGTGATTTATTTATTTTTTTGGTAGAAATGATTTTATATAACCGTGAAATTTTGTATGCCTATAAAGAAACCAATCCTCCAAACCCAATGCTTATCCAAAGACATATAGGGTGGAAGCATGGTGTGGGATATGCTAGTTTCCCTTTAAGAAGATTCATAAGTAAAGTTAATCAAGAGAAAAACATAAACATGCTTACATTGACTTATTGTTGTCAGTTCCATACATTTTAATATCAGGGGACAAGATCTACTAAAAAGGAGATGCATCTTATGCTACTTTGATTCCTCCCCCCCAAATTCAAATTTCAAATTTGTTTGTCCTCTCTTCTCCCCATTTCTACATTTTTTAGGAGATGGGCATAATGGTCTTAATATCATGGGATAAGATACTAAAAAGTAAATGCAACTTATGCTACTTTGATTCCCCAATTCAAATTTCAAATTTTTCGCTCTTCTCTCCTCCCCATTCCTTCGGTTTTTAGGAGTATTTAAATAATGTCTTCATCTATATTTTATTAGGCTTCATTCTCTCACCCATGTTGAGGCTCAAATAAGGTTGCAAGTAAAAAAATTGATTGTACTTGCTCACATCATACAATTCAAAGAGTTACGATTGTGGAGAGAGTAGATTCAAATGCTAAATGCTGGTCACATTATTGGATACATCATTGGAGAAGAAGATTAACCCATTAGAAGAAGATATTATTCGACTACATAATGGTACACACACTGTAAGCAAGTCAATCTAAGAAAACACCTTGCCAATATAAAAAACATGTTCTTGGGATTTTGGGAAAGAAAAAGGGAGAAAATTTAGCTACAATCGCTAGTTGAATCTAGTGATGCTTAAAAGGGAAGACTCAGGGCCCCAAGGTATTAGGCTCCACCCTTTTTTAATAGAACAAAGCTATTATGAATTGTTTCTAGATCAAGATTGTTAAGTTTCGCAATAATTTAACGGGTGAGATGATGGAATATAGTGTCAGAGCTTAAAAAAACAAGGTCTAGTTTTGTAAACCTGATAGGATCTTAGACAAGGAGGTATTCTCCTTGTCCCTAATCATGTCAAAAGCATATACTACAAAAATCTTATATTTTTAAGATGTTGAGTGATCCTAAATGACAAAGGTTTGAATGACATGCTACCCAAGAGGTTTGTTAATGAGCTTAAAGATCTTGTTAAACCTTAGGATTAATTCTCAAGATATGTTGCATGTATGTGATAGTGCTAGAATAAGCCATGAGGGACTACACAATTTTTTTATGAATGCACATATGAGGAGCAGGGAGCAGGGGTATAATGAGACCCATGTTTTCGACACTTTACAATGTTAGTATGGCTTGAAAATATACAAATTCTGCTATTAGCTCCATGTTAGGAGGCTATCACTATGTAGATAACTCCATGGCACTATAAAAAATAATATCTTTTCAATTTGATGAGTTCAACAACATCTATGTAGACTTTGATCAATGATAAAATATTATGGCATGACATGGAAAGGTGAACAATTTTTTTTGAATTTAACATGTGCATCTTTGGTTTGCGCTCTTCTAATTATGTGAATGATTTCTTTGCATAGTGCAATGGAACAATTGTTTTTGCATTAGAGTTGGATGAATGTCAAGTTGCCAAGGTCAGTTAGAGAAGGTTAGAAATGAACATTGATGAACATGGCTTTGATGGGCAAGGACACATCACCAGAGGAACACCTCCTTGAATCATTGAAGATCAAGCAAGAGGGATCAATAGAGGGGATATAAGAAGCACAAAATGAAGATAAAGCGGTGCATATTGAGTTTAAGGAAAAAGAAAACAAAATCGCAATAGTTAGGAAAAAAATATTTAGGGGTAAAGTCATAAAAATATTTAGGGGTAAAGTCATAAAAATATTTAGTGGTGCAATCATAAGGATATTTAGGGGTGCAATCATAAAAAATACATGATGGCTCGTAGCATTTAAAATTGCCAAAAAAAAAATTTTGCACCAAACTATGAAATGGTACTTTCATAGGACATCTATCCCACAAGTCATAAGAGAGCAATGTGTAGGGACTACTCTAGAGGTGCTCTCAATAATAAGAGAGAACCTCTAGAGATAAATATTTAGGGCTGCAATCATAAGGATATTTAGAGGTGCAATCATAAAAATATATATGATGGCTGGTAGCATTTAAAATTGCCAATAAATTTCACCAAACTATGAAATGGTACTTTCATGGGACATATATCCCACAAATCATAAGAGAGCAATGTGTAGGGGCTACTCTAGAGGTGCTCTCAATAGTATATGGCTGGTACTTTCATACCATCCTACAAGTAATAAGAGAGCAATGTGTAAGGGCTAGATGTGCTCTTAATAGCTACCATTACCATAGTAAATAATTATAAATCCTTAATCCTTAATTGATAGGTGGTTACGTTTTTCAGTGGATCTAAGCCTATCTATTATAAATTTTATGTGACACTAGTAGGCATAATGAAAGAAAGCATAATACTCAGAAGTCGCAAAAAAAACACAAAATTTTTCCTCCATTTTTTTATTAAAAAGGTCATGAACCTATGAAGAAGTTTAGCGTCACCAACTTTAAGTGCACATGAAGCTCAATGATGATGGTTTGCTACTCGAAAAAATGTTTGGTTCATTTGGGCATACCCACCATTACAAGACATTACAAGAATAGTAACATACATTCTATTAAGTTACACATGATAGATCATCCTCCGTGGCTCCAAGGGCTAATCTATCATGTGGTCCTCTAAATATAACAAAGATGAGCTACATTTGGATGTTTCTACTTGTATAGAGTGTGCCTCTAGGTATATGTTGTAGCACCGATGTCCAATTCCTTCTAAGTAACTCTGAGTTCTATTTCCAAGCTTTCACTGCCATCCATTAGGAATTTTTTGGACCCAAAGAGGGCCTCTTGGATTAACTTTTGATTAGGAATGGACCAATGGGAAGAGGACTGGGTGCACATTTTTGACTTCTTTGACCCTAGGGGGCCTAGGCTTTGGTTTGCTAATGGGGCCTAATTACTACTCTTGTCCCCCTACCTCTTGGGCCCAAACTTAGAGGTCCCCCCACCTAGAATCGCGCAGATAAACCCTAAAAATTGAAAATTTTCAATTTTTTTCCAAGAGTGTGTTTTGCCTCTCAAACTTCCCCCCAACATACTCTAGGTTTGGAAAGCTCATTTTGAACCTCTTTCTTCCTCTTCTAAGCTCTCCATTGCTGTAGAAACTCCATACCTCTCAAGCTCTCCCTCCTTGTCAAGCTCCCTCAGTCTCAAGCTCTCCCTCCTTGTCAAGCTCCCTCAGTCTCAAGCTCCATCAGTCTCAAGCTCCCTCTCCCTCTTTCTTCCCGTCCATTGCTGCAGAAACTCCATCCCTCTCAAGCTCTCCCTCCTTCTCAAGCTCCCTCCCTCTCAATCTCCCTCTCTCTCTCCTTCCTTCTCAAGCTCTCCCTCCCTCTCAAGCTCTCCCTCCTTCTCAAGCTCCATCAGTCTCAAGCTCCCTCTCCCTCTTTCTTCCTTTCAAGCTCTCCCTCCTTCTCAAGCTCCCTCCCTCTCAATCTCCCTCTCTCTCTCTCTCTCTCTCTCTCTCTCTCAAGCTCCCTCCCTCTCCATTGCTGCAGAAACTCTATCCCTCTTTAGTCTAATCTAGGTTGAAGAAGCCTATTCTCAAACTCTAACCCTCTTTTAAGCTTTCCATTGCTGCACTGAAAACCCTGAACTTTCTCTCGTCTCCACTCTTCTATTGTAAAACAAGCTTTTCTTTTCCCTTCTTCTCTTTTCTTACCACCATGGCCTCTTCCAATAATGTGAGAAGACCTAGGGAGAAGGTGGAAGAGCTTGTGCTGCATAACATAAGAGATGAGAATGGAGTTTGGGCTCCAACAAGATTCAGGGTTGGGGCTTGGGTCTACATGTAGCCAAGCTCTAAGGGACCACATCGAGTGCGTCAACTGGGGAATATGCTACATCATTGGAAGGGGCGGCTACAAGGCTACAAGGCTTCAAGCATACTAAGAAGGAAGGATTGGTTGCCATAGTGCAACATGTGTATACCCTTGGAGACCTGTACATTCAAGGCCAACGACCAAGGTTTCCTTCAAATTGTTAGTGTAACATAAACACAGCTTTAACAACATGCTAATATTGGATTTTTTGTTTCAAATTTTCTTATGATTCTCCATTTTCTTATGTCTCTCTGCAGATATTTTCCCCTTTAATTATGTTGAGGAACAACCACTCCAAAGCCTCACTGGAGTTTTCTATGCTATGCATGCATCCATTGGAGAGGCAATGTTTGTATCTCAAAGCCCAAGTGATCTTGTACAGAACAATATCTTTTTCTTTTCTCACTCATATTTTGTAGATAAAAAACCAGGTTTATTTGGCAAGCTAGAAGAGATCCCCAACCCCCCTCTTAACAATCCCGAATGGCCCAAACCTGATGCTTGGACCATCTTATGCTTAAAGTTTAAGATGGTAAGTGATATCAAGACATCACTCAAGTTTTCAAAGGCATCTAGGTCAGTAGGGCTAAATTGGTTTTGTCCTTTACATGTTTTTGTGCACATGTTCAATTCCATGCCAATGCACCAAACAAAAATAGTGTATATTTGTAAGGAGGTACGGTCTGACCTCATTCAAGGATTACTAGGAGAGGGTTGGGAGGTTAATGAGGGGTCACATCAAGGTGATGTGTACAAGTGCAATGTAGTAGATTCTACAGTGTCTTTCAGGTTCTTGACAGCACGCTCTATTTTTTGCATGCGTCTACACTACCAAAGATGGATGTAAAAGCACGGGACATGGATCCCACTTCAAGCCTCAGAAGAAGAAATTATGCCTATTGAGGTAGCTGTGATGATGCAAAATGGATGGATTGAGCGAGTGGCAACGAGCAAGCATTGGAGCCTAATAGACCTGCGTCAACACTTTAGCATCATGGGCTTTGACAATGTGGAAGAGTCAAGTTTCAAGTTGATGAGAAGAAAGGTATATCTGATTCCACTGCATGTCTAGAGTTAACCCTTACACTTTCTAGTTATTGTGCCACTTTCTATATTTTTATAGATTGGGAAGCGTAAGGAGGGGACAACCATGGTCTCAGAATCATGGCAAATGGGGGACCTTGAATTTTCAGTAGCAAGGTGCATAGCCCTACCAACACATAGTAGGCATGTGGAAGAGCTTGAAGATGAACTGAGTATATGGGAAAATAGCCTCTGTTTTGATGCACGTGAGAGGCAAGAGTTTCAGGATCGAGGTGAAGGCAATGACAAGCTTTCAAGTCAACAAGGAGATGGAGATCAACATGAAGTAAATGTCGCAAGAGGGGAAAAAAATGAAGACATTATTATAACAATTTTAGATTAGATGAGATGCATGTAATTTTGTAGCAGGCTCTTTTTAAACCAATCTTTATTTAATTGAAATCTTAAAATTTTTGCAAACTGTAATTTTTTTGTCTAGCGGTCTAGTGTGAAAAGGCCAAACTTTAAATTTTAACTATAAATAGCCAAAGGTGCCTTCTTTCTCATTTTCACGCGATAGAAACCAAGCACGAGCTCACACTATCTCTTTGCATTCACATGGCTACCCACTTTGACAACTTCTGTGAGTTCCTCTCCACCAGCCCGTGGGCGGGCAAGAGTGAGCTCTTTGTCATGTTCTCTCATGAAGTCGACTTTGAAAAGTCGCTCGCCCTTGCATCCCAACATTATGAGACGCAGATTGCATACATGACGCAATACTTGGATCCCCACTCCATCTCCTTTCCCCATTGCCTCAATGATGGATGGGTGCTTGTTGAGCTGCTTAAGTACATTCAACAATATGCCCGCCCCCTACATCCAGCGCCTTGAATGTTTCATCGACATCTGCATCCCCGCAGGAGCTTACTGTACCTTCAAAAAGCAGGAGGTGAAGAGGTTGGGGAAGGGCAACTTAGGAACTAGGTTCCTCTTGCGGCTCGCCACTTTTGCATTCCTCAGCGATGAGGATTCAGATGAGGAGGTAGAGATGCGTGCATTGCAGTTGGCAGGGTATTTGAGGGATGACAAGGAAGTGAAGGCAGTAGGAACGAGTGCTGGTGTAGAAGAGCATCTTGCATCAGAGCACTTTCCAGAGGGTGCACAATCTGCACAGTTGAACAACCCATTGTAGTAGAAGATGCGGGGCCATCTTCCCCACACGAGGAGAGCAAGGTGCTACCAGAGCTTGAGATCAATCTCTTGAGCACCATTGTGGTGGAAGGTGAAGAATACTTATTTCTTCATGACCTTGAAAAGACAGCTGGCTTGAGAATGGATGAATGCTTGGGCATTATATGCACGCGATGTGAGGTGAACCTTGATACGTCCAACCTCAGTCCTCACCTAGATAGTGCTATATTACCCCTGGGAGAATCTATCGCAGAGACAGTTGCTTTGGTCAAGGAAACTGTGGTTGAGACCGCGGAGCAAGCCCTAGTTCTAGAGGAGGAATTCACAACCTTACAGGACAAGCTAGAGGCTGAAAAGGATACCCTTGCTCTGCTGGAGTAATGGAGGAGACCAAAGCACCAAAAAAGGACGAGGCTAAGTCCTCGATTGACCTCTCCGCCCCCACCAGCACTTAGGCAAAAGAAGACACTGAGCAAGAGGTAATAATCAACCTTTTACAACCTAGAAACATTTGTAATTATGTATAGGAAAATATTTTGATTTTTCCTTTGATTGCAGAGAGTGGTTGAAATTGATGCATTTGCTGGGAGAGGCGGCCGGCAGCCAAGGTCCATGGACATGATGCTGCGTTGGCGCACTATCTTGGTCGACTTCCTGTGGATGGCATCGCCATTATCCACAGAGACTACACCCCTCAATCTTCCTTCACTCTCTTCTTTTTGAAAGCCCTCTCTAAGGTGCTCTATGTAGCCTCTATGGCACAGAACACCAAATGTATAGTTCTGATTAAAAAATCCCTTACCTTCGATGTTTTTGGTTCTGGATTTAGGGGTAAGCTTCTTGCTCGTATAGGTATAGCCAAAAGCATAGGCATAGAGGATCCTCAAGAAATAGCCTAATCACTCCTTGAGCACACTCTGCCCAATAACAAGAGAAGGAAGCTCAATATTGTAAGAAAGCTTTTGTAAAGATGATGTATCATTGCTTATTATGAATACAATACAATTTTTGCAAACTTATTTTCATCAAGTATATCATTATTTTTTCTAGTTTGTACCATCAATGTTTTTGTGAATGCATCAGAAATGACCTTGGGAGCCTGGGGGAGTAGTGCTGCCAAAACAGTGCGAATTTTGAGCCTGCACCGCTGCTGTAGAGCCCAAATTTGCACTGTTTTGGCACAGCTTTTCCAGCCCTTCACAGGAGCGATTCTGATGCATTGGATGATAAATAATGTATTTTTACACATGATTAAAGGTATTTTTATCTTGTAAATTACTGTTTCTCATAATCAATGTACTCAACTTGATTATAAATGCATCAAAAATGATTCTGAGTGGTTGGGGGAGCAGTGCCAGAACAGTGTGAATTTTGAGCCTGCACCGTTGATGTAGAGCCCAAATTCGCACTGTTCTGGCATAGCTTCCCCAGCCCTCCAGGAGCAATTCTGATGCATTGGATGACAAATAATATAATTTTACACATGATTAAAGCTGTTTTTATCTTATAAACTATTAATTCTCACAATTAGTGTATTCAATGCATCAAAAATGATCCTGAGTGGCTGGGGGAGCAGTGCCAGAACAGTGCGAATTTTAAGCTTGCACCGCCGTTGTAGAGCCTAAATTCGCACTGTTTTGGCATAGCTTCCCCAGTCCTCCAGGAGCAATTCTGATGCATTGGATGATAAACACTATATTTTTACACATGATTAAAGGTGTTTTTATCTTATAAACTAATATTTCTCACAATTAGTGTGCTTAACTTCATTAGAAATGCATCTGATATGATCCTGAGTGGCTGGGGGAGTAGTGCCAGAACAGTGCGAACTTTGAGCCTGCACCGTCGCGGCAGAGCCTAAATTTGCATTGTTCTGGCATAGCTTCCTCAGTCCTCCAGGAGCAATTTTGATGCATTAGATGATAAACACTATATTTTTACACATGATTAAAGCTGTTTTTATCTTATAAACTACTACTTCTCACAATTAGTGTGCTCAACTTCATTATAAATGCATCAGAAATGATCCTGAGTGGCTGGGGGAGTAGTGCCAGAACAGTGCGAATTTTGAGCCAGCACCGCCGATGCAGAGCCGAAATTCGCACTGTTCTGGAAAACTTCCCCAGTCCTCCGAGAGTAATTCTGATGCATTGGATGATAAACACTATATTTTTACACATGATTAAAGGTGTTTTTATCTTATAAACTACTGTTTCTCACAATTAGTATGCTCAACTTCATATAAATGCATCAAAAATTATTCGGAGTGGCCAGGGGAGAAGTGCCAGAACAGTGCGAATTTTAAGCCTACATTGCCGTTTGCAGAGGGGCCAAATTCACACTGTTCTGGCACACCTTCCTCAGTCCTCCACCCAGGAGTATTTCTTATGCCTTGGGTGACAAACTGGCACATGATAGACACTCCATGTTAAACAAACATGATGACACTGAGACATTGTAAGAGAAACTTAAAATTTTAATTATCAAAAGGTTACAAATGAAAGCCAGATAGGCTTGTTACAAAGGGGGGTTTGAAACAAAAGAGTTGCTTCAAAAAAAAGGTTAACATCTAAGATCTCTAGATCGTGTCTCGCTCGCCTCGAATGCACGGAGCTAGTTGCATGTCCTTGGCAGATATGGTAATCCTCTTTGCATGTATTGCAAGGAGGTTGGTGTCTTCAAAACGCCCAACAATGTAAGCCTCGGAGGCTTCTTGCAATGCTTCAAGGGCAATCCCCTGCACACGGAACTCTGTTCTATATCGTTGGAGAATCTCCTTCACTGTGCGAGCAAAAGGGGCTCTTCTAATCAGCAACTCAGTGTTCCTCTGATAAAACTTGATTTCTTGTAGAGCTTGTGGGGTCTTCTTCACACGCTTTCTCCCACTAGAAGGGCCTGCATGTGTGTACGCTGGTGTTGCTATGGGAGGAGGGTTGGACTCTGGTGATCCCATTGGGCGTGTCCTAGAATCCAAGGGGTCACTCTCTTCCGTGGTGTCGCCAGTATGTGGTCGTTGGGTGCCTTGCACTGTGTTTTGAAGGCATGGTAACACGTGCGGTGTTCTTGGTGCATGCCATATCTGTTGGAATTAGGGTTGCAGGAATGCACACACAACTTCAAGAAGATGAGGAAGCTTGAGCACAACACAGTAGTGTATTATGAGTGCCAAAAATGAAAGATAACAAGCCCTAGAAGATAATGGGCGTATATACAATGCACGGGGGAAAAAACCTCCTAGTGAGGGAAAAAGTGCCCCGGCGGTCCTAAGTGTGTTCACACACATCACTACTATAATATGGTAACAAATGTCCTAAGCTGGCTGCGAAAGAGGCTAAGAAGAAAGAGGCTGGTATGGCTGTTGCAGATGCCTCTCCTTCTAACAATGAATCTGCTAATGTTGTGCTAGATACAGAATGGGCATTCAATGCGCAGTGCAGTTATGACCCATCTTTGCATGACACATGTATGTCTGCAGTAGATTCAGATGTATGGTACTTTGACAGTGGTGCCACTAAGCATATCACCTCGCAGCGCAGTTTATTCACTTTCCTTGAGTCTGCTCCCACAGGGAATACTGTCACTTGTGCCAATAACTCCTCTTATCCCGTTAAAGGAGTTGGACAGATTGTGCTGAATGTTGCAAATGGCAACACCTTTACACTTTTTGATGCATTGTATGTGCCAGGGATCAAAAAGAATCTGCTGTCAGTCTCCGCATTTGCCAAAACAGGTTTGGTTGTAAAATTTGTGGATGACAGATGTACTGTTCATGATCTCTCTTGTGGTGACATCATTGTAGCATCTGGTTCACTATGTCGAGGGCTGTATAAGCTCAATATGGATGGCAAATGTGTAGAGGATTCAGCATGTGCTATTATGGATACGCAGGCTATTTCAAATGCAAAACTGTGGCATGCACGTTTTGGTCATCTGAATTTTGCAAGTTTGCTGCGCCTGCAGAAATCTGAAATGGTGTCTTCTTTGCCTAAGCTTGAGGCACCTGTCAAGCATGTTTGTGAGGGCTGCATATTGGGTAAAATGCAGCGTGCTTCCTTTCCCAAAGATGGATCAGTGAGAGCTGAACGCAGATTGCAGCTTGTTCACAGTGATGTTTGTGGTCCCATGCAAACTCCATCATTTGGAAACTACCTTTACTTCGTGACTTTCATTGATGATTTTACCAGGCATGCATGGGTATATCCTTTGAAGGCAAAGTCCGAAGTGTTTTTGTGCTTCAAACAGTTTTTGGTTATGGCTGAAAATGTGTCAGAAAGTAAGATGGGCACCCTCCGTTCAGATCGAGGGGGGGAGTATATGTCTTCAGAATTTAATGCATTTCTGGCTGAGCGTGGGATAAAACACCAATGTACAGTGCCGTATACACCACAGCAAAATGGTGTGGCTGAGAGAAAAAACAGGTCTCTCATGGAAATGGCAAGATGTATGGTTAAGAGTCAAAGTCTACCACATGGTTTTTGGCTTGAGGCTGTCATGTGTGCCACTTATGTACTAAACAGGTGTCCCACCAAAGCATTACAGGTTGTCACTCCATATGAGGCATGGCATGGCCGCAAGCCATCTGTTGGCCATTTACGTGTTTTTGGTTGCCTGGCATATGCATTAGTGCCTGTGCAACATCGCAGAAAATTGGATGACAAAGCTGTCAAATGTATTTTTGTTGGATATAGTGCTGAGAGCAAAGGCTATCGTTTGTATCATCCACAGACAAAGCGCATTTTGGTTAGCCGTGATGTTGTTTTTGTGGAAGATGCAGTTCAGCCCTTGGTTTCATGTACTAAGGAGACAGATATCAGCTCACGTGATGTCTATGATACATTGTTGCCTCTTTTCAGTGGTGCACAGTCAAGTGCAATACCTCATGAGGCAGTTTTTCAGCCTATGCAGGTTTTAAATGATGGCACAGATCAGCCTATATCTGATGCAGATGTGCATGATGCACTTGAGGATGAGAGACAAGAGATTGAGGGCTCTAGGAATATGCCTAGATGGCTGGTGCAGACTTTGCGTGACAGCAAGTTGGATGCCCCTTTGTCTAGTCGCACTCGTTCTGGCTCTCATGGTGCCTCTTATGCGTCAGATTGTTATGCATTGGCTGTTTCTAGTATGTGCGATGAAAGTGAGCCTGTTTCATTTGATGAGGCACAAAGTTCAGAAAATTGGATGGCTGCTATGCAAGCAGAATACGATGCTATTATGAAGAATGGTACATGGTCTTTATGTGACTTGCCCCCTGGCAAGAAGGCCATTGGCACTAAGTGGGTATACAAATTGAAGCGTAAGCCTGATGGCACAGTGGATCGCCATAAGGCTAGGCTTGTTGCAAAAGGTTATGCTCAAGAGAAGGGCATTGATTTTGATGAGACTTTTGCTCCCACATGTCGTATGACCACTGTTCGTAGCATCTGTGCATTAGCAGCTCATAATGGTTGGAATGTACATCAGCTGGACATAAAGACTGCGTTCTTAAATGGAGATTTGCATGAGGAGGTGTATGTATCGCAGCCTCGTGGTTTTGTTCAAAGAGGGCAGGAAAACAAAGTGTGCAGGTTAAAAAAGGCTTTATATGGTTTAAAGCAAGCTCCACGAGCTTGGTATGAAAAAATACATGCATATTTGACTGCACATGGGTTTCAGAATAGTCCAACAGAAAGCACTTTGTATGTTAAACGTGTGGATGGTGTACATCTAATCATTGCTCTCTATGTCGATGACATGCTGCTCACAGGACCAAATGAGAGTCATATTGCTGATTTTAAGGCTGATTTGAATGCCTCTTTTGAGATGTCAGATTTGGGGCATTTGCATCATTATTTGGGGATACAATTTAAGCAGTGTGATGGAGGTATTGCTTTGTGTCAGACAAAGTATGTTGAAACATTGTTGCGGAGATTTGGCCTTGAAGACTGCAAGCCTATTGCTACTCCAATGGAGACAGGTTTGAAGTTGAGTCTTCATGATGCTGGAGATCACTTTGATGTCACACTCTATCAGACAGCTGTTGGTTGCCTCATTTATGTATGCATTACGAGGCCAGACATTCAGTTTGCAGTCTCACAGGTGAGCAGATTTATGCATAGCCCAGGCATTAAGCATTGGCAGGCAGTGAAGCGTATCTTTCGCTATTTGAGTGGTACTCGGCATCTTGGGTTGTTTTATCCCAAGGGGGGATCATTGCCGCCAGATTTACATGCTTTTTCAGATTCTGACTGGGCTGGTTGTTATGACACACGCGTGTCCACGAGTGGTTTTTGCTTCATGCTTGGAAGCTCATGCATATCATGGTTGAGCAAGAAGCAGCCTACTGTGGCCACTTCTAGTTGTGAAGCTGAGTACAGGGCAGCTTTCACAGCTACGGTTGAGTGTGTGTGGCTCAGACGCCTTATGGCTGATTTGGGTGTTGGGCAGCCATCTGCCACCACCATCTTCACTGACAGTCAGAGCGCATTGGCAGTTGCGCGGAACCCAGTGTTCCATGCTCGTACGAAGCACATTGAGGTGCACTACCATTATGTCAGGGAGAGACTCTCTGCAGGAGAGATCAGTTTGGCTTATGTGCCAACACAGGATAACCTTGCAGACCTTTTCACAAAGGCTCTGCCTCGTGAGAAGTTCGAAGCTTTTCGCAAAGCTTTGGGCTTACTCCCTTTTGTGGATTCGTCCACATAGCTAGACACTTCCCTATACATGAGTGCTAGCTCTTGTTCACCGCATCACTCCAGGGGGGATTTGTTACCATATTATAGTAGTGATGTGTGTGAACACACTTAGGACCGCCGGGGCACTTTTTCCCTCACTAGGAGGTTTTTTCCCCCGTGCATTGTATATACGCCCATTATCTTCTAGGGCTTGTTATCTTTCATTTTTGGCACTCATAATACACTACTGTGTTGTGCTCAAGCTTCCTCATCTTCTTGAAGTTGTGTGTGCATTCCTGCAACCCTAATTCCAACAATATCCATGTATGACTATGCTAACGTGGTGATGTGCTGGTGTTCTTATTTGGGTGTCTACGTAGATCATGAGCTCAAGCTCTCTGAAAAAGTGAAATGAAAATGAAGTGAGAGAAGGAACTATTAATAGTTTTTTTTAGGGGAAAAAAAACCTAACTAAACTTACTTTCTTAGCCTTATTACATCTAGATTTATGCTGGTGCGTGCACAACCCAATGCCTCCCTTGTCTCCTCATTCGTGCACGACGCCAAGCACCATGCCTATGGGTCTGCAACCATTCAAGCCGTGCATGACTTTTTGCAGCCTTGCATGCCTCTTGTGCAAGCTTAGATTGTTGGGCCCACTCCCTAACCAATACCCTTTCAAAGGTTGTGCAATACATCTCTTGTAGATAGTTTGTACGTGTTCCTCCTACAGAAGCTCCACCTCCATGTCTTGTATTTTTGAAATAAACCCCTCTTGCTTTATAATGTGATTTCTCCATCCCTTGGGTACTCCACATGTCAAGTGATCCATACTTGTTCATGAAATACGCACCATGCGCATAAACTATGTGCTGCATACACGACAATAGAATTTAATTAGAAAAAGTCAAGGTTAAAACACCAGTTTATTTTTTTTACTGTACAACTTACCATATAGTGTGTTACTTTACTCTCTCCCCAAGCACCTAGCACACTTTTGGTGAATTCTATGATATGTTGGAATGATGCTCGTTCTTGGGCAGTTGTGCTACTTTGATTCATAATGCGAACCATGTTATTGAAATTTATCCAAAGCTGTTTGCGTATATTTACAAGAGCTAGCATTAGACAATCTACATTTGTGGTGATTGCACACATGTCTCTCCTCTAGAGTCCCCAAGTCTTCTCTTTGAATTCTCTATGTTTGCTCGCTTCTCCAAAAATCTCCTTGCCTTTGATCCAGTCATGGAGACCTTTTGAGCAACCTCGTATGACATACTAGAGGCCTGCTTATTCACTCCAATTTTCACGTTTCCACCATGGCAACCCAGAGAATTCAAAAGATGCTCTAATTTACCAAGGGCTGCAACTTTCCTCTCTTGTGTAGGCATTGTGAATGCATACTCGATATGGCACTTAAGCAATCGATCAAAGATTCTTGTGTAGGCATTGTGAATGCATAATCGATATGGCACTTAAGCAATCGATCCTCATGAATGCATGAAGTGTGCAAAAGTGAATATTCTTTAGTGGAAAATTAATGATGGGGCTCCAATTTGAATTCATATTTGGTTCTCCTCCTAGCATATCACGAGACATGACACCTTCCACCCATCTTGCATTTGGTTGTTCCTCACTTCATCTCATCAGTTGACTCGGTTGGATCTACTGCATCTTCTTCTTCTTCCCTTTCTTGGGACCTTTCGAGGCATCCTTCCCAACAGAACCAACCTTCTGTATACCTTTTCCATTTGTCTTTTTCTGCCTAGGAATATCAATCTGAGCATTGCAGTATGGACAAGGCCATCTTGATGTCGTGCCTTGAGCACAACCCATCATGCATTTAATTGTCTTCAAATCTCCCCCAAGATGCCAATCCACCTTGAACTTTCCTATGTTTTCTACATCTAAAAGTTGACCATCAATTTGCTTTTTGATTACATCTGTTATCCAGGGAGTCCTTTCAAACATCCATGTCAATACCTCATGTGTCTCCTTCGGTACCTCGAATGCACCAAGCCACCAGACCTCTTTCTCAGATTGCTCACTAAAACTTGGTTTGGTAGTCTTTTCCCATGCACAAATCATGGCCTCATTCATGAGCGTAATGCTCATACGTTCTAGCTTCCGACTTTCACAATTTGATACTCATCTAGCTTGAGCACAAATGAAAGTGTGCTCCCCAAAACTGTAAATAAATGGTAATTTACAATATTCAAAACAAAATAATCGTCTTCATTTTCTACTGAAAAACATGAATAGTAGCAATTGCAAGTTCTCACCTTCTGGTGAAAGACCATAGAACTTCACCATAGCTTGTTGTAGTCTCTCAATATGAACAAAGATATTATTGTAAACATCATAGTGAAATTCTATACTTGTTCTCTTGATTTTCTTTCTGCTCGACCTTGTGTTTAATGTTAGTGTGCCCTCAACGTGATAAAACTGTCCTATAGGTCACTGCACATCATCATTATTGATATGCTTGACATTGCAAATCACCTTGAGTGTAGGAAATAAAGTGCCAGTGATTCCTTGTCTTAGAAATGCATCTTTTACAACAACCTGACGGATTGCTTGGTACCCTTTCATGTTGATTCCAGCCGCATCACAAGCATGTTGAATTAATGAAGAATCGATGGAGGTGGTAATCTCACTCACTACATTGCTAACAATAGCTTGGCGTATTTTAGGATGATGAGGGTCAGTAATAATTGAGAGAATATCCTTGGTATTCAGAATGGCTTTGACCAAATCCTTCCATCCCTCTTCATTAGAACCACAACCTCTTCCTGGCAGAACACAAATCATGACTATTTTGTTTAAATCACCGAGTGCATAATGAAAGTTTATGTTACTTACTTTGTTGTACGAATCCTTTTCTTCCGTGCTCCACCTTTAAACGTAAGAGATTCTATACCAGCTAATGTCTTTTTGCGTTCACACCATTTGGCGTTACTTTGAGTCGTTTGATAAATTCCTCTAGCCTTTGAAATTTGAATCTTTGCATCCTTCTCCACATTCTCTACGAGGATCTCTTTTATTTTATCTAATGATGTTTTAAGTCCTTCTTGACATTGTAAAAGGCTGAATTGTGATGCTTGCAATTGAGATTGGAGAATATGGGTTTGCCAAGCTCCACTTGTAGTCAATCTTCTGCAGTATCCTAACAAGCCAAGCTCTCCTTCACCAATAAATTGCATAAAAGATGATAAATTGCGAAAAGGAGGGTTTGCTCTTAATGGAGGGTCAATAGGATAGAGATGCCCATTAACCCAAAGATCTACATTTTTCTCCTTAGCTATCCTACGAGCTTGGACAGATTGTGCATCAGTAGGATGGGTTTTTTTAGAGCTGCCATACTCTTCAGGAATACGAATGTGTAAATCAACCTTCCGTTTTCTAGCTTCACAAGGGGCTATACACACAGCTTGCAAAGGCTCCATAGCTAAGCAGAGGAAGAAGCTAAAGCACAGAGAGAGAGAGAGAGAGAGAGAGAGAGAGAGAGAGAGAGAGAGAGAGAGAGAGAGAGAGAGAGAGAGAGAGAGAGAGAGAGAGAGAGAGAGAGAGAGACTGTTTTGTTGTTGCAGGTTTAACACAAATCCGTTTTTCTAAGTAGAAAATGATATTTTTGATATACAAATATATTAACATGGAGTTTTTCATCAATAAATTATATTTATGAGAAAAAATAAAAAATAATAATTTTTGAGGTCCCCACAATTTTGGGATCTGACAGTTAGTTATGTTTATGGGGTTGTGGGGACCTGACAGTTAGTTATGGATGTACTGGCTCCTGACAGGATTCTGACGTGACCCTTGAATTACAAGCTTTTTGGAGGAAAAAAATTATTTTCATCATACATATTGGTCGGGTGGTGTTTTTTCCACCTCAAAATGTAAAAAAATAAAAAATTTTCCACCTCAAAATGTAAAAAAACAAAAAATAAAAAATTTTCACTTTTTGGGGCCCACCTAAATACGAGAATGTTTTGCTGACGTGTGGAAGGGAGATATGGTGGGAGTTAATGAGAAAGGAGATTTCAAACTAACAAGAAAGATTCAATTTATAGAGAGTGAAGATAAAAATTTCAAAAAGTAAGAGAGAAAGTATGAGAAAAGTCAAAAAGTAAGAGAGAGAGAGAGAGTGAGAATATTCCCTTTAAAAAGTGAAACTAGGGGGGTATAGTTGATGTGGCAAGGCAAAAAATAGGGGTCATCATAGCCTTTGTCTCCCTTAAGCCCAGCTTTTTAAGCGCTAATCCCTTAAAATTAGGAATCCTTAGGAGGCCCTTTTTGGGTCCAAAAAATTCCTAATGCCTTGTGAAGCATTAGGGCCAAAAACGGCTAGAAAAGGGCTGTTTGTTAATCTAAGGATTAAGAAATTGTCCAATTGTGAATTGACACGTATACAAAAGTATGGCATTCTTGTCTCCTCCAAATGTCTTCTTAACGGTTCTATTTTAGTGGCGAACGGCTAAAACGGCTAAATTTAGACGTTTACGATGGCTAACATTAAAGTTTGGGTCCAAAATAGTGACATCTTGTTCCATTTTTTATTTCAAAAAATCAAGCATTAAGATACGAAATCCTCTTTTCAGGCCTTGAAAACAACGCTATTAATGACAAAACACCAAATTTTTCAGACGTCTACTTTTCGCCTTCCCTTCATTTTGGCATATGGTTTATTCTTTCTTCTTTGTACTTTCAAAAGATTCACTATTCAAAAGATTCACTATTCAAAAGATTCACTATTCAAAAGATTTACTATTTTTCTCTTATCTGTGAGCTTCTATGGCATCCTCACGTCGTCCTTCTCATAATATAACTTCTTGTGATTTTCATAACACGAGAGAAGATGGTATTTGGAAACCCATGTCTTTTCGTGTGAATGATTGGGTAACAATGCTTCCCTCTTGCAAAGGTGCCCACAGGGTGAAAAGAACCAAGCGAAATGAAGTGAAATCCCATTGGAAAGGTCGTGTTCTTGCATTCAAAGTGACCGACAATGGCTGGCTTGCAAAAGTTCAACATGTCTACATGGCCAAAGACATGGTGTTGAACTTGGATGAACATCCAATTCTCCATTCTTACTGTAATTCAACAAACCTTTATCTATTTAATACAACACAATATTTCTCTTTCTGATATATTTGTTGTTTGTTTCATTTCAGTTATCTTTCTGTCAACAGCTGTGGAGTGGCAGCCTGTTGAGAGCTTAAGTGGCACATTCAAGGCAATTCACAAGGGGATTGCAGATGTCATGTACGCAGACAAACCACCTTCATTTTACAAATCAGTGGATTTATTTGTGTATTTTGCAGAATACAGGGTTCCATCAAGAGAAGGTGTTCATGGAGAATTGTATGACATACCTATTCCCACAATAATGTCACTAGAATGGGAAGTTCCTGATCCAAATACCATAACAAGCTTCAAATCCAAAATCAAAGATGATATTCTTAAAGCAATGTCTCCGGGAAGGATTTCAAGAAGGATTAAACTTCAATGGTTCTTGCCTATACATGTCTTTGTGGCATGTTTCAAAACAATGGAATTGGAGAGGACAAGAACGATGTGGCTTAATAGAAGACTATCTCTGACTGATCTGGACACTGTACTTGGAGAAGGATGGAGTACCAAGGAAACTTTTCATATGGGGGACAATATCAGTTGTAGAGTAAGCCCAAATTCTTTGTCCATCTCATACCAACTGTGTCGCCAATCCTTAGTTTTGGGCTATGACTATAGGAGATGGAAAAGCAAGCTTGGTAGTTGGGTCCCTTTGGATTCTGAAGAGAATTGTCCAGAGTTTGAATTTAACATCATAGTCCATCCATTCATAGATCCCAGGAAACTCATAGTAAGATCAAACTGGCGACTACAACATGTTAGAGAGTCGCTTGAGTTTCTGGATGAAATATCACCTGAATATAGATTCAAAGTAGATGATATTGTTATCCGTACAAGGATGGAGAGTGTAACCTCATGCATCACATGTCTCCCCCCAAAAAAAGTTGTATTTGAGCCACTTGCAAGGGCAAGTTTGTATAGTTGAAAAGGATTTCTCCAATAATGTAATCAATATATTCTGCTAGATTTCGTCTCGACTTCTTCACAAAATTGGTTAACAAATTGTTCGCGACACAAAACAAGGTTTAACAGTTGAATATCAAATTATTGATACAGAATTTAAGTACAGAAAATTGTCCCAAAAAGGGTGTGTTCATATGGACAAAATGAACAAAACAAAATCCAATATGTGGAATCACTCTACAAAATCAACTTTCCTTTTGGCATGAGATGACCCTGCATCTTTAGAGAATCTTTCTCTCTTCTGTTTGCTTCGATCAAATTTTGCTGATTGAGGTTCAAGTTCTGGAGTTTTCAGCACTTGAGGTGTTGGAGAGGAAGACTTTAGAGTGGATTCCCCTAATGGTGGTAAGTTGGGCTCCTCTTTGAGACCTTCACGTGTTGGCGAGGGAGATTTGGCAGTGGGGTCTGGTTTTGGAGAAGGTTCTTTGGAGGTTGGCCTTGGAGACTTGGCAGTCTTCTTGGGGAACATGAACAAGAAATTTAATGGAGAGCCAACATTTGCCCTCTTACTACCTTTGTTGGACAAACGACGCTTCTGAATTTTAAATTTCACTGGTGAGTGAAAAGGAAGACCTTTAGCAGCACTCCTCTCTTTGACAGGGGTCTTCTCTTTGATAGGTGTCTTCTCTTGAGCTGGAGAAGAGCTCTTCTCTTTGGTAGGAGGACTAGGGATCTTCTCTTTGATAGGTGTCTTCCCTTGAGCTGGTGAAGAGCTCATCTCTTTGGCAGGAGGGCTAGGGGTCTTCTCTTTAGCAAGTGGGCTAGGGCTCTTCTCTTTAACAGGAGGGGTAGGGATCTTCTCTGTAGCCTGAGGGATCTTTACTTTAGAATGGCTCTTCTCTTTAGAATGGCTCTTTTTCCCCTTGGAAGATCTGCTCTTGGAAGGGCTCTTCTTTCTCTTCTTCTTCTCTTTGGCAGAGGTCTTTTCCTTCTTGAATGAGTCATCCTTGTCTTTGCTTTCCTTCTTCTCCCTTTTCCTTTTCTTTGAAGTTGTATCCTTGGCTCCAGGTGGAAAGGGAGAATCAGGATCATATGGATTGATGGATCTGCTCAAAACCATGGACACTGCCTTCTCCCTTACCCAACTTACCCAAGAATCTGAATACTCATGCAACTAAGACAAAAGAAAATAAGAAAGTAAGAAAACAGGTCACTAAATGTATTCACTAAATCAATCAATGGTTTTTATTCATGAACTTACAGGAAGTGTTGTCATTCTAAATCTTGACTCAAGAAATCTCCAAGCATTAGCAAGAACCATCCATCCACAAGATGTTGAGTCTTTCTGCAAGGGAACTGCCTGATTGAAGTACTTAAAATCTTCAAGTTTGTAGTCTACATAGGTAGAGGCTAGAAAACTCAAGATAAGTTTGGCAGCACTGCAAACATAAAATTTTGAGGGTCAACCAAATAATTGAAATCATGCAAGAAATTTGAGGGTAAACACATGGAAAAGTTGATTCTTACATTTTACTTCTCCCATGGATGGATGCCAAAGAGTTCATAAAGATCACATCTCTATCCAATAGATTGATGATAATAAGACTCCAATGGCCTCTGTGATAATATGAGTACTGAAATTAGTTATGAATACTGTCATGTCTATAATAGGCAAAAGGTAATTGAGTATGAGTCTTACACTTCAACATAAGGGTACACAATGTAATTGCAGGTAAGCATATCAAAGTTTTTGAGAAAACTTGCAAGATCCCCTTGCCTATTGAAAAGGCACTGTGTAACAAGGGGATCAAGAATTGTCACTTGCACAGCCATTGATTCATGAAGATCCCTCATAAGACATCTGGAGACACAAACAAAACATGTCAACAAAATATGGTTCCTGAGAAATTCATCAAGAAAACAAAAGCAAATCCCTACAAACCTCAGGCAGATGAAGAGGATTGTGTCAGATATCTCAATATTAGGATTCACAAGCATGCTTGTGTCCTCAGGGGCAATGTCACAATACACCTCATCCTCTCCAGGCATGGACACATCTACTATCATTTGACCTGTCACATTCTGATAAAGCTCTGAATTGGATGAATGGAGAATCTCAGCTTGCTGAGAAAGAAGTGCATCCTCTGAAATTTTCTCCTGCTCTCTCTCTTTTTCAACTTCTTCTTTGATATCCTGAGCTTTTCTTGTATCATAAGGATGAGAAATATCTTCAATAACAACAGATTGCTTGGGTTGCCTTGCTGGAGGGATATTAAGAATTTCAAAAGCTCTCATATCTTGACTTGGAATAGGCTCCAAAGCTTTGTCAAACTTATATCTAAGTCTGGACACCAGCACAAAATCTTTGCTCATAAGAGTGATCCTATGAGCAAATGCAGCAGCAATGTAGCCATCATTCATAAAGTCGATTAAAAAATCTTCAGCAGCCTCTTGAAGACACATGAGGGCCTGGGTCTCCCATCGAACTTTCTGAAGATATGTGTTTCTCATTTTACCAACTAACCTTTCTGATATGTCCCTGACAACCCGAGTAAATGGCAGTCGAGGGATGAGAAGACTTGTAGATTTCTGTGCTGCTCTTATCTCTCTTAAGGACTTCACCTGATAATTCAATCTCTTTCTTGCTGTCGCCCTCGCACGAGGCTTTGGAAGAGGCTTTTCTTGTTCGGAAGGTCCTGGCTTGTCTTCAGCTTTTTGAGTCTCCAATGGTGGGTAGACTTTCCTTGCAGTCTGCTTTGTCCTTGCCATTGAAGCTTAAAAAAGAGACCAAATGAAGCGATTTGTATAATAGGACAAAAAAATGAGGTAGCCCGAACGAAGCGATAGAGCGAATCCAAAGATTATGGAAAGTGATAATCGCTTGATTCGGGCACGAAATAAAAAAAAGGAAAAGTCCCGAACGAAGCGATGAGGAGAATCCTAGAGAATCGGATGTGTGTAATCGCTTGATGCGGGCAGGAACTAAAGAAAACTAGAAGTCCCGAACAAAGCGATGAGGAGAATCCTAGAGAATCGGATGTGTGTAATCGCTTGATGCGGGCAGGAACTAAAGAAAACTAGAAGTCCCGAACGAAGCGATGCGGAGAATCCAAGGATCTCGGATGAGCGTAATCGCTTGATTCGGGTAGGGAATTGTGAAAATGCTTGATATGGAAAAAGTCGGGTTGGGAAACAAAAGGTAGCCTGCTTTCGCTTGATACAGTGTCGGAGAAAAAAATGAATATTTTCAACAATATTAAGTTTTTATACCTCGGATATGTCGTACAAAGTACCGTTGGGTACACGTGGCATGTAATCATTATTGCCACGTGGCATAAACGGTCACTATTTAATGTCTTTTAATCACGCACTTTCAATTTTTTTCCCCAGTTTTGGACCACTCATTTGCGTCAGATCAAGCTGTGCACCGTTTTCTCTTCCAAACCCTATTTTGCAAAAATCAAAATTTATTTCGAGACCTTGGAATTGTCAAAGCCCGCACCAAGCGATAGAGTCATTCCAATTTTTTTGGACCTTTCATTTTCGCTTGGTTCTGGCACATCAGAATTTTTCAGGCATTTTTCTCAAATATCTCAATGAGTAAAGGTGTTGCGGATCGACATGAACTTGTTGAAGAAAGCCCAAGTGAGAAACTCTTGAATGCTATTTTGCAAGATGGTCATGATATGAAGATATACGTTGATGCAGTGGAGATTTTCAATCCAAGGTTTTCTCTTTCAGATGTTTTGTTGAAGCTCAAGGACATTCTTGAAGATGAGTACAAGCAATTTGAAATGTCAATTCAAGCTCATTGTTTTCGTGTCGGAGACCATGATTTTTGTCACCTTACAGATTTTACACAGCTATCTGTGGAGAAAGCCAAAGTAACAAAGAGGTTCAGTAGATTTTCAAATAGAACCTCTTTCACATGCCCTTCATCCATTTCTTGTCCTATCCATAAAAAGCATTGCAACCTTGTCCCCAAGGATGTCTCCTTTCTTTTCTTCCTATTTTTGAAAGCATAAATACAGGATAAAGAGCAACAACCAGAAATTGATGTAGAGAATGAGGAAGAAAACTTAAATGTCACCACAGTTTCAAAGTTAGAGAAATGTGAAGTTTTAGAAGAGGAAGAAATTGATGTTCAAGCTGAGGAGAGAGAAAGTGCCAATCTTGATGTTGCAGAATTTAGGGCTTCCACTATTACTGAAGAGCCTTCAGAGGTAGCAAGTATATCTGAATCCTCTGTTACTCTTCCAAACCTTCCTTTCTTTTATATCAATGAGAAAGATTTTATTCCTCTTTCCTATCTTCAATGTCTCTTCAATATCAGAGAAGACTACTGTATTGCAGCAATTTCAGAAGCTTGTGAAGTGGCCAAAGACTTTATTGATACAGAAGTAGAGCCAAAGGAAGAGTTTTGGACACTTGATTTGCAAACATCTGACAACTCATTTATCCCTGCTACTGATGCACTTGCCTTGTGCCTTAAAAAAATGGAAGAGGGGAAACCTTCCTTGAATGATGAGGATTTTGAGAACAGGCTAATTGAGTTAGGTATTGAGTCTTTTGGCAGAGATTTCAAGCTTCAGGCAGATTCTGATAAAGTGGAAAGGGTTGGCTCATGCAACTTGATGAAAGACAAAGTAGTAATTGAGGATGAGTTGCAGAAGGTAGCTTCCATTTAATCTTTTGTTAAATGTTATTGTGATTGTAATTTTTTTTAATTGAGGTTTTTGTCTTGCAGATTGAATTGCTTGATAAGGATGATTTTCTGGGAAGAGCTAGAGGCAGCAGAGTGAAATCTACAGAAACTAGGTCAAGAAGGCCTTCATCTGCTCTCATGCACTACTTGCCTACATTGGATAAGGCTGTGTTCTGTGCATTCCACATGAACTTCTCTGAAGATGCTGAGTTGCCAATATTTGCCTTGAAGGTGTTGTCAAGGTTCATGGGATATACTCCCCTTCAAATAAATGCTAACAAGGTTTTGCTTCTGGAGAGAGCTGCTGCTCTTAGAATCTTTGGATATGCTGCAGGTTTCAATGCCTCAAGAGCAGGATACTTTCTTTGCTACTCTAGCTATGCAGCTGCAGCTGAGGTGTCAGATATCAATCTTCTTGGAGGTTATAGAAGGAGAAAATTTTTGAGATACAGAGGTGACATGCCAAGTAGTCCCAAGAGAATCAAATACTAATGTACACAATATTTTGCAAGGACCGACTTTATTTCAGCAAAATTTTTTGTTAGAGGTACAAATGTGTTAGTAATCATTAGTCTCTTTCTTGAGGTGTTGGTGTAGTTTCAGATTGCTGGGTCTTTGATCTCATCCTTTGTAATTGCCTCCTGTAGAACCAATTGAATAATTCGTTTAGTGCATTGCTTCTTCTTTGTCCACCTCCTCCTCTTCGGGTACATCTAAAAAAGGAAGTTCTCGCTTGATAATGAGACTTTTCCATTCCTTGTGTATT
The DNA here is from genome assembly GCF_041138505.1 of Cibotium barometz. Taxonomy (NCBI): domain Eukaryota; kingdom Viridiplantae; phylum Streptophyta; class Polypodiopsida; order Cyatheales; family Cibotiaceae; genus Cibotium; species Cibotium barometz. Next base: position 48,839,361 of record NC_141046.1, on the reverse strand, counting down.
CCATGTTGCAAGTGGTCCTTCTGTAGCAAAATATGGTCCATGCAAGTAAAGAATATGCTACAAAGAAAATTTTTGTTAGTACATTTAAGAAATTACAAGTAATAAGTCTGGACACACCAATTTATAACTGTTTTGATAAGTCTGAATACTCACCAAGTAATAAGTTATGTCTTTTTCTCCCCAGGCATCTATGATAGCTTTGATCAAAAGCTTTATTGCGTTTTTGAAATCATCTGCATAAGTATTTGAACCAACTTGTCGTCTAAGGACTTTGAAAAAATTGTCGAGTTTTTTCCAAACTTCCATACGTTTGTTGGCTACATCTGGTCTACTTTTGACATTTGTGGTGATGACACACAGCTGTTTCCAACAGTTCCACATTGCGTTGACTTGTTTGGTGTCATGGTTGCTCAAAAATCTTCTCGCTTTTGCTCCTCCCATTGAAACATCTTGCAGAACATCACCTGTACCTCCAGAAAGAACAGGATCTTTTTTAAGATGCACTTCCCCACCATGAAAACCCATTTGAGAGAGCAAGGCTTCGCACTTTTCTATGTACTCATCTGCAAGTTTAGTCAGCTTAATAGAATATGCATAGTCCAGATGAAGTCTGAGCAATTTGTCCAAGATTCTTATCTCTGCATGCAGTGTACATATATGCACATTTTTCAAATGTATTGGTAGAATTGGATCCCATATTTTAACAGAAGTTGGATAATCGACAACATTCACATTATTTCTGGATGGTGGTTTTCCAATCTCATTTTCTGCAAGCCATTCTTTTGTCCCTGTGCTTGCCATGCAATAAAGACATGGATATTTGGTATTTGCTCCTCCACATACACCAAACATACACTTCAACGCCTTGAGGTCGGCACTCAAATGCCATTCCACAATGAAATCACCTATGTCGTCAACATGAAGGTGTTCACCTGTATTTTGGCTCTGAATAACTAAAGGAATGTCTGTTTTTGAGAAGAGCCACTTTAATGTTTCATGACTCTATACTGGTACCTGAGCTGATCCAATCCACCATAGCTCCATTTCTGATTGAGTTTTGTGGTATGGAGAATCAAGCTTACCCTGACTATAGTCCAATGCTTTATTCATTAGGGATATAGATATTCTTTCCATTTTTTGACACTTTTGGATTTGAGCTTCATCTAATTTTAAAACAAATACAAGTTTTCCTTCACAATCTATTTCTCTTATGTTGTAATATCTCACCATAAAAGATTGGACTTTTCTAATGTTCATCCAAATATTATTATAAACGTTGTATTCAAAAGATGATTTTTTTTTTGTCTCTCATATGGCATTGTTCCCTCAATATGGAAATACTCTCCGAAATGTTTAGAAATTTCCTCATTTAACAGAGTTCTATATTTTCCAACATTGTGAGGTCTAGGCAACCCAAAAGCTTTGATTTTGTAATACTTAAGGACCCTGAACCAGGTTTTAGAGATGGCTCTGTATCCCTTTCTACTCACTCCCACTGTGTCACAAACTTCTTGCATTTGGGAAGGCTGGACTAATAAGTCCATATCTTTTAATAGATGTTGAAAGACCAGTTTTTTTTGAGTTTGATTTTCAGGAAGTTCTAAAAGTTTCAAGATATCCGACCTATTCATAAGCTCATTCAAAAATCTTACCCTTTCCTGAGCATTAGACATGTCAAATCCTAGAAGGTTAGTAACATGATCTCTTACAAGTTTTAACCTTTTTTTTCTTTGTCCAGATCTCTCTGTTAAGTTAACTACATCCCGCATTCGTTTTACTCGTGCTCTTAATCCTATTGGAGTTTCTTTTAAGGTTTTCAATTGATCATTTTCTTGTTTCAAAGACACTATTTCGTTTTCAAGTTCTAAAATTTTTGTTGCATTCAAAGATGAAGTATTTTGAAGATATGTAGTATATTCTGCATAATTAATATGTGATTGAGATAGTCTTGAACTATAACCAAGTAAGCCATCCTCCCCATCACCAACAAATCTAATCAAATCATGTGGTGTGTGAAAAGAAGGATACCTTCCTGTTTTGGGATCCGGTGGATATAGACTTCCATCTGTCCATAGGTCAATATGCTTCTTTCCTTCGTTGCGAAGATATTGAGCTTCATTTGCACATGAAAGGGATCTTTGGTAGACACTCCGTGTAGTTGCATACTCTTGGTTGAGCTTGATGTTCAAATGAAACTTACGATTAGATGTATCACTCATTACTAACCGAGCAAAAAATATAAGCAGAGCTATTAGATCATGAGAGACACAGAAGAATGAGAATGAGATGTAGCTTGTGAAATTTTTAGAGAAGCAGAGGAGTGAAATTTTTTTGGAGAATGGATAAGAGCGCGTTTTGAGAGAATGGTCATTTTGCCGCGTAGTCACTAAAAGAGGACAAATTTCGAGACGAGCCATTAAAGAGTAGCATGAAAACGATCTATTTTTTAAGATTTTAAAATATGCACTTAGATACGTATTCAATCAGATAGATACGCTTTAAATACCCAAAACGGCTAAATTTGGAGCCGTTTTGACCGTCAACATTCTACTAATTAGCAAGTTAGCGAAATTCCTTACACAGCCCATTTTGAGACGTTTTTGGCCCTAATGCTTCTCCTGATGATAGAGACAACATGCTTCTTCGTGTTAGGCACCTTGATCAGATCAATTAATTCTTGAATATTCTCAAACTTCCTGATGAACTTCATCAAATCAACATGATCAACTGGCATGTCAATTATTTCATTATAATAACTGATCCAGTAGCTTTTGCATGACCTGGGCAATATACAATATTTTTTGTTGATCTCTGCTCTTGATCTGAGAGTTGCCTCACTGCATTCTGATCTTCTTTTGATATACTCTTTCTTGAATGAAAATCAATTATACTCTTTCTTGAATGAAAATCAATTATAGCAACTTTTCTCTATCAGACAAGGTTCTGATCCTCTCTTGTTCCTTCTTCATCCTTGTTATAATCTTCTGCTCACTTCTTCATCTTTGTTATAATCTTATGCTCACCTTCTTCAGCTAACTTTTAGCTCCCTTGTTAGCTTTTCATTGATGCTTTCAGTAGTCTTCTTCTCCTCCTTAAGAGTATCAGCACATACTATTTGTATTTGTCTAAAAGTATCTTGTGTATATGTGCCCACAACTTTTTCTTGTATATATCTATATTTATTTTTAACTGATCTTTTTTGCCACGTGTTTTTTTTCTAAGGTCTAACATGCTATCCGGTTCATATCTTATGAAATTTATTTTTTTTGCCACGTGGCTAGCATGTCGATGGCTTCTTGCATTTTTTCCACGTGTCTAGCATGTGGATGGCTTCTTGCATTTTTTCCACGTGTCTAGCATGTTGATTGATTCCGCTTCGTGCTCCTTGGATTTCATTCTTCTGTGGATGCTCGTTGCTTTGCGGGTTTTCTTCTTGTCGTGCATGGACGTGTTTCTGGATATTTTCCATGAACATGGACGTGTCTCTAGATGGATTCGAGTTCCAGCTCCTTGGATTTCCTTCTGCTATGCATGTTCATTGCTTTGCTAGTTTTCTTCCTACCGTAGATTTGCACGTGCTTCTGGATGGCTTCCTGTTCCTGCTCGTTGGATTTCCTTCTTTTGTGGATGTTTGGTGCTTCTCATATATTCGTTTCTTTGGTCTAACATGCTATCCATGTTTTGTTGTTCCTATGGATTTGCACGTGCTTCTAGATGGCTTCCGGTTCCTACTCCTCCTTGGACTTCATTCTTCTATGGATGTTCGGTGCTTCTCATATAATCATATGAGATATGCCATTTGTCAACATGCATCGCCTGTATCGTGCACCGGTATATTTTCTTCTCGAATTCATTTTGTGTCTGCATTATTGGTACTCTCTGGTATGGCCTGCTTCTGGAATGCTTAGCATGTCATTTGGTAATTCATTCTCTATAGTATTTAATGAACCTGGGTCATTGTTCCCAATTCAATTGAATAGATTTTCACCCTCTGTATCATGTGGTTGTGATGCCACCGAGGAGGAAACCTTTTCATGATATCACTAATATCATGAAGGTTGATCGCTGTCCATCTTCATCCTTGCTGGTTCGTTCTGATCAGCATGCTGGTCCATGTACTTCACCACTGCTCATGAAACAGAACCTTCCACTTCCACTATTCTAAGAGCATCTCCTCAAATCGAGACGCCTCCGGAAGGAACCTATATTGTGCGTAGCCTCCATGCAGTGAAAAATAAAGCGCGTTCTTCTGGTAATAATTTTCTCTTTTTTTTTCAATTTTTTTTTGGGTTGTATATTCTTCCATGTATGTTGTCTATTTTTTTTTCCTTTTGTGTTACAGCATTATTCTTATTTCCATAATGATAAATATGTTGTCCATAATATGCAGCCTAAACATGAAAGTGCCAAAACATGAAATGTATATGCAAGCAAAATCTTTTTTGCATTGCAATTTTATTTTTGGACTAATATATATCATGTTGTCTTTGTATATAAAACAAGCCAAGATGTACATTTTTTGGCATATTTGCGTCAAATGAATTCATCCTTCCATGATGATATGTAAGAAGGCGTACATAGCCAAAAATGTACATTTTTGAATTTCCTTATATAATAAATATTACTATCTGTATTTCTTGTTCGTAGTTTTTGGCTTGCTCTTATCTATTAATAAAGCTAATTTAAGCATGTTACTTTTGATTAATTTCTATAATTAGATTTATTGCAGCTTTTGTATTCCAGGTTTCACTTTTATTACTTTAATTTTCGTGATTATCATTTCTTCGTTAAAATTTACAAACTTTTGTAGTCTATTTCATTTTGTAAAGTATTTTATAGTACTGTAAATATAAATATATTAAATCAATAAATTATTATACTAATTTATTATTCATTTTTTAATAGTCTACTTAATTATTAATTTTTCCATTGTTTTGTACTAGTCTAATTAAAGAATTTGTATATTACAAATAAATATTTAAATGATATTTATGTAATTGTACAAATACTTTTTTTTTAAACTTCTTTAATTATAATACAAATTTGATTTAATTAATATTTGTTTACTTGTCGAAATTAAAAAAATTATACTTTTTTAATTCTAAAACAAATATGATTTAACTGATTCAATACAATTTTGATTTAACTAATAGTTGTTACTTTTATAATTGTAATACAAATTTGATTTGAGTGATTCAATATAATTTCAAATATTTAAATATAAATTAAATTCAAATGTAATAAAGTTGTTACTTTTATAATTGTAATACAAATTTGATTTGAGTGATTCAATATAATTTCAAATATTTAAATATAAATTAAATTCAAATATAATTAAAACTTTAATATTTAAATTTGTATATGATGATACGATAGTATGCAAACTTTCATTTTTTGATTAAAATTCCTTATGCTATTGAAGTTAATAAATTGTGTTTTAATCCAAAAAATAATAATAAGATTTTAAACCACAACTTTAATTTTATTTTTGACTGCAAATGTGCATTTCCCTTTGAATATTATAATCCTTCATAGTTTCTTAATTTTGACTGTTTCTTGAAGGTTCAAGCAAAGTAGACACTAAAGGGAAAAAACCAATGCAAAGTGAAAAGAATGCAGAATCAAAACCTTCCATACACAAAATCCCTTCTTTTCCGTCGGAGAAAAAAAAAAGGCTATTTGAAGTATCCGTCATTACAATTGCAATAAGCAATAGAGATATTCCCTTGTCTTGCTGGGAGCCCTTGGAGGAATTTGTAAGGATGGAATGTTTAAAAGGTCTCTTCACACTTGAGAAAGGAGGAATCTTAAATCACTTGCATTTTCAAATGGTAGCTAGTTTGATGGCACCATCCCTGATAAGCATAGGAAAAACCATAAAGAGATATTTAGGATGGGATTTATTCAAGCCTGAGGGTGCATTAGTTATGTGTAGAGGTCTCAGACAAATTAAGACACATACCCTAGAGGGCATGGTGGGTTATTGCATGAAATATTTGCATAAACCACACTTTAAATTTTTCTCGCACAACCTATCAATTGAAGAAATTACTAGAGGACATCAAGTATACGCCTTATATCGCCAGGGGGACTTAAAGAATAAAGTTTGCTTATCACTTGTCAATCTTTTTGTTAGAGCATACATCTATCTAGATAATTATATAGCTAATAAACTAGGTGCATCTTTACAAACCACTCTCTTGAAAATGATTCATACTGAAAAGTACTACCTTGCAGCCTCTTGGATTATTCCAAAAACTGGCTCCGAAATGAGTAAAAAAAGGTCACGAGCAATGTGGAAAGTGATGAAACTCCCGCACCTAACTCAATGTACTGATATAGAATAAATTTTCTTTCAAGATACTGCACCGACAAGATACTTTGGCTCCTTCAATGGAAGAGGAAGCAGAGATTATGATGAGGAAGATAATGAAGACACTGTTGAACTTAGAGATAACAACAATGCACCAAGAAGTAGATCGAATCCAATCGTCGTGGACGATGATCAGCAACCCCAGTCACCGAATGATCATAGTTCATCTTATCTATCTGTATGGGAGAGAGCATATAAATTCAAAAAAGCAATTGTGGATGGTGATGAATTTGTTCCGCTCTCTCTTGAAATCTGTAACTTTGTGGGTCTTACTGAAGAAGAAGCGTGTTTTGTTTAGGATCAGCATTTGCTTTTTTTCAGATGTAATTACACCACCTTTTTTTTAAAACTTCTTTGTTCACATCTTCTTTCTGGATGTAATCGAACGGCCTGTTTTTATACAACTTTCCTTTTTTTATACAACTTTTCTTTTCACATGAATTTCTCCTTCGTTTGAAATTGTAAATATTTAAATTCTTTTTTTTAACCCTTCAAGCTATGGTTTCAAATTTCTTATTTATAATTGAAGGTTATATTGTATTGTCAACCATGCAATTAATAAGGTTATAATGAAAATTTAAATATGCACCCACACAAAAAAATTAATTAATAGCTTAGAGTGAATATACACCCACAAAAAATAAGAAAGTGCCCAAACATGAAATGTATATGCAAGCGAAATATTTTTTGCGTTGCAATTTTATTTTTTGACTAATATATATCATGTTATCTTTGTATATCTTTGTATATAAAACAATCCATGATGTACATTTTTTCGGCATATTTGCGTCAGATGAATTCATCCTTCCATGAATATATGTAAGAAGGCGTACATAGCCAAAAATGTACATCTCTGAATTTCCTTATATAATAAATATTCCTATTTGTATTTCCTGTTCCCAGTTTTTAGCTTGCTCTTATCTATTAATAAAGCTAATTTAAGCATGTTACTTTTGATTAATTTTTGTAATTAGATTTATTACAGCTTTTGTATTCCAAGTTTCACTTTTATTACTTTAATTTTCATGATTATCATTTCTTCTTTAAAATTTACAAACGTTTATAGTCTATTTCATTTTGTAAAGTTTTTACAGTACTATAAATATAAATATATTAAATCAATAAATTATTATACTTATTCACTATTCATTTTTTAATAGTTTACTTAAATTGTTTTCCCATTATTTTGTACTAGTCTAATTAAAGAATTTATATATTATAAATAATATTTAAATGATATTTATGTACTTGTACAAAAAAAATTAAAAACTTCTTCAATTGTAATATAAATTTGATTTAATTAATATTTGTTTACTTGTAGAAATAAAAAAAATTATACTTTTTTAATTCTAAAACAAATATAATTTAACTGATTCAATACAATTTTGATTTAACTAATTAATAAAGTTGTTACTTTTGTAATTGTAATACAAATTTGATTTGAGTGATTCAATATAATTTCAAATATTTAAATATAAATTAAATTCAAATGTAATTAAAATTTCAATATTTAAATTTGTATATGATGATATGACAATATGCAAACTTTTGTTTTTTGATTAAAATTTGTTATGCTATTGAAGTTAATAAATTGTGTTTTAATCCAAATAATAATAATAAGATTTTAAACCACAACTTTAATTTTATTTTTGATTGCAAATGTGCAATTCCCTTTGAATATTATAATCCTTCATAGTTTCTCAATTTTGACTGTTTCTTGAAGGTTCAAGCAAAGTAGACACTAAAGGGAAAAAACCAATGCAAAGCGAGGAAGAATGTGTTATCAGAACCTTCCATACACAAAATCCCTTGTTTTAATCCAAATAATAATAATAAGATTTTAAACCACAACTTTAATTTTATTTTTGATTGCAAATGTGCATTTCCCTTTGAATATTATAATCCTTCATAGTTTCTCAATTTTGACTGTTTCTTGAAGGTTCAAGCAAAGTAGACACTGAAGGGAAAAAAACAATGCAAAGCGAGGAAGAATGCGTTATCAGAACCTTCCATACACAAAATCCCTTCTTTTCCATCGGAGAAAAAAACAAGTCTATTTGAAGTATCTGTTACAATTGCAATAGGCAATAGAGATATTCACTTGTCTTGTTGGGAGCCCTTGGAGGAATTTGTAAGGATGGAATGTTTAAAAGGTCTCTTCACACTTGAGAAAGGAGGAACCTTAAATCACTTGCATTTTCAAATGGTAGCTAGTTTGATGGCACCATCCCTGATAAGCATAGGAAAAACCATAAAGAGATATTTAGGATGGGATTTATTCAAGCATGAGGGTGCATTAGTTATGTGTAGAGGTCTCAAACAAATTCAAATGCATACCCTAGAAGGCATGGTGGGTTACTGCATGAAAGATTTGCATAAACCACACTTTAAATTTTTCTCTCACAACATATCAATTGAAGAAATTACTAGAGGACGTCAAGTATACGCCTTATATGGCCAGGGGGACTTAAAGAATAAAGTTTTCTTATCACCTGTCAATCTTTTTGAAAGAGCATACATCTATCTAGATAATTATATAGCTAATAAACTAGGTGCATCTTTACAAACCACTCTCTTGAAAATGATTCATACTGAAAGTACTACCTTGTAGCCTCTTGGATTATTCCCAAAACTGGCTCCGAAATGAGTAAAAAAAGGTCACGAGCAATGTGGAAAGTGATGAAACTCCCGCACCTAACTCAATGTATTGATATATAGAAGAAATTTTCTTTCAAGATACTTTGACCCCTTCAATGGAAGAGGAAGCGGAGATTATGATGAGGAAGATAATGAAGACACTCTTGAACTTAGAGATAACAACAATGCACCAGGAAGTAAATCGAATCCAATCGTCTCGCGGGACGATGATCAGCAACCCCACTCACCGAATGATTACAGTTCATCTTATCTATCTATATGGGAGAAAGCATATAAATTCAAAAAAGCTATTGTGGATGGTGATGAATTTGTTCCGCTCTCTCTTGAAATCTGTAAGTTTGTGGGTCTTACTGAAGAAGAAGCGTGTTTTGTTTAGGATCAGCGTTTGCTTCTTTCCAAATAAAATTACATCGCCTTTTTTTAAAAACGTCTTTGTTCACATCTTCTTTTTGGATGTAATCGAATGGCCTATTTTTACACAACTTTCTTTTTTTTATACAACTTTTCTTTTCACATGAATTTCTCCTTCTTTTGAAATTGTAAATTATTAATTTATTTATTTTTAACCCTTCAAGCTATGGTTTCAACTTTCTTATTTATAATTGAAGGTTATACTGTATTGTCAACCATACAATTATTAAGGTTATAAATGAAAAAAATTAATTAATAGCTTAGAGTGAATATGCACCCACAAAAAAATTAATTAATTTCTTTTCCCAAACCCCATCTGTGGTGGTGTCATCCCTTTTTAGCAATATTTATCAAAATGTCACTGGTTTCATACTATTCCTTTAGCTCTTTATGCAATTCATGGATTATGTGTGACTGCTATGCTGCATTGTCTAATTGTGTTAATGGCAAAGAAAGGGTACTAGCAACCTTTTTCTTCCTTCATCTTGTTTTGGACGGTTGTTGAGGCTTTGCCTTGCATGTCTTCTTCAAAAGCATGTTAAGCGTTTGTAGCACATTGATGGTCACTTCTTGTTCCTTTTAGCTTCTTATTAAAGGTTGTCCTTTTAAATAAATGTCTTCGCTAATGATCTTATCATCCATTGTTTTTTACTTTTTGCATATGTATGTGTGTCTATTTAACCATTGCTCGACAAAGCAAGTGTTTTTGTCCTTTTTATTTCTTTTCTAGGGGTTGATGCTGAGGCTACTATAGGGGCTCTTGTTCTGACTACCACCTCCTTCATCATGCTGAGATTGCTAGGGATTGATGCTTCTTTGTCGAATGTGCCACCTCCTTCATCATGCTTTGGGTCCTCTAGAGGTATTAACAACTAGGTTTAGCAACAACAAGTGGGAGGTGAAAGGGCCATCACTTCATAACCTTCCTACTAGACGTCTCCTATGGTCTCCAACACTATGCCTTCACATTGCTACTGCATTACGTCTATGGGGGCACCTTCACTATGTCCAGTTCCGCCTCAGTCTACTCATGCTGTTGAACATTCAATTGACCTATGAACTTTGTTACTAGTTATGTAAGTGATTAGGTCTTTTTTTATTATTGTTTGTTGAATTTTCATGCTTTGAGCTACCAATTTCAATAACGCATTACTCTTCTCCACAGAAACGAACTCCTCCAAACATCAAGGCATTTGGATTGCCTTTCATCATCATGAGTCCGATGGTAGAATCAAAACTTTGCATTCAAGATAGCAGGCACCAATGAATTCTCAGGATTTACTTCATCAACATTGGCCAATCGCTCCTTAAATGCAAATCACCAAGAAACCAAGGTTTCCCCTTCTTGCCCCTATGCAACAAGCTTCAAAACATAATGAAAAGTAACAATGGAAAGATAGATAGAAAAACCAAGTGTAGTAGACAATGTAATAAATAGAGAATTTAAAAATTATGAGATAAGTACAATGCGCTCTCAAGTAGAGATTAGATGGTGATCTAGACAAACTCTAGATGGAGGAAGTACTAAGTGTTATAATAGAGGGTGTGGATACCCACAAGCATTGGGTGCCTTAGCTTGTGTGATAACTATGTCCAAAAATAGTGCTACAGGTGGTGTGGTAGATGCGTATACAACGCGGTCGAATACGTTGTATGGATGTGTTCACCACTTGCATATCAGGAATGTAGCCAACCTTCCACCACCACCCACTGATAATGAACTTAGGTATCCTAGGGAATATTCTAAGAATATTTTCCATACTGTCCGGGCCCCAGCTATTGTTTGCACCCCTGACCATCTTCTAACATCAATGGTTTTAATAATGATTCCATCGGCATCTAAGTCCCCACCAAAGACATGTGCACCAATGGATTCTCCTCATAATGGGGGCCTTTATAAATGTGCACCAAATGTAGATGTGAGATACATGATAAGAGGCGGCATTGAGTGTATACTAACATTTCAAAATTTGACTTCCTAATTAACCAGGAAATATTGGGTGATCCCAATAGCTTGGAATGGACGGAAGAATGGAGCTAAGCCCTAGGCTAGTCTCCGGCTGTGGCACCAAAAATGTTCAAGTTAAGAGCTTACCTTAGCATGTGTCATAGCTTAGAATGGACAGAAGAATGGAGCTAAGCTCTAGGCTAGTCCCCGACTATGGCACCAAAAATGTTCAACTTAAGAGCTTACCTTAGCATGTGTCAGTAGGTCTTGTGATTTCAAACTTGTTTATTTTTATTATTTTTTCTCCCCCTAAACCACCATGAATGCAAGAGCTTCAAAGCTCCGAATGATTCGGAGACTCTGATCTCCAATGTGCAGTAAGCTTGGGCCTATTTCTTGTTCAAGTTTCATTTCCTTTTGTGTCTCCATACTCAATTTTTCTCAATTACTTCCTTAGCCAAACCGTGAGCCCTAGCTAGAGCTTTGGGTTTCGACACTCTAAAAGGCTGAAGAAATAAAATTTTTACGGGCACCTGTATGAGCATCGGTATAGGCATTAGTATAGATGCCGATAATAATTAAAAAAAATATTACGACGTCTATATTGGTGTTCATATTGGCACTCATATAAGTGCCTATACCGACAGCTCAACATTTTTCATTTAAACTTTTTAGTTTGAACCTTTTTCCCGCGCCCAACATTGTAAACACTACAACAGAATGAGGGTGTAGCAGTGAAAATAGCTGTGCTTTTATAACTAGAAGGGTAGGTAGATTTCAGGCTATTTTCACTACTAGAAACACTACTATTTTCGCTTTGCAAACAACAGGTTTGCTACTCAACAGCGAAATATCGTCTTTGCTGAGCAGTGATATTTCGCTATCCCACAGCAAAATTACACTGCTCAGTAGTGATATTTCGCTGCTATTTTCACTGCTCAGCAGGCGAAAGTTCTGCATAGCAAAAAAAGAGCTGGGACCAACTTGGGAGTCTGCATAGGACTCCCTAGTGTGCCCCAACTCTTTTTTTTAATTAAAACAAAGACACACTTTCAGTTTTATGACACAAACACAAATATAAGAAACACACAGATTGGAGAATGCAATTAAGCCCAAAAATTATTATATTTCACAAAGTGCTGGGCCTTTAGCCATATATAAATAAAATGTTTACAATGAAGAGGTATCTAACTGGAATCCTCATTGGATTTCAAGTGATCATCATCATCGCCTTCCTCGTCCTCTTCACTTACTTCTATCGCTCCATGCTCATAATCAAGATCCTCCTCTTCATCTTCGCCTTCATCCTACATACATGCCATCAAGCGTAAGGTAAGCAAGGGCATTAAAATACAATTAGACGTAGAAAAGAGAATGGTTTAGGCTCACTTACCTCATCTTCTTGAGTCCCTAAAATGGACTCATCCAAGTGTACGCCTCGCGTACGCATCCACGCCCACAGCGGACAGGGGGCTCTGTACCCATAATCATACTCCTTTTTTATTGGGTCATGCCCAACAACCTCCCTCTACAAAAAACAATTAAGAAAATATACAATTAGTTAAAGAAAACAATATAGTACAAAACAAAATGAAAGAGGAGAAGAAATGATCACTTACAAAATGAGCAATAAAGGAGGATTTTTTGTCGAAACCGAAGTGTGACGCCCATCGCTTCCGTAGTCGGGAAGCACTCGCCATCGCTTGTTGTTGTAAAGCACCTAGGTGCTTTCTCATGAACCTACATGCATGTCTCCACTCCTCGGCCATGCAAATGCTGGGCTTCTCCAAGTTATTCTTTGTTGCTCTCTTGATATTTGCTCTCCTATTAGAGAGCAAAAGCTTGATTCGCCTCTTCATCAACTCCTCGAAGAAGCAAAGAACCGCATGTGGAACAGGGAACTCCGACTTAAGCACATTAATGATGTATTGCTTTGAAAGTTTATCTTGTGCTTTCCACTTTTTGAAGGAGTTCATGAGCTCCAAGTTTGCAAGTACATGCATGCGGTTCATGACTTGCTTTCCTCGTGCATTCATCACAAGGGCACCATCCACATCCACATTGTATAGTAGGGTGCATGGATCGAATGGTGGAATGGGTCTCTTGGGGGTCGGCTCATAATGTGTAGAGGAAGAGCCCCCTTATTGGGAAGACGCATCTGGAGACCTAGTGCTGCTTTTGCCAAAGCAAAAGTAGCCTGGTCCCCCCCCGTTAGCACGTCTACTACCCCCCTAAACTCCCTACTATTCGTCGTCTGGTGAAGATGGACGTGAGTGAGCGGGGGTGGGTCTAGTCGAGGAAGGTGGTGTAGGCTCATCACAACCATATCGTGATGGGCCTGCACCACTCGGCCCCGTGTCTATCAAAGGTGTGGTCTACCCCGACTGGCCAAGTGGGGTAGATTTCCCCCATGGCATTGACTGGGGGTAGATTTTCCCCATGGCATTGACTGGGGACAAGTGGGGTAGATTGCCCCCATGGCATTGACTGGCTTGATTGTAAGCCCGCCTGCATATAAGATTAAAATATAAGACTTATAGAATGCATAAAACATTAACTTTATGTATATGAAAAGGTTTGATGGAACCATACTTGTGTCAGAGTAAACTGAGACCAAGCTTACTGCCCATATTGTTCATTTATAATAGATAGCAGATTTGCCACATCAGGGTCTTGTGAGGGGCGGATTGACATTGCCTATACATACATGCATGAGGCAACAAAACGCGATTTCTCTAACAAAAGCCATGCTTAAAGCTTAGGCAAAAAATATAACATGTGATACTATAACATTGTTAAGACCTCCTACAATACTGCTTAGACAAGCAGGGTGGATAGTGCCCCTTTCGAATGATAGCTTCTGAGGACTTTCCACATGCTTCCCACTATTAAAGCCAAAGGCAACTCCTCTTTTACAAGAGAATGATAGTGAGAAGAATGAGGGCTCCGCCTCCACTATAACCACCTACTCACAGATAATCACTCCTAACTTGACATAAACAGTATTCTAGATGGCATATAACAATGCTCCATATCTCTATTCATAAGTCTAGATCCTAAACCCGGCACCCAAGGGTGGTGCAATAAACATGAGGTTGAATGAATAAGAGAGCTTACCTTGACAATGTCAAGCCAACCAAGAGAAAACAACAACACAATCATAGACAATAAAGGCAACATGTGATCTTAGAACATTGTTAAGACCTCCTACAATACTGCTTAGACAAGCAACGTGAACAATGCCACTTTTAGATGATAGCTTTTGACTTTCCACACGCTCCCCACTATTAAAGCCAAAGGCAACTCCTCTTTTACAAGAGGAGGATAGTGAGAAGATCGAGGGCTCCCCCTCCACTATAACCACCTACTCACGGATAACCACTTCTAACTTAACATAAGTAGCATTCAATAGTAGAGGTTTAGGGCATACCGACGCTAGAACACCGACGCAAATGTCGAGCGTCAGTATGTACGTCCTAAACTTGGAGGCAAAGAGTCGGGCGGGTAATTTTCAAAAGTGCGTATACCGATGAGTATACCGACGCGTATATCGACGCATATTCCAACGCATATTCCGATGCATATTCCGACGGATATTCTGACGCAGATATCGACGAATATTTCGTCGCGTATTTCGACGCAGATACCAACGCCCGTAACTTTTTTACAGTCGAGAACCTACTATTCTCTGTTTTGCAAGGCGTCGAATGTCCAGACAAGGTATGCGTGCATCTCCCTCAAGCATTCGCCTTCTTCCATTCGACCCACTCTTGATGTGTGTGTGTGTGTGTGGAGAGAATTAGTGAAGTGTGTGTGTAGATCTCCCTCTCTCTCCTTGGGCGTTTTGCCTCTCCCCATCTCCTCATCTCCTTGGGCGTTTTGCCTCTCCCCATCTCCTCATCTTCTTATGGCGTTTTGCCTCTCCCCATCTCCTCATCTTCTTATGTGTGTGTGTGTGTGTGTGTGTGTGTGTGTGTGTGTGGAGAGATTAGGGTAAATGTGTGATGTGTGTGTATATCTCCTTCCCCTCTCTCCACCCTTCTTCTTACCTTCTTAATTATGTTTGGAGAGAGGATTTGTATGTGTGTGTTGTGAGAGATGTAGAGAGTGAGAGAGCTTGTGTATGTGCATCTATTACTAATGTATGCAATGTGTGTGTAGATTTGTTCCTCCCACGTGTGTCCTAGCTTTTGCAGATTTACTTCGAATATGCACTATCCAATCCACATTTGAGAGATAAGCACATTACCAATTATGTTGTTTTATTACTTCTCTTTTTGTTATGTTTTAATTTGTTCTCAATTTGTAATTATTAATTGAAATTGAGTATGCAAGCTTGTTGTTTTATGTACATATATGCTAATATTAGCATATATGTGAGTGCATAAGAAATTAATGTATGTGCTTATTTGTCTTTACACACACACACACACTTTGCAAGAGAGAGAGAGAGAGAGAGAGATTTTCTTTTTGGCACATACCCAAGGCATTTCGGTCTCTTTTTTGACTTGAAATCTAATGTCTAAGACATGCATGTCAACGCTATGTCTATATGTATATACTCTAATGTATATGCCTAAAGCACATATCCATAAAGCTGATGTATATGCCTAAACATTGCTAATGTATACTTGATCTCCCTCAACGGCTGGGGAAAAGAAGCCCGTTTGACGCTTTAAATGTTATTTTTAAAATCTCCCTCAACGGCTGGGAAAAAGAAGCCCTTTTGACGCTTTAAATGTTATTTTTAAAATCTCCCTCATGGCTGGGGAAAAGAAGCCCTGTTTTATGGTTTACATAATGCTTAATGATTTGTGTAATGCGTAATGATTTGCATTTAATGAGCTACATATACATGTTATCCTGCTAGATGGAGCCTCTCAATCTTGAAGAGAGAATAGCGTGTCCATGCATGCGATGTAAGTACCAAATATTTCGAAAACGAAGGATTTGCAACCAGCATATTCATGATGCTAGCATATTTCCAATGGAGTGCTTACAAAATTTACGATTTCAATCGTACGTCCAAGCAAGTGTGCAACCACATCTTGATAACATTGAGATAACATTGCACCTATGAGTTCTCGTCCCCAACAAAGGATGAGAATATCGAAGGAGGGAGTGACAGATGGAGCTCAATTAACAGCACCCAAGGGAATGGAAGAAGGTCCAATGGAGGAAATGTTGGATGCCTTTCTCGAGCAACACGAAGGTGTCTTCGAGGAGCATGAACATGAAGATCATCAACCATGACATTCTCAACGGTCAAATTATGAACCAGAGGAAGAGGCCATGCGTAAACTTGCACGCCTTCCACTATACAATGGTGCCAAGATATCTGTATTGCGTGCATTTCTTACGATGCTAAATTTAAAGTCAATTTTTGGATGGTCTAATACAAGTGTCACTGAACTCTTCAAGTAAGGGATTTATGGAGATTACACCTAATGTTGGAATGATAAATTTTCAACTTATATTTGACTAAATCTTAATAGTAACGATCAGATATTGCCATACTTGCAGGCTTTTGAAAGACCAGATATTGCCATACGACAACGAGATGCCTCCATCTCGTGCAGATGCCAAGAAGTTATTGAAATCCATAGGCATGGATTACAATAATATTCATGCTTGTTGCAATGATTGTATTCTCTTCCGCCATGAATACGAGCATTTGCAAGAATGTCCCCATTGTGGCTCTAACAGATATAGAGAAGATGTTCAGGGGGAAGCTGTCCCAGTAAAGGTTCTTAGGCACTTTTCAATCATCCCAAGAATAAAAAGCATGATCAGGTGCAAATCTATAGCAAGCTTGATGACATGGCATGCCACAACTCGATCCACAGATGAAGTGATGCGTGTGCCTGTTGATTCACCCGCATGGAGACACATTGAAGAGAAATGGCCGGCTTTTAGGGAAGATCCTCGTAACCTCCGTCTTGGCCTAGCAATGGATGGTGTAAACCCTTGTGGTTTACGAAGCTCTTCATGGAGCACATGGCCTGTTTGCCTTGTGAATTATAATCTTCCGCCATGGTTAGCAATAAAGAAAGGTCATTTGTTGCTCTCATTAATAGTTCCAGGAAAGTACAAGGTGAAGAATGTGGATGTATATTTGGCACCACTTATTGATGAGTTACGCACCTTGTGGAACGGAATTGAAGTGAAGGACATGTCAAAACAGTAGAGTAGCCAAAGACTTGCAAACTGTGCAAGGTATTCTCATGTGGACAATGCATGATTGGCCTGGCTATGGAGAATGCTCAGGTTTGTCTATATCGGGTTATAATGCATGTCCTCTATGTGGTCCTCGACTTAATTCAAGATACTCAAAAGCATTACGAAAGAATGTCTACCAAGGACATGTTAGATATCTTCCAAAAAATCATGAATTGCGGGATGGTAATCTAGGAAGACCTCCTCCAAGTGCACTGAAGGCAAGCGATTGGAAGCTCAAATGGGAGGAATGTGGCAACTTGGCATGTCCTGGGATGAAGAGGCTCTCTATCTTTCACCAACTCCCCTATTGGGGTGATCTTCTTATAAACCATTTGCTTGACCCGATGCATATTTTCAAGAATGTAGCTGACATTCTGTGGAAGACCATGACAGGAAAAAAGGAGACTAAAGGCCAAAGGGACAACTTAGAAGAGATAGGTTGCATGCAAGAGTTGTGGGCTCGCACTAGACCCAATGGAAAGGTGTTACTTCCAAGAGCCCCATGGGTTTTTAGTAAGATGGAGGAACAACAAGTGAAGAGGACAATTTCAGAGTTTCGGACTCCTACAGGTTGTATGCATTGCTTGAAAAGTGCATTTACAAAGGATGATGATCTTAGTGGCCTCAAGAGTCATGATTGGCACAAGTTTTTACAATTTGTGCTCCCCATAGCAATAAAGGATTGCCTCACTGAAGACATTAGAGCTACTATCTATAAGATTAGCACATTGGTGTGTTGGATTTCTTCAAAAGAGATAAAGAGAGACACTTTGGAGACAGCGCGTTTAAACTCCATAGAGGCACTCTGCATGGTAGAGAAGTTTTTCCCTACTACAAGTTTATTAACAATCCAGATGCATCTGCTAGTTCATGTTGTAGATGAAGTTGCAGTTGTTGGAACAGTCCATTCAAGATGGATGTTCTTTTTGGAGAGGTTTATGAAGGCATTAAAAGGATTTGTTCGCCAAATGGCTCGCTCGGAGGGAAGTATGTCAGAAGGGTGGCTGATACAAGAGTCCCTTGTTTACATCACTGAATATTTAAGTTCATCACATCCAGAGATACCTTGACTATGGTCTGAAGAGTCTAACAGGCGAGTCATTGGTGAGGAACCTCAAGGCCAAGGCATTAAGAGAAAGATGGATAACAATTTGCGGGAAAAAATCAACAAATTTTGCATCTTGAACTCGCATGTAATGGAGAAGTGGATTGAGACATATGAAGCTCTCAAGTGATAGCGAGTACAAGATCGTTTAAGTTTCAGAAGGAATCGCACTACAAGAAATCTCCCATATCCAGAAGGTCTGCAAGCTCTTCCGGACTTTCCCACAGGTAGATGGCTAGAAGCTACAATTTTAGAAGCCAAACATGCTGGTTTAACTATAACAGAGGTGGAGCAGGAGCTTACAAAAGGATGCGATTGGCATGTAAGTGTTTAAGTTCTACATGTCTCTCTTTTCTTTCTCTACATGTCTCGGTTATTATTTGTCCACCATCAACAATCTTTATGTGCTATTTGTAGTATCACAAATATGGGGCGTTTTGGTCACATGGACGTCATTTTTGAGTAGAACGAATAGACCAAAGAAGAGCAACCTTTGATTGTGGTGTCATAGCACAATTTGTTCAAGAAAGTCGAGCAAGTGCAAGTGATGATAACACAATTAGTGGAATGCTTGATTACTTTGGAACCATTCAAGACATATTAAAGGTTGGCTTTAGAAGTTTTGAGTTGTTTATCTTTGATGTGAAGTGGTTCAAGGTAATCACAAGAAGGACCTAGATAAAGCTTCCAATATAGCAGATGATCAACTAGACAAGGAGGAACCTGCCAATATCTCTGAAGGATCGGGACGAAAAGGTGCTACTGCCAAAGTGAGAAAAAGATTACAACCCTAAATTCTGCTAGTTCTCCCCATGAATGCATGTTAACTCCCTTTTTTGGGTTTGTCCCATCAATAGCCATTCTGGCTCTGTAACCAAATTGTTGACATTTTCTATTTAATGAATGAAAAGAGTCCAACTATTTTGTTTCTTATATATCTCTCATTGTTATGTATTTCATTCATTTCTTTTCCAATGTATGAAATTTATCATTGCAGACACTGTCAATGTGGATGGACTAGCTAAAATATTTGGCAATGTCCTCACAAGCCAGAATGGTGATACACTGCAAGATAGTGATAAAGTGCATGATGGTGTAAATAAAGTGCAGGATGGTGATAAAAAGCAGGATGGTGGTGATAAAGTGCAGGATGATGGTGAAAAAGTGCAAGATGGTGGTGATAAAGTGCAGGATGGTGATAAAAAGCAGGATGGTGGTGATAAAGTGCAGGATGATGGTGAAAAAGTGCAGGATGGTGGTGATAAAGTGCAGGATGGTGAAAAAGTGCAGGATGTTGATACAGTGCAGGATGGTAATGAAGTCACAGAGGAGGATAATGATGTCTGGGAAAAGGCAGGTTTTTGGTGTTTTGTCCAGACATCATGCCTTGCAACCATAGTACAGAATGCAAGGAAAACACGGGATTGTGGTGTTCCTGTGAACAATGCTGCTGACATGCTAAGATAGATTAAAGCACAGGTTGTTAGTTTTTATGATGCATTTCAAGGGAAAAGTGAGGTAAAAGGTGAATGTGGGACTGAAAAGGACAGCTCTCAGAGCTCAAGAAATGAACCAGCAAAGAACTATGTGTTCAAGGAGCATTATGAGGCACAAGACACAGCTTCAGTGGAGGGTGATGTAAGTGCCCATATTGCTGTTGATCAGAAAGCATCAGAGTTGTTTGAAAAGCATGAGAGTAATCAGAGAACTGAACTGAGAGATGATATCGAATCGATTGCAGGTGGTAGTGTGAGACATCCTAATGCAAAGATGTATCGTGCCTGGGAGGATCCAACCAGTCCTTCATTTCAATTACGGCCAGCTTTAATTTTGGATCTCAATGGAGTGCTACTCACAACAGTTGACTGCAGATATGCACAAACCCCCCTATTGGAATATGCTTGAAGTGACAGATATGGGTGGCACGAAGCTGTTAGGGCAAAAGCATGATGCTGAGAGGTTTGTGCAATGGTGCTTGGAATGCTTTGATGTCTTTATATGGACTTGTGCTAACAAGGTCAATGCAAACAAAATTTTGAGGTGCTTTATGCCTTTTCACATCCACTGGTTTAAAGGCGTGCTTACGTAAGAGTTCTGCACAAAGGAGACTAAGTTCCAGAGAATTACCAAGAAACCAGTGTTTTATAAGAAGTTGATCGTGTTTTGGGAGGCTTATTCTCAGTATTCACCAACAAACACTATCATGGTGGATGATAGCGAGTACAAAACTTTATGGAATCCTCAAGGAACCGCATGTATAGTAAAGAAAATGGAAGATCAAGACCCTGGGAAAATGCAGGATTATCTTACGACAGTCCTCAGAGGCTAGCTTCATACATGGCTTGGTGTCGAGGATCGCGTCACCTATACTATAGATACGCCACTACCAATCATGAAAGATGATGATAGCATAGCTGTGCGAAGGAGGTGGATGGACGAACATATGAACGAACTGTAGTATAGAGAGACTTGTGATCAGCCCATTATGTTCCCAACAAACTAAATGTAATTTTTATTATGGAGTCCACTTTGGAACCTTGTATATGTTGTAGAAGTGTTCTAAAACTGACATAATGCGATGGCCGTTTTTGCACTCTTGCAAAACTATAGACTGGATATATAAGTTATTGTCTTGATTACAGGTATCATTTAGTGTAAATTTGAAACACTGGTATAATGTAAAGTTTTTCAATTTTTGCTATAATGTTTACTACTAAATTTGAAACACTAGTATAATCTGTAGACTGCTACCTTGGTGCTACCTAGGTGCTTGCAGGCTACTACCAAGTGCTACCAAGTTCCTGCTGCTAGGTACTGGTATACTGGTGGGTGATAGATTTATTTCCAGATGCTGCTAGGTTAGTATGCAAATGCTTGGTTTATTCCCACGTGCTGCCAGGCTAGTATGCAGGTGCTACCATACTACCACCTGCTTGATACCAGATCACTATCTTCTTCTATCTTGTTGGTGCTACCTAGATGCTTGTAGCCTACTACCAAGTGCTACCAAGGTCCTCCTGCTAGGTACTGGTATAGTGGTATACTTTAGAAGCTCATTAATTGTGCATCTTGAGCAATATGGTCATGCCACATCATAAGACCCATAGTGTAAAAGAATACCTTGACATGTATGGAATGTGCCTAGTAAGATTTACCATGTACCACAATTTGAGCATCCCTAAGAAAGATTAGGTAAGTTTAATTATCATTTAGAGACACCCACAAGCCTGGTGTGGCTCTTGGTGACCCTTGCCTGCAAGAGATCAGCATGAGTAGACGAGGATCCAAAAAAACAAGTATGTCCAAAAGAAACAGCTTGAATTATTTTCAGCAAACTATACATCAAAGGGAGTGGTATTGTAAATAGCCTCATATACTTCTAGGAAAATCAAAAATCTCATCCCACGTCCTTGAACCTTTTCCATTGGGAACTTGATGGATCTTACAAGGTGGGATGGCAAAATAGCTTTAGGCTTGCGCCGTAATAGCTTATACTCATCGGGATTTCCTTTCGCTTGTTTGTACCATATTCCCTTGACAATAAATGAACCAGCAAGGCAAACATTCCCCCAGCCATCTGTTAGCTTAGTATCAGATTTTTGCTTCTGAGCTATGCATTTCAAGACATAAAAATCTGCAAGCTCCTCATTGTCATGAGGAGCTATGATAGCAAAATTGTCACCAATGCAAAGTGCATCACTCAAAGCATCATGGTGTCCTTCGTATGCAAAATCTTCAACTTCATTAGCATCTC
Organism: Cibotium barometz; assembly: GCF_041138505.1. Taxonomy (NCBI): domain Eukaryota; kingdom Viridiplantae; phylum Streptophyta; class Polypodiopsida; order Cyatheales; family Cibotiaceae; genus Cibotium; species Cibotium barometz. Next base: position 48,816,893 of record NC_141046.1, on the reverse strand, counting down.
TAACATCTTCTGAAGGTTCAAGGGTAACATACTCCCACTTCTTGACATGTGACTTCCTAGAGCACCTCCTCCAAGGCCTTGCATACAAGAATTGCAAAATCATGATAGCTTCTTGCATCTGAGAGCTTTTCCATTTGTTAAAGAGTAACCTGAGACGCAATGTATCCCACGAGCACCATCCATAGATTTGCAGTCCCACTTCTTGCTTCTATCCACGTGGCCTTCCTTAACTTCCCAAAACACCCTGGTAACTGGTCTTACTTTGGATGCATATGTGGCAGCAGTCCCATCACACATGGTTTGTCTTAAAAAGGCAACCACATCCTCTGCACATTGTAATTTTCTATAGTCTTGCTTAAGCTGCTCTTGAGTCAAATGTCTTTTGATAACAGCACTTGCACCATCATGTTCGCCCTTCCCATGACCAGATCGCGAGAAATGATGTTCTTTAACCCTGTGAGAGTCCCATACCGGGCAACAAAGTAGAAAGGCCTCTTTGCCTTAAACTACGAGGCTGCCACGTCTGACCACATCCAATGCTCCTTGAGGGATAAGCCTAGCTCTTTCAACCATCCATGATGGATCATGAAGCAATGTTGAACAAAAAGAGTATCATGAGCTTTATCATCAGAAATGTAAAAATGATAATACTTTTGAACCTGCAATCTGCACATATGTGATATGGATAAATATTGTAACTTGGCAAGAAAACCAATGCATTGATTGAATCTCATTTTATTCTTTGAATGTATAATTTTCAGCAAAGTCTACAACTGAAACAACCACATCGTTCAGGAAATACATGTAGACACTCTTTAAATTGCTCAGCTTGCCATCTGTAGATAAAGTTGTGCTTTATGAACTTTTGTAAGTGATTCCTAAAGAGGTCAGGTAGTTCCCCAGGTTGTATCTCCTTGTGGGAGAGAACTTTTCTTTTCTTTTTCTTGCCAGAATCTGTTTCACCAACTTGAATGTCTTCAAAAATCTTCACCTTTATTGTGTGTACGCTACTTGATTCCTCCATAGGACACGTCGAAAGCTTCTTTGAGGGTGATGGGCACTCTCCCATCAAACACTTCAAAGCAAAGAAGTCTGAATTGCTAGGCTTCAAACACAATACTGATTCCCACAAATTTGTAAGGCTTGAGTAAGTTTGTGTGTGAGTTGTGCATTTTTCTCCAACACCACAAATGTTACATTGACATATACACTCTTTTCCATGCACACCTGGACCAGCTTGGCATAAATGGTTGATAGCATCTCGTAAGAATGACATCTAGACATGTGTGATGCAACAACAAGTGTACCGATCTCGAAGCTTGCGTACAAAATAGGCTTCAGCTTTTCAAATGCTCTTTGGTGAATCTGTACCTCTGGATGACTCTGTTTGAAAGCAAGAAAGAATTCTACCTGCAATAAATCAGGACAATAAATCAGCCTATGAACAACATATATAGCTTATAGAAGTCAAAGAATTAGAACTAACTTGGTAATTTAGAAAATTTTCATGCCAGAAATAAACAATAGCTTTTAAGTTAAAGGTTTGGAACAATAGGTGCCGTGTTAAGAGTGGTAGCTATTTGGTTAGAGTGGACGCCACCAGGTAGATAAGGTAGCAACCATGTTAAGAGTGGAAGCTACTAGGTGAACAATGGTGGCTTTTAGGGATAGAAAGGTAACTACCAGCTTTGGAACAGTAGCTGCCATGTTAACAGTGGTAGCTACCTATTAAGAGTGAAAGCCACCAGGTAGGTAAGGTAGCAATCATGTTAAGAGTGGAAGCTACGAGGTTGACAATTGTGGCTTTTAAAGACAGAAAGGTAACTACCAGCTTTGGAACAGTAGCTACCATGTTAACAGTGGTAGCTACCTGTATAGAGTGAGAGCCACCAACTAGGTAAGGTAGCAACCATGTTAAGAGTGGAAGGTACCAGGTTGACAATGGTGGCTTTTAAAGGCAGAAAGGTAACTACCAGGTTTGGAACAGTAGCTGCCATGTTAACAATGGTAGCTACCTGTATAGAGTGAAAGACAGTAGGTAGGTAAGGTAGCAACCATCTTAAGAGTGGAAGCTACTAGGTTGACAATGGTGGCTTTTAGGGATAGAAAGGTAACTACCAGCTTTGGAACAGTAGCTGCAATGTTAATAGTGGTGGCTACCACCACTCTTAGCATAGTACCTATCATCAAGATACCACCTAAATCACTCCCAGCCTCATGCCTATGAGCTCCAAGCTTGGTAACTGAGCTCCAAGCCTGGGAGCCACCACTCTTAGCATAGTACCTACCATGAAGATACCACTCTTATCAGCTCCCAGGCTTGGAGTTCATTGGTATAACAGAAATCCTAACCTGATGCTTCTAGCTGCTGGCCTAATAACATATCAGCTTGAGCAAAACCTTTGCTACCAATCTGTGAGCCTACCACCACCTTGGTGGCTTCCTTTGCTAGCCACCTTTACGAGGATGAAACTGTAATTGAAAGTGGTAGCTATTTATCTATAAGGGTTACCATGGTAGACTAGTATTACACACTATGAAGCTGGTGCCTAACTTCAGCCCTGCACTACCGACCAATGTACAACCAAGAGGTAATTAGGACATTTAAAAAGTATGGCATAACAAGGAAGACAAACCTGAGGTTGTTCAAGCAGATTATATATAGTAATCATTAGCATAAACTTATGGTATGCAAACATAAAACTCTACAACTGAGATTTATTAACCTTCATTCAAGTGTCTAGGGTTTATAATCGTGTCTCTTTGAACTCATAAATGTAAGATTTGTGCCTTTAGTTTCTCATTTACCTTGGTAAATTTCAACTTTGGTGAACTTTTTATGTTGGGAATTTCAAAAAGAAAGTGGGCTTATAGTGCACTGGCATGTGTTTGTGCCCCTTCACCAAGAGGTCAGGGGTTCAAACCCCATTGGAGGCACCCCATTGGTACGTGGCTAGGTATGGCCATGGGAGATGCACCTACGGATGTCCCTCCAGGAAAAAAGAGCCTATGGATGATGGTGGAATAATTAACTATTAGTACTTAAGATCTACTCAAATTTTAAAAAACATATTTTTAAGTTACAAAAATGGAAATAAATTATTTACCATTAAAATGAGGATATGATTTGAAGGTTTTCAATTGTGAAATTTTGGTTGATACTGGCAACTTTCACAATTGGTTGGCTACAAGAGATGGATTCACATATTGTACATAGACTTGTTCAGAGAGAAGCTCTTGGGTTGGGGACCCGGCCACATGATTCAAGAGGGCACGATAAATTTTGAAAAATCGAATTGTTGCTACAGTTAATGTATTGTCAATGCCTTAGGCTATTGGACAAATGCACTATAAAGCCAAATATGTAGAATCCCAATCTCACCCCTAGTTTCCAAAACTAGACAACGAGAGACATGGCCATAGGCTGCTGCCTGGGTTGACCAACCAAGTAGCATGTCTAGATCTTGTTGAAAAACCAGGTATAACTAACTTTACAATGGGGTAATATCCCCAGCACATTGATGTTACAAAGAGACATAAAAACCACCATCTATATGGTTCTATGAAATTGGCCCATAATCTGCAAGGCTAGGGCAGCTCAAAACAATGGATTCTGCAGCTCATGAGACCATAGATTGAGTCACCGAAACCTGTGTAATGAGGCCTCTTCCTCTACAATTGGGTGTTGAATTATGAAGGCATCGACCACTGCGCCATTGAAGAGTGCAAGCTCTCCTAGGTTTCGTTTATCCATGAACCCGTTCATGAAGCGCACGTAGGAATCAGCGATGGTGGAAATAACAGTGCAAACTTTACCGCAACCCTTTCTTCCCTGCTCGCTGTCCAGCTGCAATCTCTGATCTGCAGAAGTTGATAACGATGGCGATCTCGGAAGGCGTTGCGACTTCAGGCTCTTCAGGAATCGTTTCCAGCCCGTCTCTGATCATGCTTTCTATTGTCTTGATTGATGCAGTCTCGATAACTTGGGGGTTTAAGCAAGGCAGCACAAGGAGATGGGTCCTCCTCACCATAGCTGATGATTTAACAGGAAGGGCCACTAATTAGGACGGCTAATCTGTGCAGAAGCTTCACTAAACCGTCTTGCTAGCAAGCGAAACAACGATCGTCAAGCAATTTGTAGCTGTAATCGCCGGGTTATGATGATCTTGGGAGTATAGATTAGATCAGATCCTTGTGTTAGATAGCACTAGATTAGATTGGATTGTGACAATGACGGCATCCTATCAACGGTGAACATCATATTAGAGGCGTGGTCGACGGCTACTAGGGCACCTCATCGCGTGTCAGAAATCGTCCTCTTTGACTTTTTTTTGCAAAGGGGCACCCCACGCCACGTCCAATGGAAAATCCGATACACATTTAACACACAAATTTAATTCAAAATTTTGCACAAGAATCACTGAAAACTAATGGTCAAATGGGCTACCACCATTCTTCACAAAACCCCACTTTAAACTAATCTTTTTATTGAAGTCAAATGGGCAACAAGCCTTCAAGTTGACTCACCACCCTAATTTAAATGGGGATGAATCTACATATTCACTCACACTTTTATAGCCAACAAACTAAAAATACACATCAGCAAATTTGTACTTGCATTTGACACTCATTTGCACAAACCTTGACTAATTATCACATAAAGAGAGGGGTAGGCCACTACGGGAAAAAAGTGAGGTGGAAAAAGTAGCCTAAGAGGCCACCCGGTCCTCAACTTGTAATAGCAACTTTGTAAAGGCTAGAGGGTGCTCAAAGAACCCTCCACTTTTGGAGGGATCCTCAACATGTAATAGTAGGTATGTAGAGGCTAGAGGGTGCTCAAAGCACCCTCTACACTAGCTAGAGGGCCTGTGAGCTAGTAGAAGCTCACATGTTGTAAGCTTTTCTACCAGTTGCACCCCCTACACCTCCACAAAACTAGGGGGCTATTGGGGCGGCCTCTAATTCCACCCCGAAAGGGCGGAATTTGGTTGAAGGACCGACTGCATGTTTGACCTTAATAGTGTGCCTTTTTGAGTGTCTGCTCTTTTGTCCATGATAAGAGGGCATGATGTTTTTCGGTCCTTTTGACCACCTTTTTCCCCTTTCGACCCTTTTGTGGTATGAATGGATTTGCATCCAAAAGGGTAGATTTTGTTCGCCAAAAAGGGGGGGACAATACTCACAAGATCCTACAATAATAACTATGCCATTATCTAGCCCATCCCACTTATAGCATGCCATTTTCTAGCCCATCCCAATACTCATGAGATCCTACAATAATAACTATGTAATAAAAAAGAATCGTCACTATTTGATGGTTTCCATTCTATCCTTGAAAAATTTTGATTATACCATATTTAGTAGTTGGCTCTATGCAAAAGGTCTTGCCAAATCACTTCGGAAAGAGATAATGGAAAATGTAAATGATGTGTCTTGGTTAGACAATGCACAAGGGAAAAATGACATATTGAATGCTCAAATCTTGCTTAAGGCCTATATCAAGGGTAGAGTGGAACATATCCTTATTGATAGTGGGAGTACACATATTTTTGTCAATGCCATATCCTTGCAAAACATGAAGTTATAACCCACATCTTTCAACTCACATGGTGCAAGTGGCCAATGGGACAAAGATGTAATACACAATGTCATCACAAAATTTGGGGTTGATGTTTGCTAAGGATTATGCATGCAAAGTTGAATTTTTAGTCATGGTGGATATGGTCCAGATTGACATCACCTTGGGATGCAACGTTGGGAGGTGATTGGCCACTCTTGTTCAATCATATATAACAAGGGTTTATGTTCATGGTAAAAATCTTGTGACCTTGAGGGGTTCATGTGGGTCAAAGTTCGTAATGATAGATGCAATGCAACTCAAGAGGGAGATGAGAAAATGGGTCAAATCTTGGTATTACAACTTTGCAATGATGATGGCAATGAGGAAGACAAGAAAGTGTTGTAGCAAAGATTTTGGAAAACTATAAAGATGTATTCAACATACCGAAGTGCTTACCACCAAAAGGAAGGTATATCATGCTATTGAACTAGATCCAAACGTAAAGCATATAGGCTTTCTAAGGTGGATAAGGATGAGTTGGCTAAACATTTTCAAGAATTGATTGATATGGGTTGGGTCAAGACAAGCCACTTACCATTTTCTTCACTCATTCTACTTGTGAAGAAGAAGGATGACAATTTTTGCATGTGTGGATTTTAACACTAGTTTGGTACCAAAACAGGACACTTAAGTGTCCTTTTTTGGGGGTTGCGAAAAAAAATCAAACTCCTAATGTAGGCTTTAAAAACCAAAATGCTTGCTTTATTGGGCATGTAGAACATAACCCTATGCTTATGTAAAAAATGCTAAACATATAAAATGCCTTTTTATTTGGAAGTACATAAGCAACAAAGTAGCATATGTCTTGAAAATGAACATTTTTCAGGATTTTTCCAAATATGCAAGCATCATTCTCTCTCAGATAAAAATACAATGATATCAATAGCATTTTTCCCAAGATATTTTGATAGCATATATCAGTCCAAGGAGGTAGAAGTTCACCAAAAAAACCATTTTCCTTTCCTAGATTTTTTTCCAAAAAAGTTGCATAAAATCAGCAAAAGTAACGCGTATTATCAAAACTCAATCACGCCACTAAAAAATAATGTAGCCCTATCAATGAGAATGTTGATTATTGGTTTTCATGCTTGAGATGAGATGAATAAGCCATAATTTGATATGTATGACACTAACTTAGCCTCCACTTAAGTAGGTTCTTATCGCCTAGTTCTAAAAAAAATTATAAAAAATAAAAATACAAAATTTGATCATCTTTTATCAAAAACTAATCATAACTATGCTTGCACAAGTAGTCTACACCTATAGTTACAACAAATAATGCACTTACATAGCTTTCCCCTTTGATGAAAATCAAAATTAGGCTCATAATTAGACATTTTATGTATTAAAAACAGGTTGCGCAAAAGGCCATGTATGAGAAGAGGCCCAAAAAGTGGCTCTTCAAAACAAAGTAGTATTTACCCTATATAACATGGGTGCACCTCAAGTTTTACATTATTAGATTGCATATGGAAGGAGAAAAATTCATGCTCCACCTGTATAAAAAACGTCATTTCAATATTAGCGAGTCAAAAATTTATCCAATAATTGTCATTTGATGATTCCAGGATTTAGTTTATATCATGGGCTTTCCATCAAGCCAAGTTTCATGATCAAACTATGTCCCTTCTAAAAGTTATGTCCAAATTACTACTATTTTGAAAACAGCAAAAATCATGCATTTTATCAGCATGTGTCTAAGAAAATTAAAATATTGCCTTGCAAAAGCTAAGAAAAGTGCAATTTAAAAAATCTCAAGGATTTTTTGGGTCTTGAGGAACATTTGTGGATGTTAAGCATTTCAAAACTCTTAATAGATTGCCCACAAAAATTCAAGAACTTTTGAGGACACTTTAGTGTCTCAGGACACTTAAGTGTCCAATTACAGAACTAGTGTTAAAGATGTGAACAAGATTACTATTAAGAACCATTACCCTTTTTCTAGGGATAGATGATCTCCTTGATAAACTCAAAGGTGAACTCAAAAGTGCATGCCCCTTTCAAAGATTGACTTATGATTGGGCTACCACTAAATTATAATGAAGGAAGGGATGAATCAAAATAGCATTTAGGACTAAGAGAGGTCTCTTTCACTATATGCTAATGCCCATGGTGATTCCTTTGGTTTACGCAATGCTCTCGCTACCTTTCAGGCATTGAAAAATGAGGTGCTTTAGCCTTGTCTACTTAAACCAGTGTTGGTCTTCTTTGATGACATCTTGATATATATGAAGAGTGAAGAAGAGCATGTGAAGCATGTGCGTGAAGTTTTGGAGGAATTTAGGGCCAATCAATTATATGCCAAAGAGAGCAAATACACATTAATGGTAGAAGATGTGGAGTACCTTAAAGGCATATCATTGGCAAGAATGGTATTAGGATGTGGAGTTCATCAAGAATTACCTGGTACCATCTAATACCACATAATTAATACGGTCAATCGAGAGTTTTTACAGGTCCGTCATCCTTCTATCAAAGGTTTATATTGGAGAAGTAGAGAAGTATACACAAGTTGTAGCTCCATTTTCATGGGGATAAGTTGAAGAGAGAGCCATTCTTTTGTGTCCCTCGTCCTTATATCAAAGTTTAATATTTGAAAAGTAAACAAGTATACACAAATTGTAGCCCCATTTTCAGGGGGATAGGTTGAAGAGGGAGTCATTCTTTTAGGTTGCAATGGCTAACAGGGTGTAAGCAAGTTAACGTAGGATGTTATTTATGCTTGTTTTAGCACATTTCAAAAGATTCTTTAACTAGCATAGAAAATGGTAGTTGTATGGGGTGATATTATAATAGCATAAAATGTGTCATAAATCTTAATAGTATATTTACCATGTGTGAAATGTCACATCAAGTTTTCTACCGCTATTCTTAATGATGACGAGAAGTAAGGGAATCAAAATGTGAATCATAAGTCCTGCTCGTGTAAAAGTAACGTTTTGAATTTTTTGTGGGCACCACTCGCAGGGCTTACTTTCTGTTTGTGAAAGGATGAAGTAGCAGAGGAAAAGAGCAGATATTATAATAGCATAAAATGTGTCATAAATCTTAATAGTATATTTATCATGTGTGAAACATCACATCAAATTTTCTACCACTATTCTTAATGATGACGAGGAGTAAGGGAATCAAAATGTGAATCATAAGTCCTGCTCGTGTAAAAGTAACGTTTTGAATTTTTTGTGGGTGCCACGATCTAGTCTATGCATTGGCATTCAACACAAGTTACCATACTTGTACACATAACTTACTACAAGAAGGCAGGTGAACTCATCAAAATTGTCCACTTCTTCATTTCAAATGATAGAGTTCATGACACCTTGTTCGGGCAACATTGCTTTATGTTGCACTTTGAATGGTTGAAGGAACAAGGGGTAACAATTAAATCACATTGGGTGTGGCCTGATGGAGTTGCTTCACAGTTCAAGGCACGATGCAGGCCATTCTATTTTGTAGCAAGGTATGCAGGTTTGACTAGGATACAAATAAGTCATTTCTTCTTAGCATCAGGACATGGCAAGCGAGAACATGACGGAGAAGGAGCTGTGGTGAAGAGAACGTTGACACATGAACAATTAAAGCCAGACGATGCTACCTTAAAGTGTTTTGAAGCTTGCTATTCTTCAAAATAGAGAAACTGTGCCCATGTTTTTTGGGAGGTCAAAGTAGGAGATGTGAATAGGGAGGTAAAATGGAATTGCGAACCTATCCCAAAGTCACGCTCTGTGCATGCCATTTATGCTCATAACCCACGGGATTCTACAGGACTTGCCACCACTAGACATTTGGCTTGCTTTTGTGATGCATGTATGCATGGTCATTGGAATAGATGTGTCAACAAAGCACATGCTCCTTCCTGGGAATATCATATTTTGCAACCCTTGCCTGATTCCAAACCCCTTCCTGATGTGACGAAGATGCATATGATGAAGTGTCATATGAGGGACATCATGATGTGTTGAGGAATGCACTACAAATTGGTGACACTTTTGCAGCACAACCAGATGCTGCAACCAATACAGTGGGGGCAGTTGACTTTTACCTCATCAAATGTATTGCAGAGAAGGACGAGGATAAATTATATAGATGAATGGCAGAATAAAATTGCTAAAGGAACACATGTCATCAAGGGTTTGTATTATAAGCAGAGAGATGCATATTCCTTTAATCTTACTATCACATCTTGTGCGTTGTATTAAGATACCCATGGAGCATATCCCCAGAAAAAGAAAATTTGTACTGTATCACTCCAGAAACCTACGAGGCAATCTATAATTGCATGCCAATTGATATGTGACTCATTTTTAATACATGGAATTTTATAAATTGCCTCATATAAACAAACTACTATTTTTCATTAACTATGTGTGTTAATAAATGCACAGTTCAATAGATTGCACATTCTTTGTTTTCCTAGACAAAAGACTGGTGACTGTTAACTAGCATACAGGTGATTGTTAACTAGCATATAGGTGACTGTTAATAACTAGCATACAAGTGACTGCTATAACTACCATACAGGTGACAATTAACTAGCATACTGGTAACTCTTAACTAACATACACGTGACTTATAACTACCTAGCTAGAGAACTAACTAGCATACTGGTAACTGTTAACTAACATACACATGACTTATAACTACCTAGCTAGAGAACTAACTAGAATATAGGTATACTATTAACTAACTAGCCTCTTTGTTTTCCCAGAGAACAGAAGACTAGTATACTTTTAACTAACATAGGTGACTTCTGTTGATAGCATGCTAGTGAAAAGGTGGCTATTAACAAACATATTGGTAACTCTTAACTAGCATTTTGGGGATTGTTAACTAGCATACTGGTAACTATTAACTAGCATACTGGTAACTATTAACTAGCAATATACATGTGACTGTTAACTAACTAGAGAGAAAAGAATAGGTGCCTCTTTGTTTTGCCAAAGAACAGAAGGCTGGTATACTGTTAACTAACATAGGTAGTACTATTGACAGCATGCTAGTGGAAAGGTGATTATTAACACACATATTAGTAACTGTTAACTAGCATATAGGTGACTGTTAACTAGCATACTGGTAATTGTTAGCTAGAATACAAGAGACTGTTAACTAACTAACTAGAGAGAACAGATTAGGTGCCTCTTTGTTTTCCCAGAGAAAAGAAGACTGGTATAGTGTTAACTACCATACTGGGGATTGTTAACTAGCATACTGGGGATTGTTAACCAGCATACTGCAAACTGTGAACTAGCTTACTAGGGATTGTTAACTAGCAATAGTAACTGTTAGCTAGCATACATGTGACTGTTAACTAGCATACGAGGGACTGTTAACTAGCACTAGTAACTGTTAACTAGCATACAAGTGACTATTAACTAAACATATTGACTAACTAGAGAGAATAGGTGACTGTTGTAAACTAATCAACAGGTGACTCATTTGAACAAATAACACTTTTTCATAAACTGTATATGTTAGTTTATACACACTTTAATAGACTGCACATTCTTTGAATGTATATTCATTGTGTTATCATCAGGCCAAAAAATTACAATTGCCCTCTTAAGAGGCTGCCCCAGTAATGATTACATATTGGGCCAAAAATTTACAAAAATTTACAAAAGCCCTCAAAAAGGCCGCAAGAGGTGAAAAGACATATTGATTACATATTGGGCCACAAATTTACAAAATCTCTCTAAAGCTACTTTTCTGTTTCCATGTGAAACACTTCCAGGCTCTCTTTATCCAAGGGTGTATACATAAGATTGGTGATTGCATGCTGTGGACGGTTCTCTACAAGCAGCCAATGCCAAATCCAATTAAGAATCTTGACATTAAGAAACCCTGCGATTTTTGACATTTCCATGTCTGCAAGCTTTGGAATGATTAAACAACAGTGACGTGGGTTTTTGAAACACTTGTAAGCTGAATCATCAACTATCAAAGTGTTCGAATCGTTAAACTGCTTGTAGTGGCTCTAGAAAGTAGACAAGCACTTATAAAAGATAGGCTTTTTTGTTCCAGGAACTTTTGCGTTGTCTTCCTGTCTTTGGCAATGCTGCTGGGACAAAATCTAGCGTGCTAATTTGGTTGCAAACTCTGGAAATGCTGCCCTTAGTAGTGTGCTTACATTCTGTGACCTTGCACAACTCCATATAAACACAGTGAAGTTATCCATGCACCATAGCAAACATGTAGAGGCTCCCTCATGGACAAATACTCGCTTTCTAGGGGCATATGTCACCTCTTTCATCCGTGTTGTATACCTTGGAATGTATTCACCTTCCCTAAAATGACACAACAGCACACCATTAAGATCTAGTATCAATGCTGTGCGATCATTCTCCTCTGGTTCAAATCCGGCTCTTCACATGTTACTGCAGGTAGCATTTGATCAATAACTATTTATTCCACTTGCTTGACTACCTATTTTCTTTTCTTTTGTTTTCTTTTCTTTACTAGTTGTGACCCAAGGGCCAACAATGGCTTTAACTGTTCATCATCAACTATGATGTGTATGTTTAGATGTGTAAACACCTCACTAAACTGATTGTTGCAGGCTTGAAAACTTGCATCCAAACACAAAACTTGAGACATCCAAAGAACATGCATTAAACCCCCTACTGATGACCAATCAACTGCAATACATAAACATGGGGACACCCACATCACTAGAACAAAGTATCCTGCAAACAAAGTTGTAGTACTTAGGCACTCATACACAAAATTGGAACTCATGGATAAAAGGCACCTAAAGAACATGCATTAAACCCACTACTGAGACCAATCAATTGCAATACATAAACATGGGGGCACCACATCACTATAGAACAAAGTATCCTGCAAAACAAAGTTATAGTACTTAGGCACTCATACACAAAATTGGAACTCGTGGATAAAAAATTTGACATTTTTTATTATATCGTTGGTTTACAAAGTTGGTTTACAAAACATAGTTCCAATATAATTGGGGACTACAAAATACACCACCTCCATGAGGTGTGCAACTACTAGGATGGACAAAAGAAAGAACTAGCCTTGTGACCTCATAGTTTCTTGCATGCACGAGTTTTGCCAACTTTTACACTAGGTGATTTTGGTTTCTGGGATTTTGTTGTACCTGCAGAGTGACCTTCCATTTCTTTGCAGGAGATGCTCAGCTCACCATGTGCTCGTAACCCTTCTTCCTTGGAATCTGACCTAGAAGGTGGCCCAAGGGAGAGTCATCTCCTTCATTCATAATCTTTGGATCATACCCTTGACTTTCCAACTCCTTCAGGACGTCAACAATTTCTTCATATGGGGCAGACGGTAGTGCATCCTTTTGCAGGTGGTCTGATTCATCCTATACCTTTTCCTCCTCCAACTTGTGTCTCACTATAATTCAGGTCGTGTACCTTTTCCTCCTCCAACTCATGTGTCTCACTATAATTCAGGTCTTGTACCTTTTCCTCCTCTAACTCTTCACCACCCTTATCCTACATGTGCATATGGCTGCTGTTATGCTGCTTTCCATTTTCCCAAATGAAAACATATTTTGGACATTTGTTCGTCTTGATGAGTTGCATGTCAACACGAAGCTGTTGTTACGCTGCTCTCCATTTTCCCAAATGAAAACATATTTTGGGCATTTGTTCGTCTTGATGAGCTGCATGTCAACGAAGCTGCAAAAGTAAACAAACCAGTTGGAAAACATAAGTACAAACTGGAAAGCATTTCATATCTAACATATGAGTCTAGGGAGTAGTTGACTGCACTAGCGTATGGGTGCTATCTACATATGAGTGCTAACTAACAGACCTAGTAAAAGCTAACTAGTACAGTTGAGACCTAGCAATGTTCACAAGTTCTAGCTAGAATACTTGGTCATTGCTAACAAACACGTGAGAACTAACACGTTTGAGAAGTGCTAACTAACATTGTTGAGAATTCCTAACTATCATACTTGGTCATTGCTTACTAGCATAGTTAATAATCTAAGATGGTTGAAAAGTGCTAACATAGTTCAAAAGTACTATTTGTCATATGTGGTCACTACTAACTAACATTGTTGAGACCTAACATAGGTAAGAAGGATTGGTAATGCTAAATAGCATACTAAACATATTTAAGTGCTAGCTAACATGGGTGGTTGTTGGCTAGCATGCTAGTGAACAGGTGATTGTTAACTAATATGTTGGAAACTATTAACAAGCATACTAGCGAGTGTTAACTAGCATACTGGGCACTGTTAACTATCATGCTTGTTAAGAGGAGACCGTTAACAAGCATAGTGGGCATTGTTAAAACTAGCATACTGATAAGTGTTAACTAGCATACTAGGGACTATAAAATAGCATAGTGGGGACTATAAACTAGCATATTGGGCTCTATTAACTAGTATGGTTGTTAATAGGTGACTATTAATAAGCATACTCGGCATTGTTAACTATCATGCTTGTTAACAGGTGACTATTAACATGCATACTTGGCACTATTAACTAGCATACTCGTAAGTGTTAACTAGCATATAGGTGACTATTGACTAGCATACTATTGAACAGGTGACTGCTAACTAGAAAATATTGAGTGCTAACTAACGTAGGTGACTATTGACTAGCATGTTAGTGACTGTTAACTAGCATACTGGATCCTATCAACTAGCATACATGTGAGTGTTAACTAGCATATTGGTGACAAATTATATACATGTAAAAATGAAACAAAGGTCTTTACCTGCTCTCCAAACCACACTCAAATGAGCACTATGTGGAATCACCATAGTACAGTACTTAGGGAAATATACATCGATCCCTAAGAGTGCATAATGATGCAAAGCACATTGAGTGATATGTGTGCTTGCATGGCAGTACCACCAACATCAGGGTTTTGTTGACTTTGAAACCCTGCCCACACCCAGCACACTTTCCTACTACAGTAAGGTTTTCTATGGTGTGGGAGACCACAGAAGGTGGAGATGGGAAGAGGCACACTTGCCGGCCCGCTTCGACTCTACTAAGCATCTCTACAAGCAAAGCATGCTGTATTTCTAGCTCCTTGATTACATCACGCTGTAGCTTCATATCAACCTGCAGTCAATCAATATCCATATAGAAAGCACACATAAGGTAGTAAATCAAAATGTATACACATACGATAAATCAATAAAAAAAAGAAAAACTAATAAATTCACCTCAATCACAGATAGGTCCACAAAATCTGTTGATCCTCCTCCAAGAACCTGCAACATCGACTCTTGTGTTGCTAGATGCTCACTAAGTGTGGTTTTTGTGATGGAGTCTTCATCAAGCAAGGAAGCCAACTTGGATTGTGTTGTTTCCATTTGTTCTTTTAGCAGCTTGAGGGCTTTGGCAAATTTCTCCTCACTCAATTTCTAAACTTTTGCAGCCTCCAATTTCTTCTCACAAATTGTATATGCATCCTTGGCCTCTCTCATTCTTATTTCTACGTCTTCAATTAATGCTTTCATCTTCAAGGCCTCAGACATATAATCTGCATGCGGAAAACTTAAGCTATTGCTTGGTGCTGCTCTTGAGTTAGGAGTTTCTTCAATTTGGAGTTGTGCCCCTTTGTTGTCCTCCATGGCATTGTCCACGCCACCATTGTTTACCTTCCAACAACGGAGGAATTAATGGTTGTCAAAGTAGCTGCCTTTCCGAAGATCATTGTTGTGATCTTCAGCAACAACAGCCCAAGCAAAAGGCATTGCCTTTCTTGCTCTAACAACACTTGGACTGAACTGCAACACATATGCTCTAGCAAATGAGACGTTAAACTCCATGTTCGTAGGCGCTTCTGGTATACCTTGTTGTAAAATATCAAAATGTCTTGAAACTATTCTTCTCGAATACTACTGCACTTAATCCGATATGCACATGTCTCCCTCGTGTTCTTGAATACTGACAACCAATCAGATTCAGAGACATTTGAATCCCTTTAGAGCCTTGGGTCCTTGCCTTCTATGTCGAGGCCGTACTCTGTGTCGAAATCCTCTTTTGTGGATAATATACCTTAGGGGCCTTCCATCTTGATGTAGAAATGACATGCAAGAAACATCAATATCAGAATTATATAAATGAGAAGAAATAAAGAGAGAGGACTAATGCATTGAGAGAACACATTCTATGAGTTAGAAACCTACTTCCTGAGCACAACTTGTCTTTCTTCAGCATCTTCTCCTCTTCTCTATGTTTGACTCCACCTCGATTGGAGGGGCTGCTCGGCCTTGCTTTGGTGTTCTTTGCTCTCTCTGCTGGAGAGCATGCTATTTCAAATTTCTTCGCTTGCTTTGGTGTTCTTTGCTCTACTCGTCGAGAGCGTGCTGTTTCAAATTTCTTCGTTTGCTTTGGTGTTCTTTGATCGGCTAGAGAGCCTGCTCTTTTCCTCTGCTACTTCATCCTTTCACAAACAGAAAGTAAGCCCCGCGAGTGGTGCCCACAAAAAATTCAAAACGTTACTTTTACACGAGTGGGACTTATGATTCACATTTTGATTCCCTTACTCCTCGTCATCATTAAGAATAGTGGTAGAAAACTTGACGTGACATTTCACACATGGTAAATATACTATTAAGAATCTCATTATTCTCTTTAAAAGCATAGTTTTTAACAAAGTCGATCACAGATACAACCACATTATTAGGAAAATTTTGAATACATGTTTTAAACTGTTGTGCTTAATTGTGAGTAATGAAGAAACTAAGCTTGTATTTCAAAAGTGCAAGGAGCACTGGATCTCTTTAGTCAAAAGATTTTTTCTCTTCCTTTTGTTTCCTTCTTTTTCCAAAGTCTCCATAAATGCAAATACCTTCACAATCATAGAATGCCCTCCCTTTCTCGTCTCCAAAGGGCAGAATGCCAAATTCTTCACACCACAGTTTTTGCATTGCTCCATCAGTACTTTTTGTTATGGAACTACTCGTCTTCTTGCTTCGGGTAGACTACTGACTCGCACAACTGTGTCACACCATTGAAGGTATGCCCTATAGATGAGCATGTTTTTTTTGGTACCATCTCATCCACAGCATAAATCTCACAACTGCATGGACATCCACACCCATGGAGACCAAACTTCTGAGGGCGCATGTGATTGAGTGCATCTTTCAAGAAAGACATATGCACATGATATTCACAGCGACATGTATATCTGTCCACTTGACGAACAAAGAAAGGCTGAAAATACTCAAATAAACACAATTGAATTTTGCATTCTAGATGACAAGCTTTGAATCTACGAAACAACTTAACCTCCAGATAAAAAAACCAAAAAGATACATTATTTAGCATGAAAGATGTGCTACTTGGGTTGAAAGATATGCTAACAGGATGATAGATATTCTACTTAGCAAGAAATATATGTTAACATGAAAGATATGGTACTTAGCATGAAGGATATGCTAACTAATATGTATGATATACTACTTAGTGTGAACAATATGCTACTTAGCATGACCTGAAGCATGATATGCTACTTAGCATGAACAATATGGGGCCATTCTACCGTGCACATAATTTCTTGATGTTTTATGCATGCACATGTAGAGAATGGCCCTGGGAACAATTATTTTGATGTTTTATGTGGTCTTTAGATTTTTTGTTATAATGAAGTATCATTGGTGTTTTAATGTTGCAAATGATATGAACATTATAAAGATTTGAATTGAATAGGAACATCTGATATTCATAATGAAAGATCATTATATTCCTACATATGAAAATGCTATTGAAGTTTTGGAGGAGTTAATTTACAGGTGATAGTGAGAGAAGTACAATACAAGACATGTATAAGAAATCAATGTTGATTGTGGTGTTGGATTTGAATGGATTGCTATTGAAGCGTTGTATTCAACCATCAACGTTGCATTAATCCACTATTGATGGTCCAAATACATATTTTATACTTCGACCTGGATGTATAAAATTTTTGCAGTCGTAATGTTGGGATCTAGTCAACAACAATGGAGGATAATGTTATTCAAATGGTAAGAGATTTACATAAAAAGCGGGAAAAATACTTCTTTTTTTTGCCATTTTGGGTCAAGAGGCTTGTTACACTTATGAGAAGAAGAAACTATTTAGGCTAGACAGTCCAAGTGTCAAGACAATGTTTAAGCCATTGGAGAGAATGTCTAAAGCTTTTGAATGTGATCCCAAGAGGAGCGTTCTTGTTGATGACTCTTGCGTAACTGCATCTTCTCATCCAAGTTTGATATAGATAAGAAGAATGACAATATTCTTCTAGGGGAATTACTGTCTTACTTGATGTGGCTTGATAGTGTTGAGGATGTACGTAGTGTGATTGACTCTAACGGTTATTATGGCTAGTTCCCAGTGTTGAATAACCATGAATGGTTTAACCTTGCTAGTGGTGTTGTTGATCATTGGAAAGAGTATAATGTGAAATGGTCACAAATAAGATTCAACATAGGTAGACTTCCTCTTGCAAAGCAGTTACATGACATTTTTTAGGGTAATGTAGAAGCAAATTTGGTGGTCGAAGAGGTGATAAAGGAGCAATGATTGGTGTATGAAGTATGCAAATCCTTAGCCGTAGTTCATCTCAACACATAGGATATGAAATATGAGATATCTTACTAAAAGAATGTTCACACATTTCAAGCATGAAGGCACCACAATTGATTTTACTAGCTAAAAGGTTGGGTTAGGAGGAACTAGTATGAAGCCTCGGTATGTGAAGACATTTATTTCTAAATTACTAAAAATAATCATGGTCTCTTGAATATCAACAAGTAACACAAAGGTACCACTCTATTTAAAATTTTCACCACAATAGACAATGGTTTATAATGTATCTGTATTCAAACTCAAGCTCAACTCAAGCCACTTGTTTCGTGGTGCAGGTTTTTCTAGGCATATGAATTGATTAAATAGGTGTTCTCTAAATAATGGCTTGCATAGGATCAAGAACTTTGCACCAAGATAATACTTAGAAGTTTAGAAGTGCATTCAAAGAGATGTGAACACTCACTGATAGTGTTTGTAAGGTGTTTTTCCAAAAGGGAAAAAATCATTACGTTACATTACTCCTGATATCTCAAGAAATTTTCCAATGCATTTATCTTCTCTCTTAATAATTCATTAAAGTTTATGTTCATGACAATCTTAAACCCTTATGGAAAGAGCTCTCTTCAACTTTAGTGTCTGTTTCATCATATTTTGTTGGAGTGGATCATAAGTTGGAGTGCATCCTACTCTAAGGGGCCTTCTTTAATTTGAATAGACGAATAAAGTCTCTTAATGAATGTATTAAAGTTTATGTTCTCTAGAACCTTAAATCGTAATGGTAAGAGTTGTTTTAAACTATATTCTACTTTTTTGGTATTTTGAATGAGTGGATCTTAAGATAGATTCCATCCTACTCTAAGGGAGCTCATTTGATTTGAATATAAGAAGATTTTGAGAGTCTCTTAACACTAGTCCTATAAGAAAAAAGCCACTTTAGTGGCTTTTTGAAGGTTTTTTTTTTTTAAAATCCAACACTCTTTAGTTAATGAATTTTAAATAAAATCCTTTTTAGAGGGAACTCTTCTTAACATACACAAGGAGTTGAAAAAAATAGAGATGGCAAAAATCAATCAAAAATACTATTTCTCGATAGTCATAAACTAGGTCAAGCTTGCCAAAAGGTGCTCAATTTTTGTATTTCTTGTTGAAAACCACTCAAATAATTTTTGTATTTCTTGTTGAAAACCACTCAAATAATTTTTAAGCTGGCTAAAATTCCCATGAAAAATCTATCATGTACATAATAAATATATTCACTTAATATGGCGGTATAATTAAATATGAAAACTATTCTAGCCCTATAATTTGAGTATGTTGCTGAATATTTGAGCCACATTTGTGGCTTTCTTACTATTTTTAGAAAAATCATAGTTTTAAAATTTTGGTGTTTTGGGTAAACTGAAATATTTATATGAAGAACTATGTTAGGGGAACTCATTTGTGTACTTCTTGTTGCTACGTTTCAATGTAGTTACCTATTTCTACTATTGATAACCTAAATGAGACCCTGAGCCACTTTTGTGGGCTACAAAGTCGATGGGCTCATCCATTAGAAGCTTTCCCCAAAGATTATAGACCTTTATTGTAATTTTGAGATGCTCTTGCACATCTCTGGTTGACTTCTTACACAAATCCTTGTAAATAGCTTTGAGGGTATCCTTGAGAGTATAGTTTGGGGCGTTTGATGAAGACATGATGAGTCAGAGAAAGATAGAGATGAGGGAACTCACACACACACAATTCTCAATAAGAAAAACACAAGGGTGTAGGGTGTGAGAGAGAATGGCTAGCGCAAAGGGGAGAGATATGAAGCTCTCAAGAAGTACAAAGGAGAAAGTAAAAATAAGTAGCCACACTAAACAATAAAAGTGGTTGCTTATATACTGGTTAATATAAGGAAAATTTGGGGAAAGTTTAAACTTAATAGGCAAAAATTGTGGGAAAAATCCTAAGGTGAGATTAGGAACCAAGAAATAGAAACAAATGAAAATGGTACCATCAATGAAATGGAATTTCCATAATCTTGGCTAGGAAATGAAAGTTTGTTATTACTATGTAGTGATGTCCTCCTTGGGCAAGGGCTCAAAAAATGCAAAATGTTGGTCTTAGGTCCTTGCACTTATTTGTATAGTCACATTCACATGGCATCCAAGTGTGGGATGCACATGAAAACTATCTCCATTTGAGTTTTAATCCTTGGTGAACTCAACTACGGTGCCTTTGTTAACTTACTTTCATTTGCTAAAATTTCTTCTCAACATTAAATCTTTCTCCAGCATTGCTTATAGTAGAAAGTGGGAAATCTGGAGCTTTGAAGGAAGGCCTTTGTCACATATAGTGCAATTGGGAAGCATTGTGTTAATGTGCAACAAGATTTAAACAAGTTTGAAGCCATGGAGTTGAAAAAATAAGCATGAAAGAAGACATGACACTATTGGTGGACTAAAACTAGCTAAATGATGCATTCATTTTTGGCAAGACATTTCTAAAGAAACACTCTATCTAAAATTAGAATTTTCTTGCCTCAAAAAATGAGAGAGGGAAGGGAATTCATAATTACGCAAGGCAAGTTTTCTAAAATCAAGTAATATTAACACTTTTAAAGTGGGCCATGTCTTACTTACTTAAGGCCAATGTTCTACTGTTTGTGGATATTTGGTGTAAATAAAGAATTAATTCTCATGTAGTTCATAACATTTTTATCACATCTAGGTAAAACTAGACTTCAATTCATGATTTTTGATACTTCTTCTAAAAAAGAAGTTGATAAGGTCTCACTAATTAATTTATGAAAATATTAAAATTTACCATATTTTGAATATCTTTGATTGCTTAATATGGCAGATAAATACTCTTAGTGCTTTTTTAGCTATCTCATGGATCATCTATTTGATTATAAGAAAAATATTAGCTATAGGTATTATGTCTTTGTGTGTATGTCTTTTTAGCTATCTCATGGATCATCTATCCGTGAGTAGAAAAAAAATTAGTTATAGGTACTAGAATTTCCATCTACATCTTTTTGTTTCTAATTAGTAATACTAAATTTGACATCATCATGTATGAAAATGAAGTAAAATTTTAAGATGGGATCGTTTAAGCCATAAAAAAAGAATAAAATGGACCTTTGAACGTGGGTGCAGTACCTCTTTTTTTCATAGTGGCCCCCCATGAGAGGTTCAACGGTCTCATTTGTCATATTGAGCCTACATTCATTGCGCTTTGTATCTTTTCTAGTGCATGACATTCTCCATCTTAGAGTCTAGCAGAGTCTAGCTAGATGGCTGTCTACATTGCATTAATTTAGTCGAGTTATTAAAATTTTACATTAAGTAAAAATTTGTGAATTGTTCAAAGTAAATTTGAACATCAAATTAGTCCAAATTTCTTTTTGTGAAAAGAATATTTTCTTTAAAAATATTTAATATGAAAGAAAATTTTATTTAAAAATAATATCATTTTAGAAAATTTTAAACAAAAGTTTAATGTAATCTAACAAGGTTACAAATTATTTTTTATTATTTATTCTTCATAAGTTCCTTTTAGAAATGTTATGATATTTTTTAAAGGATAATTTATAATGTATAATGCATTTTTTTAAATTTTTATTATTCTTAACTTCTTTTCAAACTTATTACTTTAACTTTCTAAGAAAATTTATAATGGATAAGTTTATTAGTGAAAAACATATATAGTAAGTTTCTATGAGATTTCAAACAAACTCCATATATATTTTTAAACGAAACATTTACAATGTTTAATTCATTAATGTATATATATAATTTTAGACAAGATTATATATATATATCTTTCTTATAGCATAAATACTAAAAACATATTAGAGTTTGAGAATTGTACGTTTAAAATATACAAATTTTACAAATTATACTTGAAAGATGTAGAATACAAAACTAATTTTTCCTCAATCAAGATTTCCTTCTTGATTTTTGGCTTGACACAACTCACATGTGGAATCACGTCATGTAAGGGCAAATGGGGTATAAAATGGGTTTTATAGGCCCAGGTTTTGTACAATTCAAAAACTGAAAAGTTTGAGCAGTTTTATATGAAAATGTGAATGAAAGATGTAGAATACAAAACTAATTTTTACTCAATCAAGATTTCCTTCTTGATTTTTGGCTTGACACAACTCACATGTGGAATCAAGTCTTGTAAGGACAAATGGGGTATAAAATGGGTTTTTATAGTCCCAGGTTTTGTACAATTCAAAAAATGAAAAGTTTGAGCAATTTTTTATGAAAAAGTAAATGAAAGATGTAGAATACAAAACTAATTTTTACTCAATCAAGATTTCCTTCTTCATTTTTGGCTTGACACAACTCACATGTGGAATCAAGTCTTGTGAGGTAAAATGGGGTATATAATGGGTTTTTATAGGCCCAGGTTTTGTACAATTCAAAAAATGAAAAGTTCGAGCAGTTTTATATGAAAAAGTAAATTATTTATTTTGTACAAAAGAAATAAACTAGCAATATTTATATATTTACTATTCAAAAAACATATTTTGAACAAAAAACGTTATGTCATACAAAAGAACAAAATGTAAGGCCAAAAATGAATTATAAAAAAACAATGACATGTCTACAAATTATTTGGTTGAACTATTATGATTCATCCATAAAAACGTATAATTCAAAATAAGTATTTGCATAAATACAACCTAGATCACCACCAAAGCTCCCTTCTCGAGTGCATGGGTAGGTAGATCCCATTAGTTTGTAGTTTAATTTGCAATAGCAATATAGTATTATTCTACATCTCCCTTGCTCTTTAAGTCCTTTGCCTTGTGGAAGATCTTACTATTTTGTGAACACATAAGTCGTATTTTCTTAAGACATAAGGAAGGATGCATCCCTTGAGACATAAACTGTCTAATTACCCCATGGCTTAGGGGGGCTAACCCCTCCACATTAGGCGATGGGATGCACTTGGTTGAGAGCTATGAGAGAGAGAGAGAGAGAGAGAGAGAGAGAGAGAGAGAGAGAGAGAGAGAGAGAGCATAAATAGAACGTGGTGTAATTTGAGCCTAACTTTAACATAATCTTAAAATGTATGTAGATACTAGGTATGTGAACACCGAAGTGCTATGCATTACACTTTTGTGGTCTCACATGAAGTGGTCAAAGATAACATTTACATGTAAATAATGCAACACATGACCTAGATGTGACACTTTACACATGGGAAAAGACAAATTATACATAGCAAATTCCAAATTATACATTACCTAGATGACACTTTACACATGGAAAAAGACAATTTATACATATAACAAATGAGAAATGAACATTGATACAAAAGCAAGTGGACCATTCTTGAACTTTTGATTCTTTGAGAGTAAGTGTTCAATTCTCTCCCTTAGTCACATGATTAAGTTTAATGTTGAACAAAGTCTATGTGCATTGAATTTATAACAAATGATCAATAGTATTAAAAATATCAAATGGCATGTGAAATGTATAAAAGAATTAAGAAACAAGGTTATTACTAATTTTATTACAAGTGAAAGTAGAATATTTACTTCTTCTATTTCTGAGATGAAATAAATTTAAACTGGGTTATTACTATTTTTATTACAAGTGAAAGTAGAATATTTACTTCTTCTATTTTTGAGATGAAATAAATTTAAACTGCAGATGAAATAGTAGGTAGCAACAAGTACCTTGTGGGGACCTAGTTTCTTTGAAACCTTTTAACTAGTTGGGATACGAAATACTAGTTGGAGATGAAATAAATCTTAAGTGCATATGAAATAGTCGGTAGCAACGAGTACCTTGTGGGACCTAGTTTCTTTTTGAAACATTTGAATTAGTTGGGATACTAATTTAATTCACTATCTTGGTCATGGGACTTAATTGGTAGGGATGGATGGATGGATGGATGCTGCAGAGGGTGTCTTTGGTCAGCAAGAATGGGAACGTAACATGGAGATGAAGGGCGAACCTTTGGGAATGCAGAAGACAAAGGAACATTGAGCTGAGGTCATTGAAATTTGAGGTAAGTGAGGATTTCACAAAACATCACAGCCGTACCTCGACTTATCTGCGATCGGCAGGACCTCCGTCGTGATATGCAGGCAGTAATCAGATGCTGGCCAACCTTGCCTCCAGCTTTTTCACTTGTCGCTCTAGCTTCTCCCCTTTGAGCATGGATCTCGCTAGCGTGTCCTTGAGAGCCTCCACCTGTGCGTCCTTCTTCCGAATCTCCGCGTGGAAGCTGGTGATGATTCCCTCGTAGGACTGCAGGATGACATCCTTCTTCTTGCAGAGAGAGCCCAAATCCACACCACTGTGCGTTGAATGGCCATCCTGAGCTAACGCAGTGACGTGTTGATGATCAATCCGCTCATCCAGCTGGTCGATCAGCAGTAACTCCTGCTGCTGAAGGTCAGAAAGCCTTTGCAGTTCTTCCATCACGGCTTTATCGGCGATCACAATGCGCTGTGCATCGTATGGATTCAGGGCTGCCTGCAGCTGCGCATACGTGCTCTTTAGCGCAGAGATGCTAGAGAAGAGCTGAGAAAGCAGGGTTTCCATAGCACTGACTTTGGTTAGAAGGCCTGCAGGTTCATCAATATTTTGATGGGTTGAAGGTGCTGCAGCTATCTCAGAATCCTCGTCGGAACCTATGGTTCTATGGTGCTGCTCCTCGACATCCTCCCCCTGATCCTCCTTCGAGTACTCCTCGACCTCCTCCTCCTGATGCTCCTTCGGGTACTCCTCCCATGAGATCTTCGTCTTTGTGCTCAAAGTAAGCCCAGCACGTTTGTAAGCTTTGGCCAATTTCTGCATAAACCCAGTCATGCGGTCTGATGCTTCCTTCGGTGGTGCAGGATCTGGCAAGGCAACAGTCTTATAAGGATCGTCTCTCCAAATATATTTAGAAGCCGCTTAGCTGTAATTATAATCAGGTTATCAAAGCGCTCTATATATAAAGAGATGCTGGGAAGCTGCGAGATAGATGCAAAGGCTGCAAGTGCTAACAGCTCCCTCTTTCCACTCTCGAGCACGTCGTCGTCGACGAGTCACCACTCACCATCACCATCACCGCGTGCCAACTGTCGGGCGCTCACTCTTTCCCCGTGCTTCAAAGGCGCATGACGACGTCTTTGCTTTTTGGTATATATTTGTAATTGTAGCTGTTACGCTCAAGAAAGTGGCCCAAGTCTGTTCCTGCTAAACCGATGAGGGAGGGAAGTATATACTCGGGAATCACGGACATATATATACTTTGCTGAAGTGACGACCCCAGGGGAGGGGAGATTCGGTCCGCCATTCGCACCATATTCTTTGTGTAGAGTGTTCTAGCCAATATGATCCTCTCAGTTACTTTGGAGTCTCTTCTGTGCCTACGTGTGTGGTGTAGAAACACCCACACCGACCATCGCTTTAGTGGCTCTCTATCGCTTTCCCTGCTCCATTTGGACATACTTGAAATAAATCTTTTAAAATATAGCTTCTTTTTTCCAGTTTTTTTTTGCGAATAATATCATTTTATCACGAATTTATTATCTTGCCACTTGCCCTCCCCTTTCATAATATATAACTTATTAGTCGTAAATTGATAGCCAGAGCAAAAACAATTAGCCATAGTTTTCTTATGAAATGACAAAATCAATATATGAAATGACTAAATCTTTACATTGGTACTGTTCTTTTTTTTTTTAAATCTCAACAAGGATAATGCCCCAAATGAATTGAAAGGCGCCAAATTGTACATGCCCCAAATGCACTAGTTTGGGTTTCTCACTCACCGATAAAAATCCCCGAACTCTATCAGAACAAGGGTCCGACGAACGGTGGCAATATGGTTCTGCAATGTCGTCTTTGCGGGTTAATGTCTTCCTTTGGAGGCTCCTGCATCTCAAGCTGACCACTAGAGACAGACTCACTAGCTGGGCCCCAATCTCACCGATGTGTCTGTTCTGCAACACCCATAGGGAGGATCCATTCCACATCTTTTGGGCATGCCCAACAGCTTAAGCTCTATGGAGAGGAACAAGGAAGTGACTGGACAGCAGGGGCACACAACATTAGTTTACATGGAAGCACGCTTTGCTTGGGAACGTCACTTTTCATAATCCGGCATTAGCAAGCATCTGGACTTGGGTCAGATACATAGTCCTGCAACAACAGATCTGGCTGGCCCGAAATTAACTTGTTTTCAGACATTGCCCTCAAATGCAACGCCCTGAATGGAAGGAAGAAGCATTTGTAGATCACAGGCTCGTTTAGCTCTGCGCTACTAGATTCTACTAAGCGGCTACTGATCAATCCCTAGCCTATTGATCACATGCGATAAATCATCTCTCTTTTGTAATTAAACCATAATAATAATAAAGTTATCCTTTCTTTAAAAAAACAAGGACAACGCTTCATCAATCTATCCTACTTTATAGCTAAAATATATATATAAATTTTATAAAGTAAGGCCATAAGGGAGTAGCTCAATATTTTTCATCATCATTAAAAAAAACAAGAAGCAACGTGCCCTGTAGCGTGTGTTTTTTCTCTCTTATGCTACTCTCTCCCTCTCTCTCGTAGGCTTGATGATGATTGAACCTCTCATGATTGTATGTGTGTGTGTGTGTGCAACCCCGCCCCTCAGGTACTATGTGATACACGTGTGTATTTGTGTGTGTGTGTGTGTGTGTGTGTGTGTGTGTATTTGTTCCCCTGCCCCTAGGGTAGTGCTTGTGTGTGTGTGTGTGTGTGTGTGTGTGTGTGTGTGTGTGTGTGCACGTGTGTGTGTGTGTGTGTGTATATATGTGTGTGTGTGTGTGCACCCCCACCCCTCAGATAAGGTGGGGGCATGTGTGTACACTTGTGTTTGTGTGTGTGTCCCCATGCCTCTAGGGTAGTGTGTGTGTATGTGTGCATGCGTGCATGTGTGTATTTATGCATGTGTATGTGTGTATTTGTGTGTGTGCACGTATGTGTGTGTATGTGTATGTATATATGTGTGTGTGTGTGTGTGTGTGTATGCATATGTGTGTGTGTTTGTATGTATATGTGTGTGTGTGTGTATGCATATATGTGTCTGTGATATATATGTATGTGTGCGTGCGTGTATATTATATATATGTATGTGTGTGTATGTATAGTGAGTGCATATCTATTATGTGTGTGTATGTATAGTGAGTGCATATCTATTATGTGTGTGTATGTATAGTGACTCCATATCTATTATGTGTGGTTTTTATATATATATGTATGTGTGTGTATGTATAGTGAGTGCATATCTATTATGTGTGGTTTATATATATATATATAAAGTTCAAATTGACAAAAGGCCTTGTGATTGAAACGAGGTGCTTTAAATGCTCTCTCTCCCCAAGGCACTCATCACCCCCCCCTCCACGTGTTCAAATCTCTTAAGATAATTTCATATAACCAACATAATAAAAAAAGGGCAGGTTGTGCAGTCTGGCCCCAAGGGACACTAAAGAAAAAAATCTTAGGGCACTAAAGAATGAAAAATCCCCCTATTGCCACATAGGGGGATTTTTTTCTCTTATTTTTTAGACATCTAGGATTTCTCTTCTCTCCCCTTGTGACATGTCGCAAAAAAGTTTTCCATGGATAATATGTAATAGATGTTATCACTCTTGAACTTTTCTATTTATTCATAATTATGCTTAATTAAGTATTATTCACATGGTATCATTTGCCAGTTTACAAGGCCTCAAAGCTGCTTGATCCTGGAAAACAAGTAAAAGATTGCCACCACCCTAGTGTAGTTGAGGACAAAATAAAGGAAGTCCTTCCAATGTACCCCTCATCCAATAGAGAAGCAACGTTGTGCCATTCATTAAGGGCCCTTCACCAATTTCTCTTTGAAGACAAAAGCCTCCTCACTAGTTACTCTATTATTATTAGTTTTTTTTTTAAGAAGCAAGTATAATTGAATCCTAAGACCATGTTCACATGCGCATCACACTTCAGTTTACACACACGCAAACACAATTTCATGGCTTGACTAGGCAACCCCTTCATTCATCAAAGTTATTATTATTCAATTTAAAAAATCACCATTTTGAAGATGCATTTGAAAAAAAAAATCCTCAAAATGGACAAACTTTAAGAGCCAAATATCAAATGGTTACATGCCAAGACGAGGGAAGATACAAGCTAACTTCTCAAATAGAAATGATAATATTGCTATGGATAAAAATACTAATGATGATTTTCTTAAATTGCTTAATGCTTTGGACAACTTCGGAAGGTATATAAAAGCTCGATAAAAGGTGGAGCACTCACAAAAGATCGAGAAAAGATATACAAAAGGAAGGATCCGAGCAAGAAGATCTCAATAAATAAATCCAATAAAAAATACACAAATAAAATAAAAAATTTATATCAATGAACAAAATCAAACAACATGCTTAATTAAGTATTATTCACATAAGAAAGAGGCAAGTCTTGCTCAGTGCTGATATAGTATTTGCAGAGTGTGTAACCTCATACCTCAAAAATTAGTAAGCTTGAACATTCCTTGTATCCCTTACTGTGATTTCCTAACATTTTGCAAGGGTGGACAACCCTACCATTGTCAGCATATTTTTTCCTCACAGGAAACATCTCTTTAGTATATTAGCAAGATAAAAGCACTGAATACATAGTTCTGTGTCTAAGCAAGACTAAGAATCAAAGTGCATTCACTTGGCCAACATTCATCAATCAACACAGATGAACTATAATTGTTGGGTCAAGTTTTACATTTGAGCTGGAATGAGGATGCACCTGGAAACCATGGTTGGAAGATGCAGACAATGCAGGTAGTCAATTTTGAAGATTCCTTTGAGCATGACAAGGAGAACCGTTGTCTGGCTACATAGAATCAGCATTATTAAGTAGTATAATTCTGAGTAGTTTTCCAAGAGGTTGCGAATTTGCAAGAGGGAATAATTCTTCGGGAAGGCTATCATATTGAACATCTTGGCCACCTTCGACCTCCCATTCACAGAGATTCCTTAACCAAAGCGGATGGCTCTATCACATTGAGAAGCTTTACTGTGTGGAGTAGAGTGGCAAGGGGGATAAGGATGTGAGAAATTCCAAGATGACATGGATGCAGGATCAAGGAGATGCATGAGACATGCCTCATGGACAACAAAGCCTCCTCAGTCTCAGGGGACAAGTGATAGGCAGCCCACAGAAGAATGTCATGGAGGCACATATAATTCTCCATGATGGAGAGAGAGGGCACATCATTTCGTGTTTTGAACTTCTCCAGGTACACCTGCATTGTCGGCGGGGCCATGATCTCAAGTGCCAGCTGAGATCTGCTGATGCTACATCCATCTTATGATGTGTTGCAGGACCTTGCACAATTAGGGGCAATTGGTGATGGCAGTGTCGTGCAAGGATGGCCGATGGGTTGGTAGTTATAATCAGGATCGCGGCCTCCAGAATGTGGGGAATGTGGGGAAATCATGATTAGGTTCTATGAACAATTTTGTTTTTATGGCTTTCTTTATGGACTTTGAGCCGTGAGGTATGTAATCCGATGAGGAAGGTGATGGGGTGGTGCCTCTGCGAACGCTAGTAGCAGCCGCCCCTACTCCAACAACTCCTTCGATGAGGGATTTGGCTATGGCGATCGTGTGACCGAAGCTTGGACAAGCAGACCCTCCCTGCTGCAAGTAGCAATGTGGGTGGCCACAAGCAACTTTTAATTGTTCCCTAGGTAGGAAATCTCTACGTATATAGGAAATTTCCTTGGTGAAGTAAAGGGGGATTTCCTATATAAAACTAGGGAATTAATTTTAGTACGTATTCAACCTTATATATCTTGGTCGTTTCTAGGGAATCTCAAAGTCTAATTAGAAAATACAGTCTTTATCTAAGGAATTTCAAAGTCTAGCTAAGAAATAAGAGTCATTGTCTAGGTAATTGAAAACTTCCCGTATGGGGAATATAGAGTTGTGTATTTTTAACCATCAAATTCTTATATAGAGAATACTTTTCTATATAGAAAATGGATTTATCATATTGGATACACATAGGTTTCATTGGTAATGTATTTAATCACCTTTATAATTTATATTCATGTATCAACATTGTTATGTAAAACAAAGCTCTCTCTCTCTCTCTCTCTCACACACACACACGCATGCATGCATGCATGCATGCACATGCACACTCACTCACTCACTCAAACACACACACACACTCTCTCTCTCTCTCTCTCTTCGTACTATTTTGTGAGAAAATGTGCTCATATTCTTTAGATCTTACCTTATAGTAAACATACAAAGAAATGGTTTTAGTAATCCTAGTTTAGCTTGTTAATATAAATACATGTTATTTATGCTCATATAAATATCGCAAAATGTTGAAAAAGAGACTAAGATATCGCATCTTGATTGCAATAATGCTTTAGAATGTTCGTTCTATGCAAAAGCATAAGAATTGCTTATAGATGAGAATAATAAGCAAGAGCTTGGATTGCATGGTGAGTTTCTTGGAGATGAGAATAATAAGCAAGAGCTTGGATTGCATGGTGAGTTTTTTGGAGATGAGAACAATAAGCAAGCACGTGGATTACATGTGGCAATGGTAAGTTGTAAAGGAAACAAAGGTAACCTAAGAGCATATATTTGAATGTTTTTACGTCTGCTTGTAACTAAGAATTTTTACATCTGAATGTTTTTACGTCTGCTTGTAACTAAGAATTTTCTTGTAGAAAGTTTATTAAGTACTTTGAAATTATATAAAGACATACCTGCCAAAGTGTAATGGGTAAGTACTTTGAAGGTGATCTTCTCTCTGTCCAACCCTCCCTTTGTTATCCCTCACATCTCTCTTCTCTTCTCTCTCTCCCTTTCTTCTCTCTCCCATCTCTCTTCTCTTCTCTTCTCTCTCTCCTCCCATCTCTCTTCTCTTCTCTCTCTCCTACCATCTCTCTCCTTTCACTCTCTCTCCTACCATCTCCCTCCCTTCACTCTTTTTTCTCTCTCTCCTACCATCTTTTTTCCTTGCCCTCTCTCCCACCCTCATCTCTCTATACTACCATCTCTGTATCTCTCCCTCTCTTCTCTCTCTCTCCTACCACCTCTTTCTCTCCCCCCCTTGTATCTCTTCTTTCTTCTCTCTCTCTCTCTCTCTCTCTCTCTCTCTCTCTCTCTCTCTCACACACACACACACACACACCCTTGTCTCTCCTCTCTTCCCTCTCTCTCCCCCCCCCCTCTCTCTCTCTCTCTCTCTCTCTCTCTCTCTCCACAAACCAATTTCTAATTCTTTCTCTTTCTCTCTTGTATCTCTTCTCTTTTGTCTCACTCTCCCTTACCTCTCTCTGTCTCTCCCCTATCTCCCTCTCTCTCCCCCTTCCTCCCTCCTTGTCTCCGTCACTGTTGCTTGCAAATGAAGATCAATACCACGATGCAACAAAAACGATACTTAGGGCTCTTGAAAAGAGTCCCACTTTGTAGATGAATGTGGGAGAGGGTTTGATAATAATCCCACATGGGGACTTATGGGAGTCCTAGAATTTTTGTATAAAAGGTGGCTCATTTGAGAGCTTAGGTACACTTTGGGCTTAGTTCATGCAAGAGCTCCTTTGAGAGACCTACTCTCCCTCTTCTCCATAGAGGTGAAGACTCTTCTCTCACCCCATCTACATCATTGTATGAGGTAAATCTCTTCATTGAATCATTAGCAATGTCATGAGTCATTCTCATCCTCTTCTCTAATCATTTTACTCTTATGCATGCTTTTAGTATTTCATTTTTGAGTACATGGATTGATTTGAAGCTTTCATGGAAGCTTGATGCTTGAATGTGTGCATGCTTGTAGGAAGATAGGAGTGGAGTGAGGTCTTTCTCTTTGCTTGAGTGCATAGTGATTGTATTCCTCTTGCTTGTATTTGTGAATGAATGGGTGTGTAGGAATGAGGACAAGTTGAGCTTGTGTGTATGCTTAGTCTAGTGTCAAGTGATGGTAGCCATGAGCATTTTTTATTTTTTGTAACTTTGTGTTGTGGTTTTGGTTTTTGTGTTTTGTTTTTTTTTTATTTTTTAATTTTTTGCATAATTAGTGTAACCTGCATTTTTCATTTTTTGTAACTTTGTGCATAGTTAGTATTTTTTTAGTGTGCTTCATAATTTTTGTGTTTTAAAAAAAAAAAACATAAAAAACATAAAATCATTTTAAAAAAATCATAATTAAAAAAAAATAAAAAAAATTAGGATAGATAGTTACACCATACATATTCTTTTTGAGTTGCCTTTAGTGATTAGGTAGGGAAAAATATATATATATATATACATATATATATATATATATTTATCAAAAAAAAAAACAAAACACAAAAACCAAAACCAAGACAAAACAAAAACACATATAAAAAACCAAAACAAAATTTTGACCTTATGCACTTGCGGTCGGGACGTCGTGTAGATTCTGCCATAGGGCCTAGGGCACCTTCTAGAGTGCCTACTCAGGAAAGTGGGACCCAATCGATAGGAAACTTGGCAGATATTGCTGAAACCCTTTCTGAATCCCAATCCGATACTCTTTCCTCCAGAACAAATAGTTCATTGTCCATGGACAATCTAGGGCCATCAACTAGTTATCCCGGAGCCCAAAATAGGACACCCACACGATCCTTTAATCCATTTGAGGCTGACACCATGGGGTTAACATTCAATGTGCGACTCCAATATGTCTACACAAATGCTCAAGGAGCTGAGATCTTTAGGGACCCACAACAACGGTACCTTGTTAAGATAGCCGACATATTCTCAGAACTTGATAGAGCACCTCTAGTCAATGACCAGGGTAACATGTACATGGGTGGAGATGGTGTTCGCTATGAAGTCACCTACCATCCAGAAAAGGTAGACAAATTAGGAGAGCTCTCTAAAACTGAGTTGTTAGACTATTCACAACTTTCCAGAGCAAAGGAGTCTAGAGATGACTGGCTCATCGAGCCGGACATGCCTGGACCATCCAATGCCCAGTCCTCGAAGCCATCCATAGATGATTTACTTCTTGTAGATCTAAATTTGGACAAGGATAGGAAAGGCAAGTGTAAAATGGATCAGGGGGCTGAAAGCCAATGGGAGTTTGTACGACAAATTCCTGTGACAAAGGTTTTACAGGATGACCAACTTCAAGAGGTCTATAAAGATTCGTTAGAGGGATATTATGCCACAACTAAATCGCCAGAGCTGGATCTTCCTCTAGCTTATGTAGTGGTAGTTGAGAAGCTCGCAGGACACATGAACAGAATAGTCGATAAATGGGCCAATGAATATCGAACGTTAGATTGGAAAGAGATTAGGGAACTCACGTGGAAAGGACAACCATTATTTATGGAAGTGTTCTCAACACATACAGCCAAACCAGGAGAGACAGCCTTTCTTGGAGAAACTGTTGCTCCTCCCCTACGAGAGTTCACCAGAGAGGGACCCTCAACATCTAAGTGGACCACTGCTAGTAGCCCAACTCTAGCACCACGATATCGTCCTACACCAAATGTGCGACCACAGGTCACACCACAACAACATCTTTCCCACTATGACAATCGGATGAGAGGGGAGCCAACTCGGCCTCCTATAAGTGCACCTCCTGAAATGAGGGTGACAAGACCTTTGGAAGGGTTTGGTGAAGCTGGTAATAGGGTACCCACACCAATTTTGGAAACATGTGGACCATCTTTCCAAAGAGAGGAACAATTTCCACTGAGAGTAAGAGGCCGTAGGCCCTACGATGAGTATTCACGACAAGTAAGGCCATCAACTCTTCAGAAATTGGTTAAGAAATATGAAGGGTCGGGAGATCCATACGACCATGTAGCAGCTTTTAGGCAAGCAGTTCGAGCTGAGCAAGTTGCTGATAAGCATACTCAAATAGAAGGGTTTGGACTCACTCTTGAAGGAAAGGCCCTTGCTTGGTTTCAGGCATTAGAAGCTTCTGACAAAACTTCTTTACGAGTTTTGGAAGAGAGATTCATTGCTGCTTTTTCCTTGATGGGAATTCAACATGACACAGTAGCGCATATCTACTCTTTCAAACAAGGAGAGAATGAGAGTGTCAGAGACTGTGTAAATAGAATGAAGCAGTACATTAATCGTTGCCCAGAAGATGAGAAGCCCGCCCAAAGTCGATTAATTTCTCTCTTCTTAAAAGGCCTCAAAAATTCGACACTGCATACACATCTCTATGCGAAGAAGCATACAAGTTTTAATGAGTGTTGCCATGATGCTATGGATTTCACCGATAACTTCAAGTTCCAGGATGGTTCTGGCCCAGAGGTGAAACCTAGAAATCAATGGGGTGATGACCAAAGTTCAGGGTCTAGCGCGCTAGTAAATCCAGACCAGATAGCTAACCTAGTACTACGGAGATTGGGACAAACCTATCGTCCACCCATGCAGCCACAACAACAGCAGCAGAGAATGAGGAGTATACTTCCTACAGGTCCTCATCTTTGTGGAGCATGTGGCGGTGACCATAAAACAGAGGACTGTAATACCTTTTCTCCTCTAGTCACAAACCAACCCACAAAGAAGTGGTGCCAAGCCTGTGCTTGGAACTTTACTCATACCACCCAGGATTGTAATCGCATTGCGAGAATGAGACAGGAACGTGAGCAGCCGAGGGGTGGAGTGGCTCCACAAATGTATCAACAGTATACTAGTTTTGAACGTAAGCCACCGATGACACAAGAACAAGCACGACCTGTTCTTGGTGTTCAACCTCCTGCTCCTGGGACGGCTCCTGTAAGGGTTGTGGACTATGACAATTCAAATATGTGTAGAGAATTGGTAAACCCAGGATATGTGGAGGATGAATATGTATCATATTCATCCAAAGAAAATATCTTTGAAAGTCCCACATACCCAAGCCAAGCACTGGTGGAGATTCAACCAGGGGAACAAAACTCTTTAATGTTGCTAGGCGGCTACCAACCTAGGACTCCAGGCCCCTCAGGTCAATGGCAGCCAAGGAAAGTAGAGACCAAACCAATGGGCCCCTGTTATGAGTGTGGAGAACCCCATTGGGCTCGTGATTGTCCACATCGTTCAAGGCAAGCATCTCGGTCAAATACAACAGCACAACAATTTCCACCCATAGAGAGATATTGTCTAGGGTGTTGTGTCGAACACTTCCCAAAGGATTGTCTGTTGAAAACACATGAGGAAGGCACCTCTCAACCAAAGGTTTCACTTAACCTTGTAGGGGCAATTCCATCACCACCTTCATCTGAGAATGAGGATGTCGTGCCACTTAGAGTCATGACTAGATCACAGACACGAAACGCTGAAATACAGACCGATGAGACACCTCGAACTAGGGACGCAAAGACAAATCTAGTGGACAAGACCCTACAGTCCAATAGAAAAAAAACCACTAGGAGAAAGAAGAACCGAAACAAACAAACTAAAAGTGCATCCACTTCTAGTTCTCAGGAGACCTCTAAACAAAACATAAGGGATAAAACTTTTACATCCCAAGAAGTGCGTGAGGAACCTAAACCTGAGCCAAGTGCTAAACAAAATGAGGCTAGTACGACTGAGGTTAGTTCTGGGGGTTCTGTTTTTGTGGATAAAGTAAATGAGACTCTAGAGGCCATCATTGATGCTCATAGAAGTCGCATTGCATCCTTATCTGAGCTACCCAAAAAGCTTCAAGAATACCCAAACCCTCGTGAGGAGAAGATCAATTTAGCTGTACATCAGCAACTCATTAGGGAAGCTCAGTCAATACTTGAGGGACCACCACCACCTATTCCTCGGGGCCCAACTTCTCTTAAGCCAACATTAGAAACTATACCGGAAGTGTCATCAAGTAGGGAAATGAAAAGTGAGTTCATTTCACAAGCTCAAAGCGAAAGATCGGCACCAATTGACACTCCATTGAAAGAAGAAATTTTGCCATCACCTAGCCTTGTCTTCCCATGCAATGATGAAATTATTGATGCTAATGAGGACATGGCAAATGACATGTGGGCCGTTGTAAATGAGAAAATAAATGAAAACATGTCTTCTGTTAGTTCGCCTCCATTCTCTGAGGTGGATTTTACCAGAGATTCGGAAAACAACTTTGGACGCCCAAGCATTCAGGAGGAAGGTCAAACAATTGTTTCTCCTAGAAGTAAGCATACAATGAAAACCTTACCATCCTATCTGGGAGAATATGAGAACTGTTCTCAAACCTTGAGGATACCCTCCATGCATAAAAGGTTGACTAAGGAGAAAGATATGAGTACGGTGCAAGCTATTTTGTCTGCACCAGTGGCTTGTAACTTACCTTTGCACGAGTTGATAAAGCTTAAACCTGAGTTGTGGAATGATATTACCACATGTTTGTCAGAACAGGTATTGCTACAAAAGGGTCCCCATGAGTGTACTATACACTCTGAAACAAAGCATGTAATGCCAGTTCCTATCAACAAAGTAGGAAAATTTTGTGAAGACGATCAGGGAAATGCTACCCTCCCATTGGAAGTGCGAAAAGTATCTTCAACTGCAATACTTGATAGTGGCGCAGGAGTGGGCATTGTGACAAGGTCCATTTGGGAAAAATGGGGCAAACCAGCTATTAGGAGTACCAGGATGCGCTTGCAGCTAGCAGATGGAAGCTTAGAACATCCCCTTGGGCTGCTTGAGAACATATTGGTCACCACATGTGGGATTGAATATGCGCATACCTTTGCAGTAGTGGATTTCGGAAAGCATCCAAACTACGAAGTGATATTGGGTAGACCATTCATGCGACAATTTCAAATGATTCAAGATTGGGGATACAATTACTTGTACCTCCGACATGATTCTGTCATCACAAGGGTCAACCTAAGAAATCACTCATATCGTG
Organism: Cibotium barometz; assembly: GCF_041138505.1. Taxonomy (NCBI): domain Eukaryota; kingdom Viridiplantae; phylum Streptophyta; class Polypodiopsida; order Cyatheales; family Cibotiaceae; genus Cibotium; species Cibotium barometz. The sequence continues at coordinate 48,779,907 of NC_141046.1, read as the reverse complement.
ATGTAACAAGGTCTCCAATAGATGAGTTTGATTCTGCTTCATCTGAGGACTCAAAAGTTACATTGTCAGATGGGCGAGAAGATTTATGGATGTGTGGAGCCTCATGTAGGGATTTCAACACTGAGAGACTTAAGGGTAATCGAAGTGTATCTGACGAGGCATACATTCCACAACCCTTCCCTGAGCATTTAATTGATCCATTAGAATGGAGTCATGTCCTTGCAACATTATCGACATGTGCTTTACCAAAGCCAATTCAATTCTGTGACTCAGATGGATATGACATTATACCTATACGAATGGTACAACCACGTGCTCTTCTAGATGATTTGTACTATAGGATTGCATCCACAACAGCACTGCAAGTAGAGGAAGTCTCTGCTACTTCACGAGCTTTATCGTGTCAAAAGGGTAATGTTTCTACCTTACCCAACCCACAATCAAAATCTGCTTTTGAAGCTCCAAAACAAATGATGTGGATAATTGATGAGTACTCAAGTGAGGGCCATGGCTGGTATGTTCCAACTACTCTAGTTGCTGCTCAAAGAAGGCCAGGTAAGAAGGAATTATCAATGTGGCTACCCAAAGCTGCGTACAAACTTGTACCATCTAGTCCAGTTGCTAAGCCTCTTAAGAAGCACATCATTTCCAAGCCCAAACCTCGGATTGTTACTCGATGGGTCCCAAAACGGGTTCTTAAAGCACAAGGTTATTATGAGGGTGCAACATCAATCTGGCTTCCAAAATGCCATGGATTGCTAAAGGTAAAAGAGTGTTTCAGAAAGGTTCCAAGAGCCTCCCTTAATTTTCCATATCGGTGGGTGCAAAAGAAATCAACACAAACTCTTCAAGATAGGAAAGGTGGCTGTGATAGCACCTACAAAACTACTTGTGTTGATCTTCCTAAAACATGTATTGAAACACCGGTTGACCCTATTTCTCCTTGTTTCACAATTCAACCATCAACTGGTGTACCTAAGACAAGTCCAAAGGAGTCTCATTTGAGCATAGATTCTGGTATTTCAATGCCTAAATCCTCTTATCTTGCTCAAATTCCAAGACAATTGATAAAGTTCCCACCCAAGAAGGACATACCTAAAACCAAAGATAAGGCATTAGCACTACAAATAAAGCTCTTTGGTAGATCAATGTTTGAATAGTGTGGTGCCTTACGCCTTTAGAGAATTATGTTCTTTTTGGGATAATCTCCACTACCAACGCAAGGGTAAGATCAGTGAATCCACAATAAGATCGACAAGCCAGGGCACTTTTCTCCCACTAGGTTTTTCCCCTTGGCTATATTTGGTGATTGGCACCACTAACAAATTTTATTCTTTTGTTTTTTTCTTTGTTTGTTAATAAAACTTTGTGCAGAGATCTCAGCTTAAGAAGAGCATCAGATACGCCCCTACAGTCCACCTATCGTGCACACAAATTAGGAAGGGGGGAGATATGCTATGCCTACAGGGATCAAGGAGAAGCAATCTGCACAAAATCAGCAATTATTCAAGGCAAACGAACAACATCAACAGGGCACTACATCAGGTGTATGCAAATCTTAATCTTTATTTCTTTAAGTGCTCTTATCTTTCGAATATATGGTTTGCATGTACACAATATTGGCTGGTTTGAGTTTTTGATTTGTAGTTAAAATATGGTGAGTGAATTCTAGAGTCTTAGAAGACTTAGTAAAAGATATGTCTATCCAAAGACAGTGTAGGATATATACCAAGGGAGTATGCCAAGTACTTATGTCTTCAAGGTATATTAGTTATCCCTAGTGGTAGTTATCTCTTAGATATGAGCTAGGTGCTACGAGTAATAAAAATTTATGAAAATATACCCTACAAAAATATATATACAAGGTGAATTGCGACATGAAGTGTCTACCGCCATGCGAAGTGCTTGGTAGGACCTGGGGATGTCTCAGCACCTTGGGGCCGATGCCTTGGTTTCCATGGGGTGAACACTGATGTCTAGAAGCTTCAATAGAGGACCTTTGAGGAATCTATCGCCTTGATAGATGTTGGTAGGACTCGGGGGTACACTATGGGCCCTCGAAACCGATGCCCTCATCTTCAAGGGGTACTCCTTAGGTCATAAAAGAAAGAAAAAGGGGTCTGTTGCCCTTGAGATACTTAGCGGTCTTTAGATTCTCTTGGCGGAGGTCTCTTGGCCATTGCTCGGGTCTCATGGGGATAGAACCTTATCTTTATCACCTTCTACACACATATCAAAAAAAAAAAACAAAAAAAAAAACAGCAAGAGAGAGCTCCAATCACCTTTGCTCATACTTAGGAGTAGGGTTGCCACTTAGGAGTAACTTACATACTGATAGGACATTGAGACTGCGGTCATAACCGGCGGTGTACTAAGCACATTTGCCTTTGCATAGCATTATCTACCACTCCAGTCTCACTTTGACTCATCTCTACTCACCTATTTTAGTACTAATTAAAACTATAATCAGCCCTGCACTTGTATGCTCACGTGTGAAGTCATCATTGCTGATTTTTCTTTGCTTTTCTTTTCTTTTTATCAATAAAGGACTTTAATTGTATCAATTGTTTTTTTTGTTGCAGCTCTTGCTACTACCGCGCTCGAGGACGTGCGCAAAATAGGAAGGGGGGAGTGTTGCTTGCAAATGAAGATCAATACCAGGATGCAACAAAAACGATACTTAGGGCTCTTGAAAAGAGTCCCACTTTGTAGATGAATGTGGGAGAGGGTTTGATAATAATCCCACATGGGGACTTATGGGAGTCCTAGAATTTTTGTATAAAAGGTGGCTCATTTGAGAGCTTAGGTACACTTTGGGCTTAGTTCATGCAAGAGCTCCTTTGAGAGACCTACTCTCCCTCTTCTCCATAGAGGTGAAGACTCTTCTCTCACCCCATCTACATCTTTGTATGAGATAAATCTCTTCATTGAATCATTAGCAATGTCATGAGTCATTCTCATCCTCTACTCTAATCATTTTACTCTTATGCATGCTTTTAGTATTTCATTTTTGAGTACATGGATTGATTTGAAGCTTTCATGGAAGCTTGATGCTTGAATGTATGCATGCTTGTAGGAAGATAGGAGTGGAGTGAGATCTTTCTCTTTGCTTGAGTGCATAGTGATTGTATTCCTCTTGCTTGTATTTGTGAATGAATGGGTGTGTAGGAATGAGGACAAGTTGAGCTTGTGTGTATGCTTAGTCTAGTGTCAAGTGATGGTAGCCATGAGCATTCTCTCCATTTGTGGATAAGCTCTTGTGCACCGGTACGGGTCGAATCCCTAGCTCCGAAAGGGATGCAAATCCCATTGGATTGAGCTTAGTGTGGATCGTACTCCTCTTGCTACAAGAGAGAGAGTTTTCCGTCTCTCCAGTCACCCTTAACTCCCTCCCCTCCTCTATTTCATTAGTAGTCTATCATTATATCTCCCTTTCCAACTAATTTTCACTCTTGCTTCTTATCAGTCTCGTTTTCTATGACGTTATAAGGGAGATAGCATCATCTCTCTCTATCTCTCTCTTCATGTTCTCTATCTCTTCTCCATGTTGTCACCTCTTGCATCTCTCTTGCTCTTCATGTTCTCTCTCTCATGTCCTTCTGATCATTTGAGACTACAAACTTATCATTTATTTATTAACACAGTACACATAGCTTCATACCTTATTCATCTACACCATTAGGAATTTTTTGGACCCAAAGAGGACCTCTTGGATTAACTTTTGATTAGGAATGGACCAATGGGAAAAGGACTGGGTGCACATTTTTAACTTCTTTGACCCTAGGGGGCCTAGGCTTTAGTTTGCTAATTGTTAGAAAACATGGGAGCTCAAGGATGGATTGAGCACATGATTAGAGCAAGGATTAAGAACTAGGAAGCAAGACTATGCTTAAGCATGGCTAGATTAGCTAAAGACAAATCATATGAGCATAATGACAATGTGAATAATGCAAAAGCTCAGTCTATTCTTCATTAGATGAGGAGCCTTTAAATAGGCTTCAAAAAAAGACTTCAAAAAGCCCAATCAGAATCAGTAGAAGTAAAATTTGCTTCTTCTTCCTTTGCCAAAACTTCTTTTTCCTCAACCAAGTGTGCTTTATCCTTCTTTTTAAAGCAAAAATTCTCTGAATGACCTTTAAGACCACAAAAACTGCATATCATCTTCAACTTGCATGTGTCAACTTTGTGTCCTGACTTTCCACAATGGGAGCAGGATACTTTTGATTTGCCTACTACCATTGCATTGTCAACTTGAAAGAGACCTTCTTTGCCCATTTTTCTTTCTTCTTCTAGGATAGAAGATTCTACCTTTTCAAGGTTAGATCTGGTACATTTTTTAAAGTGGTGATCAAAGTGCTGTAAGTGGAAGGTAAACTTTTAAGCAGAACAGCAATGACTATTTCATCTTTCAAAACTTCTCCTTCACCGGCAAGCTGAGAGAGAAGGCTTTTAGCCTTATTGAGGTGAGTTGAGAAACTTTCATTAGCTTGCATCATTATCCCAAAAAATTCTATCATGAGGCTCATTAAGGTGCCTTTTCCTTTGGCTCCAAATAACTCCTCCAATGTATCCCATGCTATTTTGGAGGTGTTGCATGCACTAATATGATGAATGAAATTATCATCCATACTAAGCACTAGAAGGGCAAGTGCCTTTTCATCTTTAGTTATCCATTCTGCTTTCTCATCTTCTTTGTCTCTGCCGTTTGGACATTTGTTCTTACCATTGACAATATTCCAAAGTCCCTTCTTTATGAGAAGGAACTCCAAATAACTCCTCCAATGTATCCCATGCTATTTTGGAGGTGTTGCATGCACTAATATGATGAATGAAATTATCATCCATTCTAAGCACTAGAAGGGCAAGTGCCTTTTCATCTTTAGTTATCCATTCTGCTTTCTCATCTTCTTTGTCTCTGCCATTTGGACATTTGTTCTTACCATTGATGGATGACAAATAATGTATTTGTACACATGATCAAAGGTATTTTTATCTTATAAATTACTATTTTTTATAATTAATGTACTCAACTTCATTATAAATGCATCAGAAATGATCCTGAGTGGCTGGAGAAGCAGTGCTAGAATAGTGCAAATTTTGAGCCTGCACCACCACTATAGAGCCTAAATTCGCACTGTTCTGGCATAGCTTCCCCAATCCTCTAGGAGCAATTCTGATGCATTGGATGATAAAACAATGTAATTTTACACATGGTTTAAGCTGTTTTTATCTTATAAACTATTATTTCTCACAATTAGTGTACTCAACTTCATTATAAATGCATCAAAGATGATCTTGAGTGGCTAGGGGAGCAGTGCCAGAACACTGCAAATTCTGAGCCTACATCGCCACCACCGCTGCAAAGCCTAAATTCGCACTGCTCTGGCATAGCTTCCCCAGTCCTCCAAGATCAATTCTGATGCATCGGATGATAAACCCTATATTTTTACACATGATTAAAGGTGTTTTTATCTTGTAAACTACTGTTTCTCACAACTAGTGTGCTCAACTTCATTATAAATACATCAGAAATGATCCTAAGTGGCTAGGGGAGAAGTGCCAGAACAGTGCAAATTTTGAGCCTACATCGTCATTGCAGAGGCCAAATTCGCACTGTTCTGGTGGCGGCATAGCTTCCTCAATCCTCCAAGAGCATTTCTGATGCCTTGGGTGACAGACACTCCATGTTAAACAAACATAATGACACCGAGACATTGTAAGAGAAACTTAAAATTTTAATTATCAGAAGGTTACAAATGAAAGCCAGATAGGCTTGTTACAAAGGGGGGTTTGAAATAAAAGAGTTGCTTCAAAAAGAAGATTAACATCTAAGATCTCTAGATCGTGTCTCGCTCGCCTCGAATGCACCGAGCTAGTTGCATGTCCTTGGGCAGATATGGTAATCCTCTTTGCATGTATTGCAAGGAGGTTGGTGTCTTCAAAAAGCCCAACAAGGTAAGCCTCGGAGGCTTCTTGCAATGCTTCAAGGGCAATCCCCTGCACACGGAACTCTGTTCTATATCATTGGAGAATCTCCTTCACTGTGCGAGCAAAAGGGGCTCTTCTTATTAGCAACTCAGTGTTCCTCTGATAAAACTTGATTTCTTGTAGAGTCCTATGCCCTTGGCACATCCTTCTCCTTGGAGCTCTCTGCGTTGTGTTGGTGCGTTGGCGAGGTTGGGACTTCCTTGGCTTGAAGAGCTTGACCTTTCTACGCTTGCGCGTACTTGCAGGAACCTCCTCTTGGTCTCTCTCATAGTCTAAATCCTCCTCCTCCTGTTGCTGCGGTACCTGTGTATCAAGTTCCTCTTGGGTAGGTAGGGGACCCTGTCTTAGTAGTAGGGTCTTGCCACCTATGGTGCTGCGCAATGTAGGAATGTTTTCACCAACCCAGTCGAACTTCTCATCATCGGCCTCTCTGTCTTGATCTCTGGGGTGGCTGCATTGTGGGGTCTTCTTCACACGCTTGCTCCCACTAGAAGGGCCTGCATGTGTGTGCGTTGGTGTTGCTGTGTGGGAGGAGGGTTGGACTCTGGTGGTCCCATTGGGCGTGTCCTAGAATCCAAGGGGTCACTCTCTTCCGTGGTGTCGCCAGTATGTGGTCGTTGGGTGCCTTACACTGTGTTTTTGTGAAGGCATGGCAACACGTGCAGTGTTCTTGGTGCGTGCCATATCCACGTATGACTATGCTTACGTGGTGATGTGCTAGTATCCTTATGTGGGTGCCTACGTAGATCTTGAGCTCAAGCTCTCTAAAAAAGTGAAATGAAAATGAAGTGAGAGAAGGAACTATTAATAGTTTTTTTTAGGGCAAAAAAAAACCTAACTAAACTTAATTTCTTAGCCTTATTACATCTAGATTTATGCTAGTGCGTGCACAACCCAATGCCTCTCTCTCTCTCTCTCTCTCTCTCTCTCTCTCTCTCTTAGATTCATATGTAAAATAAGATCATGACATAATAAAAAATAATTGTTAAACCCAATCACTTGAATTTTCGTAAACCAATATGTTCATTGAACTACAATAACATCTTCATCAAGACACCCTTCACAACGTCCTCTTTAGGATCAATACAAACTATGTTTATGCCTAATTTACATGCTACCATAGCACAATCTCCACATCCTGTACAAAGTTCTACAATCATTGCCCTTCTTTTGCATGGTGCTTCAACAGACTATCCCAAAACTCATATCCACGTTGACATCCATTTCTCTAAATTCCACATAATATACAACATCCATAATTTGGAGTACTCATATGTTTATGCCTTACCTCGCCATGCAGTCCCATATGGGTGTCTTTCTCATAATGGTGCAAGGATCAATGATATAATCAGGTAAAAATGGTTGTGCATGGTTTATTCCAACTATGCCTAAGAAGGTAGCAATGAGACGAGGGTATGTGTTTGCACAAGAGTATCAAAAAGATTTATTGTAATAAAATTGTTGTGTTCAAAGGCAACCTATTATGAGAATCATAAGCACCTCTGGGGGGTGGATGCATGATAAGGTGGACTCAAAACCTATGTCCTGGACATGGCTTTTAAACTGGTATTTAGACATTTGAAAAAGTCATTTTCCCTCATTTTCTCCCACATTTTGTAGTTTGAGAAGCCTGAAAACAAAAAATAGTTACAAGTAGCTCGTGGTGCACTCATTTCGCCACCTCTCCCATGTCTCTCTCTCTCTCTCTCTCTCTCTCTCTCTCTCTCTCTCTCTCTCTCTCTCTTACCCACTCTGTCTCTTTCCATCTCCTTTATACCCTAAACCTGATGCCGCCTTGTTGTTTACCTCTCTCTCTCTCTCTCTCTCTCTCTCTCTCTCTCTCTATTGTAGGCCCCTTATTGTTGTTTCAGTGACACACACACACATATGCATGGACCTTTTACCCATCATAGATTCCCAAGCATTTAGAGGCAGATATAGAAGTTCAGCTTGTGTAGAGGGTTGAGAGTCATGTGTAAAGTTTTCTGCCAAAGGATTATCATGTGCAGAGGAATCAAGAACAACGTGTAAGGATGAAGTCTAAGGTACAAGAAGAACAGGAGCACAATGCAGGTCATGGTGCAAACGAGCAGAAGTGTCAAAAAATATGCAACAATGTTGTTTAGTAATTTAATCAGTGGACCAAGGGTCTAGACAAGAAGACCAGGTTTGATATATTAGCTCAGGTTCTCCAACATCGCTCCATGAAGGAAATTTCTAGCAATTTTTCACTATGGAACTAGACAAGTCTAATAGATAGCATACAAAATACACTTGAAGCAGTTAAAGTGCCTAGAAACTTTGAGGAGCTATTTCTTAAAAGGTCTATTCCAATGATTCTTATGAATAGCGCTGGCACAAATACATCCTCTCTTAACATTGTAGATGCTTCAAGGCAATTGAACATACACAGATGTAATTTCTATGTAGCTAGAGAGTGTTTGAAAACCTTTCTGATGGTATTTTGCCATTATCTTCATGCCATCGGCAAGCCCGTGCGGTAGGCATAATCAGGTGAAAGAGATTGTTTTCAATTTTTGGTTAAGCCATACTCGTGTTTCACCCAACAAAAAGGACATGTCGTAAGCGCCTTGGCAGAAAATCATATGTTAAGCGTCTGAAACACCTTCTCGATCAATCTCAGGTAACAACAACAACCCGTGCTCCTAACACCTGTGCTGATTTAGTGTGCTTTCATTAGGGGAAGGTTGAGGTCTATAGGGGCCCTTTAAGACGCCATGTGATTGAAAGGTTATTAAGGAAAAGGGCCAATCATGTGATGCCATGTATACAAAAATGTTGGGTGATTAAAGGTGGTCAAAAGATTCTCTAGAAGATGCCTTTTTGTACTTTTCATTCCCAAAAAGGGGGGGAGAAGTTTTTGAAATTTCGGACATCCATAACTTCTACATATGAGCTCAAAATTTGTCGGAGATTAGAGATCCAGAATCTACTCGCTCGCTGAGCTCTTTCCATAGATATGTCACATGATATGGTTTTGCCCACTCAATTTTAAATTCAATTTTGGCGAGAAACTTTGAAATTCAAACTTCTAGCCATTTGAAGAATAAGAAGGTATCTAAAGTCAAAGAAACTTAACATTTTAACAAAAAGTCATTAAAATCATAATATGGCAGCTTAAAGGGCCCCTATAGACCTCAACCTTCCCCTAATGTATACATTGTATATTCCTTCAGTATAGATTCAGATTACTGATTAGATGTTTCCAACCGGTATACAAACAAATGCCAAATTATCTACTCTTCTATGATTCTATCATCCTTGTATGTACATTGTCTCCTTCTTTTATGATGTGTCTATGTGTATTATGTCTAGCTGTCAAATTTCCAGTCAGTCAACTTATAGATCTTGGACTACTTGTTGGGGAAGTTAAGTACTGAAAAATCTAGCAAATAAAAAGAAACCATCCTCCCTCACAAGAAGGCAGGGCATGATTCAAAACGGTTTTCAACTTGGGGTGGCAATAAACAAAACCAAGAAAAGCAGTAAGAGATTGGTGTTAAACTAGTAAGATACCCAATAAAAATAACCTTTATACACTTAGGCTATAGAAAAAACAAGCATTCCTAAGGCTTTTCACCAACGCTCCTAAACCAATATGATACCGGTGGTGGAATAATAATTGTATACAACTAACACTACTGATAGAAAGGACCAGCTATTGGTTAAACACTGCTATCATACTGGCTTAAGATCATGTTATCATCTAATGTACTTTGTATATAGCAAATTTTCTAACTAGTATTATACCGGTTGAACATTGGTATGATATCGGGTAAAGACCGGAAGGAGAACTTGGGGTGGCCATATGATACCAGTGTTTTGTATCAGTATGATACCGTTTGGAACATTAGCTCTATGCAACATGCATGAGATATAAGGTAAAGATCATCTTTGCTTTAGACAACACTAGTTTTGAAATAATATGATACCAGTGTTAAACCAATAAGATACCAATTGGTGAACCAGTTGCATACACTAATTGGTGAACCAGCTGCATACACCTAGGAACCTATAACTATAAACCAGTTTAGCATGTCAATGTGATTGTGTCATTTGTAATGTGGGTTCTTAGTAGCCAGGTGGGTGCAAGGCTGCAGAGAAGTCCTACCAGAGCATCACAAGTGCATGGGAGGCCATCCTATGTCCCAAAGTTGAAGGTACTATTTTCCATACTTTAAAGTGTCTGATGGAGAGTTGCACTGTCTGTGGTCCTCGAAACATAGCAATTTGTCCAACTAAATCTGCATATGTTGGTCGACTTGTCATCGTGAAGATCTTTCAGGACATAGACTATGGAACCACTGATGATGGCAAGACAAAGAAGAGGAAAGAGTTAATACACAAGGAAATGTCATGCAAGGCACTAAATCAAATGTTCAACGGCCAGCTCAGAAAGTTTATCAAACATAATTTTGTGTACAGGTGGCAGGCTAAGCAATACAAAGAATGCTTGTCCAATTTTCCCAAAGATGTGGTAATATCTATTATAGACTTTGCGAAGAATTATTCTTTTAAGGAGCAAAATGAGATACAGTCAATGCACTGGTATTCAAGCCAAGTGTCCATATTTGTGCATATTACATACTTTCACATTGCAGGTGATATCCACAAAAAAAACGATTCACTTTTATATCTTTGATGATAAGAAGCATGATACCCATTTTGTGCAACATTGTTTCATGCTACATTATAATTGGGTATTACCCTATAACATCATTGGGTTTGGTCTGATGGTGCTTCATCTCAATTCAAAGAAAAAAGGCCTTTCTACTTTGTTTCCAGGTACACTGCCATCATAGGTTTGCAAATGACTTGGAATTTCTTTGGCTCTAGTCATGGAAAGGGAGAGCACGATGGTGCAGGGGCTGTGGTGAAGAGAGCACTAACTCATGAACAACTTAAGCCTAATGCTACTAAGCTCCAATGTGCAGCTGATGTCATAAATTTTTTGCAAGAAATGCTCACCACTTTAGTAGAGTCTTTTGGGAGATAAAGTTGGGTGATATAGATAGAGATGAGGCATGGAATGTCAAGGATATAACAAACACAAGATCCCTACATTCAGCCTCTGCATACTCTCAGCACGATCCAATAGCATTGAAGGTGTGTCGGTTATCATGTTATTATAGTAATTGTATGGAACACTTATGGCGTAGGTGCAGCAATCAGTCTCATATTCATAGTTGGGACTACATTGCCCTTGAACCATTGGTAGATGGCACTGAAGAAGACAATGTTGACATTGATGTTAACATCACAAACATTGAGGAGGCCACCTACGAAGGGCACCATAATACCCTTAGTGATGTCCTTCTTAAAGGAGACAATTTCGCGAGATGACAGTGTGAGGTGAAAAAAAGCAAAAAGAACCACTGCCTCTATAGCCCTTCACCTCCCAAACTTGGAAATACAAACACAACGGAGGCACCACCAGCCCCACCGGCTGGAACACTTCTCACAATTCACCACACCACCCACGCTAGAACAACAGCACAAAACAGGGGCACCATAGACCAAGATAAACACCCAGCAATATATTCCCAGTCACAAAACATTTCATACAAGCTTCTCCCGACACAGAAGCCTTACTCACACAACTTACAAACACTCAGGCTCAGACTTGGATTTACTGCCAAGGGAATTCCACCACGGCCACACCACCTCAGGAATTATGACCTTGCGTCTGATGACCAAGCCTTCGCAACCACACGACCTCAACACTTTGACCTGTCCCACTGCCGAGGATACACCACATCCTCACAATCACCGCGAACCTCTCGCCTGCATGCTGTGCCAATCACACCAGAAAGAACCCGGCCACTCGCCCCACCAGCTAACCCTCAACTCTCTCTGCAACCCATCACTTCTATGTGTGTCGCTAGCAGCAGCTACCCATCATCTCTCTCTCTCTCTCTCTCTCTCTCTCTCTCTCACTCTGTGTGCTGATCCTCTATCAGCCTCACAACAAACCCAAGCACCACCTGTCCCTTGTCTCTGTCTTTGACGTGCTATCAGCCCCACTAGCCTCTGCACGATCACTTGTCCACAGCCCTGTCTCCAGCACCTACCTGTGCTTCCACTTCCGGCTTCACCTACGCGGCCCTCTCTGCCTAGTCCACACTAGCCCTTGCACAACCAGCCTTTCTTTGGCGGCTCCCCTTGTTATCCTTCGCTTCTCTGGTATCGCCCAGCCTCTGCTGTCCACCAGTGCGCCTGCCAGCCCGACCACTTGTGTTCGCTGCTCTTCACAAGGGAGGCCCCCGTGTCCAGCCTCTGCTTCTTGTACCCAAGGCATGCACCCTTCGCCACAGCGCCTTGCACCTGCACGTTCAACGAGACCCCCAACAAACAAGGTGGCTCTTCCCTTTTTCTGCAGCTGCACCTCACCCGCCAGCTTTCCATGCTTTCGCCAACCTTCTGGACTCCTTCGTTGGTGGCTACGCAAACAGCCATGTGGCCTTTCCACAAATTGGCCACGTTATTATATCATTTTTTTATTTTTTTTCTTTTCCCTAAAGCCTAGAAGATGGCCACACAATACTTTCCATTTCACACCAAAGCTCAAGGATTTAAGGCAACCTTGGCCCCTTCAACCTTAAATGCTCCCATGCTCCACATACTCTTCAAATGCAGCTTCCAGTGCTCACTGTACTTGGGACGCGCACACAAATTCAGAGCCATCGAATGGCTGATACCCACCTGCAGCCACAAGTCCAAAACAAAAGCGATCCATCCTGTACACCTGGCAACACATTCAAAGGGCAAAACTCTCCACACGCCACGCATCCATATGTACACAAGCCCAAAATACTTCTCAAAAAAACGCCTGACATACTTTGCCAACCCCCCCATCTGCTAGAGCATTCATGCTCAGCAGCAAAAGCATAAGTCCAATAGCTATCCACCAGGATCAAAAGGAAACAGCTCCAACTCACCATTCCATTCCCCAATATCTGTGAAACACAATGGCTGCACCACTGCATACCAAACATCAACCATATGTACCACAAAATCATTTACGTCCACTTCACCCACAACAAACCTCCTCGTCTTCAAAATCTGTGGCATTACAACATTTAGCATCCCATTCATGAACACCAGTGAAGGCCAAGTTCCAGCATCTTGACCTTTATGCAGACAAAAATCCACATCCTCTCTAACAGCATTGTCCATCAGCACTTCCAGCGCTTGTAAAATAGGCATCTCTTCACAACCATACAGCTCAGCTGGTTCAGATTCCTTGTCATCCATGCACTTTGCCTTTAGCATTTCAGCAATACGCAAAGAAGCCTTAGTTACACTCTCAACCATATCTGCATCCATGTCTACCTCTGGCTCCTGTTCATCAAGGCTAGCAACTTCCCATATATCATCCTCACGCACAATACTCACCTCACAACGCTCCTCATTAGCCAAATCTACATGCATACCTTCTTGAGTGTTGCCACCCCCCCCAGTATCATCGTCCAAAGACTCCCCAGCACACAATGCATCAAATGGAAAAATATCCACATCATCCGTCGTGCAGGTACCATATCACCATCAAGCTGTCCAAGAAAATCCATAATGATATGATCTTCCTCCACACTCCACATCCGCATCACAAGCCATCTTCACTTCATCAGAAGTCTCTACCCCATCCTCCTCCCTTGACTCAAGCAAAGAATCTTCCTCAAAGCATTCTGTATCCAACTCCTCTTCCTCCTTATCATCAGCCAATCCCAAGGCATCAACCTCTTTGCTTCCATGTGCATGCATGTCATCCAGATCAGAATGCAATAGAGCCTTCCAAATCACTATCATCATGTATAGCTATGACGTCCAAATCCAAAGAAGAATCCACTCGCAACTCCTCATCTTCAATTTGCTCCTTCACCTACTTCTCATCCACCTTCACCTGCTTTAAAGACTTTGGAAAAAAATCAGAAGGCATATAGAACATCCCCCTTTGCACCTGTATAGGCCTTTGAGGTTCCTGTCTAATCAAACTTTGCATAGGACTCTTATCCACCTCAACCAAATTTACACGCATATCCCTTGCAGACACAACACCTTCATACAGATAAATACCCATCTCCATATGCTTCAAAATCTTGCCTTTCTTTTTCCTAGCAACCCTAACAGCATCATCAAACGACTTGGGATTCTTCAACTCAACCCTGACCTTCAAATGGGGTAACAAACCATCAATAAACAAACTCTTCTTCAGAAACATAGGAGGAACTTCCTGCTTCAATGTCATACACCACTTACTCCACAAACATGTAAATACCTTTACAAAATCATCTAGTGATTGCCCATGGACCTGCTTCAAGATGCTCAACTCCTGCCAAAGCACACTAGAATCCTCCACTTGCTGAAAACGCTTCAAAAGACCTTCTTTCAACCTATCTAAGGTCAAAACACCATGTAGCTCACATGCCGCATCCTGTGCTTCAAAATTTTTAAGCCAACTTCGGGCATCTCCCTTCAAGAAAATCTTTATTAGCTTCAAAACCTGCTCTTCATCTGTCACATGATTGCTAATGCATGCCAACTCCATTTGCTCCAAAAAGTCACACACATCTTCACCCTTCCTACCATGAAACTCGGGATAAGACCACATCATGATAACCTGTAACAATCCCTGAGCTCTCCTCAGTGGAACATACGCCCTTCTAGGCAAAGAACAACACCAGAGCTCTCCTCTGTGGGGACACCAGAAGAATGTGAGGTGAAAAAAAGAAAAAAGAACCATTGCCTCTATAGCCCTTCACCTCCCAAACTTGGAAATACAAACACAACGGAGGCACCACCAGCCACACCGGTTGGAACACTTCTCACAATTCACCACACCACCCACGCCAGAAAGACAGCACAAAACAGGGGCACCATAGACCAAGATAAACACCCAACAATATATTCCCAGTCACAAAACATTTCATACAAGCTTCTCCCGACACAGAAGCCTTACTCACACAACTTACAAACACTCAGGCTCAGACTTGGATTTACTGCCAAGGGAATTCCACCATGGCCACACCACCTCAGGAATTATGACCTTGCGTCTGACGACCAAGCCTTCGCAACCACACGACCTCAACACTTTGACCTGTCCACTGCCGAGGATACACCACATCCTCAATCACCCGCGAACCTCTCGCCTGCATGCTGTGCCAATCACACCAGAAAGAACCCGACCACTCCCTCTCTTCAGAGGGTGCCCCACCAGCTAACCCTCAACTCTCTCTGCAGCCCATCACTTCTGTGTGTGTCGCCAGCAGAGCAGCTACCCATCATCTCTCTCTCTCTCTCTCTCTCTCTCTCTCTCTCTCTCTCTCTCTGTGTGCTGATCCTCTGTCAGCCTCGCAACAAACCCAAGCACCACCTGTCCCTTGTCTCTGTCTTTGACGTGCTATCAGCCCCACCAGCCTCTCCACGATCACTTGTCCACAGCCCTGTCTCCAGCACCTACCTGTGCTTCCACTTCCGGCTTCACCTACGCGGCCCTCTCTGCCTAGTCCACGCTAGCCCTTGCACAGCCAGCCTTTCTTTGGCGGCTCCCCTTGCTATCCTTCGCTGCTTTAATGATCCATCTAGCAAAATGATTTCGTGCCTATGGGGGTTTGTTAATAAAAAAACGTCCTTACTGATCATGCTAATTCCCTTTTCAACTCGATATTGTTAAAAAAAGTAGAGAACACTTGCTTTGCAAATGAGAAAATTAATCCTAAATTGGGGATTCCAATTAATACAACATCAACACATTGAGACACTCAAGTAGTCAATAACAGTAGTAGAAATGACACACAAACTTAGAAGAAGAAGAAGACTTAAAAGAATCTCAATACTTCGAGTCTAATTTATACATATATCTGGTTTTATTCTCTTTATGATTGCAGCATATATTGTATAATCATACACCATACTTTATAGTTGAGCTGCGTTGGGAGAACGTGGGCTTGATGTGAGGAGGTGGGCTTCATCTTCTTCAGTGGTCTTCCTTCTCCTTTGTCTTCTTCTTGAACATCATTTGCTACTGGGAGATCTATTCTTGGCAGTTGTACCTCTGGAGGCAACAGTTATGAACATACCGGCGCTTTCTTGTCCTCATTAGATATCTTTTTCCATAAGGAGACAATGAGTCTAGTTCATTTATTCCTGCTGTCCGCAAGAGCCTAGGCTATGTATGACACATAGTAGGGGCATCTTAGTGCTTGATACCCATGCCCCTGACCAAACACCCGCAAAGCAAATTGTTTCTCCACCAGCACCATTTTCTCAGCATTAAATGGCACATCATATCCACCACAAAACCTGCAGAGTACTTTCAATGTGAATAAAGAAAATTTCGCATTATCTTTTGAGAATTCTTTATGAAATATAATGATCTGCGCATCAAAATTATAAGCATCATGATTCAAGTCAACTTACTATAAACGAGTGTCATAAAATGTACGCACCTTTTGATGATTCAAATGTCTTATATATTCAGCGATACTAGCATCCTTTTGATGACCTGTTGATTTTGAATTGTTTAGCACCATCGGATTATCTTGAGCCTCCTGCTCTCTTGAGGAAATCATCATATACAAAAACCTGCATGTAATATAATATGTTTAATCAACAAAATAAACGTAAAACAAATCATTAATAGCTTAAGAAGTTTTCAGTGCTGTTACCTGTTGATTTTCATCACCTTCAAGAATTTTGCTAGTCCACAAAGGGATCATAGATTTACTATCTTCATGTATGGTAGCTATTATATATTTGCCAATCCAAGATGATCTGCAATTACTGCAGCGTCCTCCTCGGAAGGCAATTGGCTTTCATAAGCCTTAGATTCATTGAGCATGTCCCTTAATATATCCTTGCCGAGCAGATACTCGGAGTCCTGGACTGCAGAATCAACTAGGAGGTGTTTGTCAACTCCTTGCTCTACCCACCCCATGTCTGCTTCGCTATAATTTGCTTAGCCAACCAGGCAATAATCTTCATGAATATTAAAATGATGCATAATGTCTATTAATAATACATAATCACATTGGTCTACCATAGTAAAGCTAGGTAAAGAAGGAAGTGACAAGCCCCCCTGTTCGTTCTCATTAGGTGGACTGGCTTCCAATTGGATTATGCTCATGGGTGCTACTGCATCGACACACCGACAAGGGATGTACTACTGGAAAATGTTTCCTTTTCGGCCTTTGCCCTCTCCTTTTCTAGATTGATAGTCACCTCTTCTTCAACTACATCATTCTCGATTGGCACTTGACTTTTTGGTAAATTCATTGTCTGGGGCTCAGAGTCTTCAATAAGAAGATGCTGAAAACAAAGAAATCCATAACTCTATTGGAGAAGGCGACACTTCTTTGAGTGTAATGGACATTTCTCCTCTACTCTATTACGGCAACTGGGGATCTTTTCAAGACAGTGGGTTGAGCCTTCTTTTCATGACTTTGTCTATTGCAAAATCAGATAACATATCGTTCACCATTGGATGTCACGATGTTGCCAAAAACTATCTGTTTATATTCCTGCTCCCAATCACTGAGAACAATCCTATAAATATTGATAATGTTCTCAAAAAATGAAAATTATGCATTGAACATTACAAACAATTCAAGAGCACGGTGGTGGGCATGTGCATTGTATAGGAACATATACAAATTTTATGTGGCAAGACTCTTCCACCTCATCACCAGATTCCAAGAGAATGTCCAACTCATGAGCCGACATGCCTAAAGAAACATTTTAGTCAATTAGGAAAAGCATGCTTAATATACAAGGGGTCAGTACCAAGTGATAAGAGGCTTAGGGGATGCATGGGAGCACCTTGTCGCTTGGTACTAACCATAAATCACCTTGTCGCTTGGTACTAACCATAAATCAAAAGAATACAAAAGGGTTCAGTATCAAGCGATTTGGGGCTACTACAATGCTTGCAAGCTCCCTAGCACTTTTGGTACTGACCTCTTATGTATAAAAGGATAGACACGGGGCTAAACATGAGGCTATATGGATTATGGGGTCAGTATCAAGTGGTAGAGGGATTATGCGATGTCCGTGATCCCCTTACTGCTTCGTACTTGTAGGATTCCCCCTCAGCCTGAATAATGAATAAGCTTTACTTCAATCCCTTGTAATCATTTCATATTTTTGAATACAAGAAAATATTATTTTTCCTTGTTTTTGTCTAGAGAGAAGAAAAATTCTAGAGAGAGGTAATTCAATATTGAGATATTTTTGGATAAACAAATTCTCCAAATATCAAAAATATACTTCCTTGAAACAAAAGTTCAAAATAAATTCTCCAAAGTGCATTAGGAATCAATTAAAAATGATTTAAAAGACCTTAGCATAAGAGTCAAGATTTTCTGAAATTTTTGAATTATGGTCCAATTAAGGTTACTGTGGGCCAATAAGATTAATCCAAGTGTTGGGATGAGATAAATCCAATGAATAAAAGAAAATACCCAAAAATGAGTAAATGCTCACATAAGATGAAGAGTTGACTGAGTACAAGGTTTATTAGTTAAAAATTATGAGATATTACAAAAAAATGGGATATTTTGGAGGAATGATGAATTTTTGACACCTTGGTAAGGAGGGGGAGACCTTTGAGGTAGGTGCCTTCTTCACATGTGTGGGGGGTTTTTAATTCAAAAATATTAAGATATTTTTATCTCTCCTCTCTCCTGGATCAAACTAGATCAAAATGGGTGCTAAACTAGTCCAAATCTTGTCCAAATGCAGCCAAACTGAAGCTGGAAAATTCTAGAACTTAGTTGGACTCAGTTAGTGGCCTCCCTCACCTATAAATAGACCCTCATTCTTTTGTATTCTCAGCTGTGAGCTAGACCATGCCAGTATTACATTAAAATAAGCATATTTTCTATTGTCCCTTAAAAATCCTCTACTTTTGGAGAGATTGGAGCTTCTCTCTCTCTTCAACAATCCTTGGAGCTTTCCTCTCAACACACTAAACCAATTGATTGGTTGGGGGCTTCCTTCTAAGAGAAAGAAGCAAGCAAAATCAAGAGGTAAGATATAATTTCATGGTTTTCTTTAATATTCTCAATGATTTCACTTCTCAACCCCTCTCAAGCTTGAGAAGTTTCAAATGAATTGTTTTTCAAAGCTCTCTATAAGAATTCTAATGATTAATCACAAAAACTTTATATTTATGCTTAATTAGGATGTTTTTTATGTATATATCTCTCTCCCCAAAAGAATGGTCATTCCTATGACTAATTCTTATTTGAATGGATGCTTCTCACTGATAAATTCTCAATTCAAAAATCAAACTCTATGCTAGTTAAGCTAGAGGTTAGAAAATGGCTTTTTTATGCTAATAAAATTATAGTAAACTTATAATTTAATTCCATAAATTGGATTTAGGTCCAATGATAGTTAATCTATCATAATTGTATTATAAAGTCTTATTCTTTCCAAAAATATTGAAAAATATCAGTAATAGCAGCAGCGGAGCTATGGTAAAATTTTTAGAAATTAATACATAACTCATTTTCATGCATTATGTGAAAAGAGGACTTCCTACCATATTCTAGGATTAGTCATCCTATGCTAAAAGAATAATTTTCATTACACTCATGGGAAAACTAATTTTTAGTATTTATGCGTAAATAATTATCTAGAGAATTGAGGAATTTTTGGTATTTCTATTTTTATGCAAAAAGAGGAATTCCTATGATAATGAAGATCCAAGTAATTAAATGGAAAAAGAGAAATTTTGATATATTAAAATAATGGATATTTTTATTCAAATTTAAAGAGGAATTTTAGATAAATTTACTTTTATGCATGAGAAAATGTAAATGATAAAAGAGGAATTTGCACGACGCTGCCACTACTCTAACCGCTTCTGATCTTTTCAGAGACATATTGGGTACCGCTTCCTTGATCACGGCTATAATAGTGTCACCCGTATCCGCATATCTACGGTTCCCGGTCCCTAGCACTCGAATACACATTGGTTTCCGGGCTCCGCTATTGTCTGCCACATCTGAATAACTTTGAGTTTGAATCATTTATTAATCAGGAAAGATGATAGGTTTTTTATGTATCTATATCCGAATCAGCTTCATCACGCTACCCATGTATGCGTCGGCGAATCGATAGATTATTGGTGTTGCAACAAACAGCAGCAACAGTAATACCAACGGTCACTCTAGTGACAATCGTAATGATAATTATGGATAGTACTATCATTACGATTACTACTATTTCTAAGTTGTTTGATTATTATTTTTGTGGATGCTTATTATCATCGTAGCAGATAATAATAATAATAATAATGACATTATGAGTGTTTGCACTTCTGTATCTTCGAGACGTAAATAGAAAAATTATCAATTAATTAGTACCACGTCCCGCATTGAACAGTAATCTGATTCTTCCCTCTTTTCTTCCCTCTTCAAGTATCACGATTCCATGTTGGTCACTATTCGGGTAGGTATAGGCATCTTGTGGGCAGCCATCCCCATAGCAGCTCTGGCTACATCTTCCGATACTCCACTTAGTTCATAAATTATTCAGCCTGGTCTAACTACGGATACCCAATATTCTGGAGATCCTTTGCCCGATCCCATACGTGTTTCAGTGGGTCTCATAGTGTTGGTTTATCAAGGAAGATGCGTGTCCATAACTTTCAACCCCATGAGCATAACTTGTTATCGCTCTCCTTCCCGCTCCTATTTGTCTAGCTGTAACCCATGCGGGTTCTAGAGCCTGGAGAGCAAATTTTCCAAAAGAAATAGTATTACCACGATTAGAGATTCCCTTTGATTGTCCTCTATGTTGCTTACAAAATTTGGTTCGTTTGGGCTATAATAGACTATAGAGCATCTCTATTTGTATCTGGTTTCGAGCTGTTTGCTTCCGTTGGTAATTTGGTTGAAAGATAATGAACCGTGTGGAAAGGCCGGCCAATCCGGCCCAATTTCTTTATGTAATCTCAATTAATTGAGTTGGTGCCAGGGAATGGGGTAAAGCGGAGTAATCTAGTCAGTAATAGATAGATTAGGTAGGTAAATAGGATAATGGAATAAGCAACTTGCTATCAAGTATTCCGTATCAAGAAGGTTCCACTCTTTAAGCCTGAAAGATGTATTGTAGGGACTGGGTTAGAAGGTTAAGTAGCCTCGGATTCTGGAGGTGCAGCTGTATCTGAACGAGAAGGATGGATTCAATATATTGATGGTAATAGAATTATACTATCTACGACCGATGAAGAGAGCGATGAAGAAGGTTTAAACACTACAGATACCAAATTATGAATTTATGAACGTTCTAATAACAATACCTGTATACCCCCAATTTCGTGACAATCTAACCCGGATATACCATCACGAGACGACATTGTATTTTTATAAGATGGAAATGAAGACAAATTGGAAAAGGCCTCTCTCAATCTTGTTGTTTGTAGTCAATCCAGATTTGCTTGTTATGGATTTTTCAGAAGAATAACGAAACAAAATCATTTTGGTAACAGTCACTTTTATTTTTATTTTTATAAAGTCCTGCATGTTTATAGAATTTGAAAAACCTATTTGAATCTTCTAAATACCTATCCCTCCATAATATCTGAATCTCCTCAGTCTCATCTCTGGATATATCCTCACCAGGGAGTGAATCCCTCACTATGCAGACCTTCCATCTATCTAAAACCAGAGGATTCATTACACCATAACGAACTTGCTTTTCTTCTCTCGTCGAACCTGTTGAAATATCTTCGTTTGAACCTAAATAATAAGAATCAGGTGTTCTTTTCTTCCCATCTTTTTCAACAGATAAATATCTTTTGGATTGAAGAAAGTAGTAGGAGAAGTCACCAGATTTTTCTGCTTGTTCTTTTCTTACTCCACCACCCCCATTAATCATTTAGGTTAATATAGAACTTCTTTCGATCGAACTTCTATCACTCAAGCAATGCATAGAAATTGGTATTGTTAGTAACATTAGGACTTCCAAGGTGATGCTACTACCCCTCTTCATTACTGAATGACGCAGATTGCGCAGAAAGAGTGAACTTAGAATTCATAAGTCAAATAATCTGATAAAAGGTTCATAATTGGAGAATGGACCAATTAGAAATTCTTTGAGATGTTGGTTCTTTAATGATTTGAAGAAGTAGTCTAATCTACTGATTTCTACTAACCCCAGAGCTTTAGATAGAGAATATGGACTTCCTACTCTTTTTTTTCCCACCCTTTCTACCTTATTTTCTTTTTTCATCTTATTCATATGTGATAGATACTATCTATTTCTCACATTTATTATATGGATAATCTTGAAAGATTCAAGATACGATGGAGTAAGTACTTCAAATAAGTATAGTGATTTATATACATATTCGTGTCCAAAACGGAAATTGGATTGGAAATCTCAAATCGTTATTGTTGAGGAGACCTGTACATATCCTCTCCACCTTTTTTCACAACTTTTCCTATTCCAAGAAATAAGAACGAGTTATCTAATTGGATGGGCGAACGACGAGGATTGAACCCGCGCGTGATGGATCCACAATCCATTGCCTTGATCCACTTGGCTACGTCCGCCCCTTCTGCTACTCGGCACCCTGAATGTGAAAGGGAACAAGATCTATCTATTAAGATATTAGGGTCCTTCGATTGATACACATACATATTAGTTATGTATATAACGAGACAATAGTAAATCTGTGATATGAAGAACGTACTCCCACTCTATTCAAATGATTGGTAGATTACAAGCATTTTGTGAATCAGAACAGGAATATCTATATATATCTATATATATAGCCGCAAAAGAGTATTCCAAAGATTCTTCAGAATTCAAGATTGGAAACTGATGATTGTAAGATTCTGACAAACCATTACCATTCTTTCTATTCCTTTTATCTAACGAACCCTCATTGATACCAAACCTTTTAAAACTAAAAGGTTTGGTATTCAGTTATACTGCATAACCAGACAGATATTATCCGCTATCGAGAACCCCATCTAGCACATCCTTCCTTTCACTCTTCACTTAGTGAGAAGAAAGTGCCCTACCTTTCTTTTGTCTGAGGGAGAATCCTAAGCTTACGCATCTTCACCAACCCGTAATAGATGGAGAGATAAAAAAAAGTTGGTTCTATTCCAGTCTATTTCAGAAGTGGTTCGTGGAACGGATCCAGTGGAGGCGGGGCCTGTAGCTCAGGGGATTAGAGCACGTGGCTACAAACCACGGTGTCGGGGGGTTCGAATCCCTCCTCGCCCACAATCAATCATCCCTAAATGAAATGTCCCTTATATTTTGTTTTAGGAGTCGGCATGTAATTTCGGGCGTAGACCAAAACCGAGTAGAGCTTGATCCTCGATTCAATTTCTCAGTGATTGAGAAGAATAGAAAGAAGAGATAGGAGCATTCTATTCATCTATTTTTAGATGAAATATTTACATTCATTTTTAAATCTAAAAATATCTTCGTAGATCGAACGTTCACTAATCAATACTGCATCTTCATAATTGTATCCCTCCCAAGGCATATCTTCGTAGATCGAACGTTCACTAATCAATACTGCATCTTCAGAATTGTATCCCTCCCAAGGCATATAGGCTACTAAGATATTTCTACCTAAAGCTGATTCTCCCCCACCAACGGTTACTGCTCCATCCGCCGCTACAACTTCTCTGCCTTTCAAGAGTTCTCCTAGCATAACCGTAGACTTTTGGTGTATACAGGTATTGTTATTAGAATGTTCATAAATTCGTAATTTGGTATCTGTAGTGTTTAAACCTTCTTCATCGCTCTCTTCACATCAGTCGTAGATAGTGTAATTCTATTACCATCAATATATTGAATCCATCCTTCTCCTTCAGATACAGCTGCACCTCCAGAATTCGAGGCTACTTAACCTTCTAAGCCAGTCCCTACAATACATCTTTCAGGTTTTCTATATCAATCTCCCTCAACTTTCATTTAAATAGTAGTAACAATAAGATGGTCCAGTTTAGTCTATACAAAAACAAAAAGACTCACATTTATCCGACAAGCATTCATCAAATTAGTAATAGAGAGTTAGTAACAACTTACTAATTGGGTATTGTTTTGATAAGAAATCGGGAACAGAATTTTGTAAGGTGAGTATTGAATCCCAGAGACTAAAAAAGAGTCTTATCTCTTGCTACGGTACCGACTAAGTGAAATAAGATTTTTTAAATATCTGATTAATTAAAATCAAGGGTTGATAATAGCCATTTACATAGAAAGTGCTAAATATTTAGTACTTCGTTTGCTCTATATACGTTTCAGCTTAATAATTATACATATCTCATTTGTCAACCTTCCATTGTCAATAACGTTAGCTGACAAGGACTGTTTCAATCCTTTTGCCAATCTATTGTGATCTATAAAAAAGATCTAATATCTTATGCTCATTTTATTGTTCCAACACGCATAATTAGGAGATTCAACCATATTCGTCACAGAAATAGACTCAACTGGCAAGCAAAGCGTTTCATATATCATTGATTGAGACATAATAGCAGAATCACGCCAAAATACTAGATTAGACATCTTTATTTATCGTAACCAAATGATTTTTTACACTGATAGATAGAGATTAGTCATTGACTAATTGAAGCGATACATGGGGGGGTGAGGGCGGGGAGCAGTAGATGTCTCGATAGTACGTCTAATACGACTTCAAGATAGGAAAGCCCCTCCTCTCTATATATATATATATAAGGGAGTATCACATTGTTAATTACTTAAACTAAAATATCGCATATAGGATTTGGGATTCACTATATCACTATTAGTTGTTATTTTTTCCCTCTACTCGGAATAGCAAGATTTGAACCCGCGACCTCCATCACCCCAAGATGACGCGCTACCAAACTGCACTATATTCCGTTACCTCCATGCAAGTATAGCATCAAATATCGATACGGATTCAATCCTACATCAAGCAAATACTACAGATCAAGATTCAGTTCCTTATCTGTATCTTCAATTTTCGGAAAGTTCTTAAGTTCTTCAAGAAATCTTTCGTTAAATCCTTCGAATTGAATTCGTGCAAGTTCTAGCAGTACAGGCGTGTTTCTATCTCCTTCTAATATTACACCCAGATTCATTCTCAAGCAAAACTATATCAATTAGATTTCTTTTCCTTTCTTTCTAGCCCTCGCCTCCCCCTATTACATTATCAATATCTTAAAAGATATAGATATATCTATCTTAAAAAAAGATAAATACAAAATAAAAGACAAAGAGGTTAAAGGAAAAGAGAAGAAAAAAAGGGAGGGTGGGGAGTCACGGATATCTTTTACAAGAACTTTTTGTACCAGGTGTTAGATTATGAAAGTAGGTTGTAAGGGGTCTGCACAACTCGAACCCCACGAACCTACATCTTCATAAAAATAATTCTATGATGAATTAAGAGCTCAAGTATCCAAAATTTTTGTGATGATTCAAAAATATTTAATGACTCGCAACAAACAAAGACAAACTCCGCAAGTATATTATATCAATAATTTTGATTGCTAGGGAAGCCGGTGGCAACCTTGGCACTATTAATGATTCACCGATTGAATCTAAATCTACGGGAAGCTACTTACTAGGAAAATGGGGGGGGGGGTGGGGGGATAGTTCCAAGTTATACCAAAGGAGTTTCAGATAAATGGATAAATCTTGTTTCCTTTCCACGCAAGTCCTCGTAACAGATTAATAGAAGTCTGAATGATTTATTAATAGAAGTCTGAACGATTTATTTATAGAAATAGAAATGGGAGGTATATTGGGATTTTGGGGACAATAGAGGCATGGGAAGGATGTGCTAATCCACGAAAAATGGAAGAATAGCCGCGGTAGATTAACTACCAGAAGCAAAAAAAATGATGAAAGGTTTTTGTTTAGTCAATTCAATAACCAATTATTGGGTTAACTTATTGATTTGTTAAGCAGATATTCAAAGAATATTGTCTTGATGGAATCCTCATATGTAATAGAAACAAGCACTGGGTGGTTATAGCGTAATAAGGATCTCCATCGATGTCCTATGTTTCACGGGATTGAAATAGTCTCACCCCCCACCATTGTATCTATGATTTAGATAAGTTAGATAGATGTCTAAAGATTAGGTTTGAATTTTTAATACATTTATTTCATCTTCATCAAAAAAAAAATTAAACCTAAAAAAGATCGTTGACTCTTTTTCCTTGTACTTCAAGATAGGAAAGCCCCTCCTCTCCATATATATATATAAGGGAGTATCACATTGTTAATTACTTAAACTAAAATATCACATATAGGATTTGGGATTCACTATATCACTATTAGTTGTTATTTTTTCCCTCTACTCGGAATAGCAGGATTTGAACCTACGACCTCCATCACCCCAAGATGGCGCGCTACCAAACTGCGCTATATTCTGTTACCTACATGCAAGTATAGCATCAAATATCGATACGGATTCAATCCTACATCAAGCAAATGCTTCTCCAATGTGAGATCGATATAGAAAACCCAGCGTAGTTGGAAGGGGAGGAACAAATAGAAGCAGATATGGACAATAAACAAAGCTCTTTCTTTTTTTTTTATTCAAAATATTCTTTGTAGGTCCCATACCATCCTTGTGCAGCTTAGGCCTTTCCCTCCCTATCTGCTCCTCCCTGCACGAGGGGAAGACCCTCCCGAGATACGTGAGCTCATCCCTTTCGGGAGGAGGTGGAACACCCTATACGAGCGGGTAAAAGGCAATAGATACCTGGACGAAGAGGCCTTGCAGTTCCAAGCCCGTCTGCTCTGTGTGCCGCCGCTCGAGGCCGATAAAGAGAGCAAGCGATCTGCGGGACATATCGAGGAAGCAGCTAGAGATAGGAGGTCAGGAGCTCCGCTATGAAGAGTCTCTAGAGGAGAGCGTGAGTAAAGCGGTGGCTAAGCGATTCGAGGACAAGTGGATATTCAGGCTGCCTGAGAGAGTGGTACAAGTACGAGAACAGATACTGGTCGACAGATCCTGTTACGAGATCATGAATGCGATCGAGGCCGAGATCACTCAGATGAGGGGCAGATACATGCCTCCCCTAAGAAAGAGGATGGGGACCCTCCAGTTCCGTCGGCTTATCGAAGAGTACCTGAGGCAACGGCTATACAAGACACCCCAGCCGCTGAAAGGGGTGCATTTTACCAATGGGGTCCTGGTAGTACGGGGTGATGATAAGGAGCTGTTGCCGCCGCCGTGGCCGGGCCTTTGGTCCTTTAATCAATGCGGGATCGCATTGAATCCGTGTACACAGCTCACCAAGGTACAAAAGGAGTTCTTACTTAGCTTAACAGCAGGAGACCCATTGAAACTCAATGTAATACGGGCATTCCTGCGCTTGCTCTTCACTCAGGATAACAGCGAGCAGTTTTGCATGTACCTTCGGGGCCCAGGGGCCACGGGGAAATCCACGATGGTGCAGCTGTTGGAGCACATCATAGGGGAGGCATCTTGCGCGTTGGATGTGCTACGGCTAGCAAACCGCTTTGAGATGAGGGCGATCCAGGACAAGGTGCTTATCACGCTGTCGGATATACCACTCGATATGCTCGATCCTAAAAAAATGCATCTCGAGGGATAAGGTGACTGTCGAGATCAAGAACGGGAGGATCTTCTCTCTAGCTATCCGGGCCCTCCTCCTAGTTACCTCCAATGCGAAGTGGAGTGTGCAAGACCGGACCAGCGGCTTTAGGCGGCGCATGCTGTACCTGCTGACGTCGAAGGCCGCCGCGCGGCGAGACCCGCCTCTCCTAGAGAAGCTTAAGGAGGACACTAGGGCTGGTTAACTGGGCATTGGCAATGCCGATTGAGCAGTCCCGGATAGGGCAGTGTGTGGAGGCTATCAATGAGCTGAGCGGAGGCGGGCTAGACTCCTCGGGGGTGTTGGAATGGTTGTTCGCCAAGGTGATATATTGCCTGGGCCAAGAGATGCCCTTGGGAGCGAGGAAGGTGCCCTTAAGCGGGTCGTTATACAAATCGTATGTGCCCGGAGATGCAAGGGACAGAACCGATATCTTACTGCTCTTTTGGGGACACATTTGAGGACTCTCTAAGGTCCCAGGGGTACCAGGACATAGTGACGAAGAGAAGATCCCAAGGAAGGGTGGTTATTGGGGTGGGCTTGGGCGGGTACGGAGAGCCCATAAAGAGGAGCGGGAGGGTGGACATCGTGAAGTATCTCATGGAGACAGAGCCCTAGGAAGGGTTCCTGAGGGAGGGAGAGGGGGATGGGAGCGAGGATGGGGCGAGCGATGTCGACTTTTCGGACTCCGCGGGGCATAAAGGAGGGGAAAGGGACACACCGCCGGCCCCCCCTGTGAGAGGCACAGTGACCCTAAAGAAGCCCAAGCCCTTCCGAAAGGAGGGGTGCGGCGTGTAATCAAGCACCAGCTGTCTATCTTGCAAATCTCTCACCCTAGGGGTCCAGATAATTGACTGCTTGTCAATCTCCTCTTATGAGGTCGGGGCTTTTTGCATAAGGCAACCTCTCAATGGGTGCCAAACACTAGAGCTCCAGGTGTGTTCTCCAAGTAATTTCCCATGCACTAGAAGCTTCCCCAACAATGCCTAACTCTAAAGCTCTAGATCAATGATCCCCAATACCCCCTCTGCTCTAGGAAGCATAATCGTGGCCCACGGCACCCTGGCTCGTGTGTCATGTGAACCATCAGACCCTCTATATGACTATATGGCCTCTGCCTAGTAGTACCCATAGCTTGTCCCTCGGTCGTCTCCGCTATAGGGCTGCCTCCCATAGAAGGCTCAAGTATCACCGTTGATGGCGGTGCTACTGCCTCAGACTATGTTGCGTGGTTCGTAGCCACGTGCTCTAATCCCCTGAGCTACAGGCCCCGCCTCCACTGGATCTGTTCCAGGAACCACTTTTTTGAAATAGACTAGAATAGAACCAACTTTTTTTATCTCTCCATCTATTACGGGTTCGTGAAGATGCGTAAGCTTAGGATTCTCCCTCGGACAAAAGAAAGGTAGGGCACTTTCTTCTCACTAAGTGAAGAGTGAAAGGAAGGATGTGCTAGATGGGGTTCTCGATAGAGACGACCATTACGAGAATGAACGGCATTTAGTATTCTCTTTTATCTATTTTATTTCATCCTAGCATCGAGCTATTTTTCCGCAGAGCCCCCCCTGCAGTATCATTACCATGGTAGAGTTTCACCACCAAGTTCGAGATGGATCGGTGTGGTTCCTCCACGCCTGAGACACCAGAATATCAACCCATGAACGAGGACTAGCATAGAATGGGGAAGAATTGATTAGTTCTTACGAGGCTATGACTCCAATCCGAAAGGCACACCAAAGGGAAAGGTGCACCTTCCAGGTAGAGAACAATCCCCTGACCCGCTTCTCCACCCATCCCCTTGGATAGACGGAGAAGCGGGACGGAACTCTTTCTTAGATTCTTAGATCAGTTTTGAGGCTGATGCTGTCAGACAATCAAATAATAGGTGGCATTGCCTGATCAAATTGATCAGGTTGTTCTGTAGAAACAAAGTTCAAACCTCTCAGTCTGCCTCAGCTGCATACATTACTGCACCTCCACTTGGCACCTATCGTGGGTGATAAACGGCTCGTCTTGCCGCCCACCTTATCTCGGGTTCTCAAATCAGAGACTTTTGTCATTTCACGCTTCGTAGGGATGAAGAATCCATCGTTGCCCCAGCTTTTTCTGCGTCTAGAGTCTCCCGAGTAAGTACGAGTAGGAGAGCACCCATCTTGAGGTGGGCTTCCTACTTAGATGCTTTCAGCAGTTATCCGCTCCGCACTTGGCTACCCAGCGTTTACCGTGGGCACGATAACTGGTACACCAAAGGTGCGTCCTTCCCGGTCCTCTCGTACTAGGGAAAGGTTCCCTCAATGCTCTAACGCCCGCACCGGGGATATGGACCGAACTGTCTCACGACGTTCTGAACCCAGCTCACGTACCGCTTTAATGGGCGAACAGTCCAACCCTTGGGACGTACTACCGCCCCAGGTGGCGAAGAGCCGACATCAAGGTGCCAAACCTTCCCGTCGATGTGAACTCTTGGGGCATTTTATTCCACCGCTTAATAGATGATTCAGGTATTGATTTCGGATCATATCCACGATAGACAAAGAAATTCTTAATCTTTTCATTTGAGAAATGTTTTTCGTGCTCCCTTCTCATACCGTAAGTGACGTAAAGCCTCCGCACCAGTTCTTGCTTCGCTAATAAACTATGACGCGAGAAAGGAATGTTATGATCCGGCTAGAACAGAAGCATAGGGTCCCAGATGAAGCGCCCCCCTAAGAATCGAGTCGGTTCATCGGATCGATTACATTGTGTTTCATATTGATTAGATGAGTCGGAGATTCCCAATTCGAGAAATTGCTCACGTAACGAGATATTATCCAATCGGTCTTCCAATCTTTTAATATATCTTTGTCTCAACCTACCTAAAGCTCTCTTATAACTGAAAAGATATCCTTTTTTCTCATACGATCTATTTTCACTATACTTAATCTTATTCAATTCGAAATCCCGTTGGGGTATTTGATTCTGATTTTGGTAAAGGAGGATTAGATTATACAAATTATTGAATTCGGATAAGACTCTTATCGATTCATAAGTACCAGTTTGCATGAAACTGAGGCGCCACACCTTAGGGGACCAAGTAATCTCACGCGATACTTCTGTCAGAATTAAGTCTATTTCGGGTGACTGTTTCATTTCGAAGTCGGTTGGAAAATGAAACACCCCTTTTCTCGTAGATTTGGAAGAACGACTTGTATAGATTATATCTGAATAGTACTACCTGGGTTCAGTAGGAGAAGGAAAAGAAAGACTATTATTGGATCGACTTCTGCTTCTACAGATTTTTGAACATGAGAAATCCTTCGAAAGGTTTTCTAGAACACCACGCACTAGGTTAAACTCATTCTCTACAAGTTTATCAATAACAATGGAATTTTCTTTCTTTCTCATATCCATTTTGAACAAATCGTGAGCCACTAATCTAGCCAGTAGCCCTAGGATATGCGAAAATAGAGTGAATTCCTTAATTGTTGACTCGGTTATTAAAGGTTCCACAAGAATCAATAGGATTCGTCCAATACACCTAGTCAGTTTAGTAGCAGGTATCCGAATCGTAACCTTCCTTCGCGTATTAGCATTTCGTGTGGTAGTAATCATGGTAGAAATGGTATCGTTATTCATGAAATATAAATCAGTAATTATTAATATTAGAATGATTCCTAATTTTTTTGTCAAACATAGTGAAACCAAAGATGGCAAGAGCTCCTAAACTGTAGGACGAGTAAGCTTCTCCGGACCATACGAAAGCGCGACGAGCCCAAGCAAATGGTTTCGTTAATATGTGCCAGATTCCCCCAAAAATACAAATAGATCCCAACCAGACATGTCCCCCAATAATATCTTCTAGATTATCCACACTTACGATCCAGCCCTCTCCACCAAAGGGAGATTTTAGTAGATAACCAAAGATAACATTCGGGCTTAGGGTAAGATTCGTTATCTTTCTTACATCCCCGCCCCCAGGTGCCCATGTATCATACAAACCTCCAAAATAGAGTGCTTTGAACACTAGGAGGAAGGCACCGACACCTAATAGTATTAAATGGATACCTAGAATTGTGGTCATCTTATTCTTATCTTTCCATATATAGCCAAAGAACGAAAAGGATTCTTCCAAAGTTTCGGGCCCAATCAGAGCGTGATAGATGCCCCCAAACCCTAGAACTGCGGAAGAGATCAAATGAAGTACTCCGGAAACAAAATAAGGGAAAGTATTTGTGACTTCCCCGCCACCACTACCCGCCAACCCAAGGTAGCTAGGTGAGGAAGTAAGATCAACCCTTGTTCATACATAGGTTTTTCCGAAACGAAATGAGCCACTTCAAATAGATTCATAGCTCCGGCCCAAAATACAATCAAACCAGCATGAGCCACGTGGGCACCAAGTAATTTACCAGACAGATTGATGAGTCGAGTGTTACCGCCCACCAAGCAAAACCTGTGGTTTCTTGATCGCGACCACCCAGAGAGAGGGTTCCATTAAAGAGCGTTTCCACGGGGTAAGACCTCCTCTCGGGGAATACAAGGTTTTCATGAGGCTGATCCTAAGCCGCCATCCAAGCACGAATACCTTCGTTTAATAGGATGTTCTTTGTGTAAAAAGTCTCAAATTCAGGATCTTCTACTGCACAAATTTCTTGGGAAACAAAGTTGTACGCGCGTAGATTCGGGGCGAGACCAACTACTCCAATAGCACTCATCCATAAACCGGTACTGGCATGAATAACGTGAAAAAGTGTAACCAACGTTTGTTAGAGAAAGCGACACCAAATATTTGGGACCAGAAACGATTAGCAGTTACCATTGAATGAGTCTCTTTGGATTGAGTTGGGTTAAACGCGCAGAATGTGTTCGCACCATCACCATCTTCAAATAGAGTGTTTTCCACTGTGGCACCATGAATGGCGCATAAAAGGGCGGCACCAAGAACTCCCGCAACCCCCATCATATGGAATGGGTTTAACGTCTAATTATGAAAACCTTGAAAAAAGAGAATGAATCGAAAGATAGCTGCTACACCGAAACTGGGTGCAAAGAACCGACCGGATTGCCCCAAGGGGTAGATCGAGAATACAGAGATGAAAATGGCAATAGGAGCAGAGAACGCTATTGCGTTGTAGGGACGTAATTGTACGGACCTAACAAGTTCGAATTGACGTAACATGAAACCTATCAGAGCAAAGGAACCATGAAGAGCAACAAAGGTCCATAGACCTCCTAATTGGCACCAACGGGTGAAATCTCCTTGTGCTTCGGGACCCCATAACAGAAGCAAGGAAATTTTTCCAGTTATTAATACCAAGAATAGACTACCGTTGAATTAACTAGTTTTCCCTTGACCGAAATCATCAACAATCTAGTTGAACAGTCAGTCAAATGATGGGTAGATTACCCTGATGAGAGATCAAGGATTCTTATTATGAAATTGGGGATTAAGGAAAAAGGGTTTTGTGGAACCAATCTTAAACTGGGAATTTTACTTGCATAGAACCTCTGTTTTCTTTTAAAGGACTGTTTTACACTAGTATGCTGAAGGAAGCATTTGGTATGTGTTTAATCTAAGAAGAGGCTCGTTGCAACAGTTGGTAAGGAGTCGTCGAGGGACGTCGCTCGCGCGGCAAAGCCTGCCAAGGTCTTGACCAGCCTCAGTACGATGAAAATGGTGCACTTCCGGTACGATAGGTGAGGATTGACGAAGCAGTCCTCCCTGAGTGAAGTGCAAGGATACCTAAGTAGGATCCTAGAGGGTTCTGACCAGGTGATGCACGGGCTCGCGATTGCTAGGACACCCATGCGTGCGTCGAGGAAGATTCGGATGGACTGAAAAGAATGACTTTTGTGAATCAAATTTTGATATTGAATCTTGTTGGTTGGCCAGCTGGTCTTCAACGGAGAGTCCAGATGACATATTTTGTAATACAATAGACTAAGAATTTTGGAGGATGATGATCAGTAATATTATGATTTTCATTGAAGGATTGTTTTAAAAGACAGTCGAATCTGTTATAAATGGCAATTTCATATTGGGTGTGTACGTGGTATTCCTACCTTAATTTTTGCATGAAACACTGGCTAGGGGACCTGGGAACTCTTTTCCTCAGTACCTGGGCAAAACATAACCAAATCCTTATAAAAGAATCCCACCAATACAGTGGTTAGGGTGATTGGCTAAGTTGGGTTAGGCTAGATCGGGGGATTCTTGCGATACCATTAAGTTATAATTAGTTACCTTAGTTAGATTAAGTCCTGAGAAGACCCTTGTTCTATGGGAGGGAATCAGCGGATGTGCCTCATTAAAGGAGGGAAAAAAAAAAGGTCATTCTATAGACCAAGTGCAAGTCTCTTCTTTGATCTGACCATGTGACTTCAGGTTCGGTCGGATCAGTTTGAATAGTTAAGACTTTGACCCGTTAGATTAATTCATCGTTCTCGAACAATTTCCCTGGAGGAATCGCCCATGCCTTCCGGGCAACGGAAGTTTTTCCGAGTTCGGCTTCGGAGGAACCGCCGGACTAGTCTCTTGTCCGAACATCCGTGTGAGGCCCTGAGTGTGGATCCCTGCCCCACGCGAGAGGTTGATGCTGCTTCCGTCGCCAGCACCCTCGGAGGGGGCACTGTGGACAGGGCAAGGCTCTCACATTATTGACATAGATAACAAAATGGAAGTTCCAAAAAAATACAAAAGAGGGTCAGTGTCAAGCGATTAGGGGCTTACGCGATGCCTGTGAGTTCCCTACTGCTTGGTACTGACCCCTTCTGTATAAAAGGATAGACATGGGGATAAACACAAGGCCGTACGGATCATGGGGTTAATAGGGGGATTGCACGATGTCCGCGAGGCCCCTCACTGCTTCGTACTAACCCAGATAACAAAATGGAAGATCCTAAAAGAAAAAAAACAAAAGAGGGTCAGTATCAAGCCACTTATGAATAGGACACACCACATGCGTGCCACATGCCAGGTGCTAAGACCACCACGTGGGTCTAAAACGGCCTGAATCTCCTTGGGGACATCGAGCTTTCTACTCATCCCAATCTCTTTCTAAACCCGTGGCATCGAGCTCTCTGCCCTTCATGTCGTCTCTCTGCATCACCATCGCCATTGTCTAACCTGTGCCTTGCCATTGCCGTGGTGTCGAGCTCCCATGCTGCCATCGTCGCCATCGCCAAGCAGGTATCCTTATAGTGCCTTATAGTTTATTCTTACTAACCCCCTTTACTTTAATTTTATTATTTGGGTCATTACAAAGTGGGGGCTCACGGACATTGCGTAATCCCCTACCGCTGGGGGTACTGACCTCATGATCCATATGGCCTCGTTTTTGCCCCCATGTCTATCCTTTTGTACATATTAAGGGGTCAATATCAAATGGTAGGGAACTCACAAGCATTGTGTAAGCCCCTAATCGCTTGATACTAACCCTCTTTTGTTTTTTTTCTTTTGGGATCTTCCATTTTGTTATCTAGGTCAATACGAAGCGATAAGGGTCAGTACGAAGTGATAAGGGGCTCACGGAAATCACGTAATCCCCCTACCACTTGGTATTGACCCCATGCTCCATATAGCCTCATGTTTGCCCCCATGTTTAACCTTTTGTACACAAGGGGTCAGTACCAAGTGGTAGGAAACTCGCCGGCATCGCGTAAGCCCCTAATCAAGGTATCACGCATTTAGAAGCAATTTTACCCTTCATATATAAGGCCACCAAAAAATTTAAGGGTGAATTTTTTAATATCCCCTTGTAATGCCTAGGGAAAAAATAGCATAATAGAATTAATCCTTCAAATTAAAGTTTCATCCCATGCCTTCAAAAATGAGCATGCATCACAGTTTAGCAGGCTATGGTTCATTAAAACATCATAACATTTTTCATTTCTGTAAGGTTGTTGGAGATGGAGCAAAGTTTTTTTCTTTCTGTATGTTATGTGTGTGTGTGTGTGTGTGTGTGTGTGTGTGTGTGTGTGTGTGTTCAGAATGAATATTGTGAGAGAGAGAGAGAGAGAGAGAGAGAGAGAGAGAGAAAAGCATGCATGCAGATTTGATTAAAAGCCTCAGCTTGCTTGTGTAGATAGAAGAAGAAGAAGGGGTGATGGCAATGCAGATGGGCGACGCAAAGGGCAATTTTGCAGGGAACTCAACAACGTTCTCATTGGCATCCTACTAGCCCATATCGCTTGGTACCAAACCCACTTAGGGTCATGTTGCTCA
The DNA here is from genome assembly GCF_041138505.1 of Cibotium barometz. Taxonomy (NCBI): domain Eukaryota; kingdom Viridiplantae; phylum Streptophyta; class Polypodiopsida; order Cyatheales; family Cibotiaceae; genus Cibotium; species Cibotium barometz. The sequence goes on along the minus strand of NC_141046.1, from coordinate 48,744,105 downwards.
CAGGGTCAATACCAAGCGGCACGAGTGTCGTTGGCATCCTTAATACTAACCCTATTGAGATTATTTTCCTCAAGGGGAGTCAGTACCAAGTGAAAGGTATGAGGTGGGAATACTATCCAAGGCCCTTGGTGCCTTGGGGGTATGCTAGCCCGTGTAGCCGAGGAAATTGCATCTTTATGGGGATGAGGTGCAAGGGAGCGGCGTAGCATGGACCCATGTTACGCACTCTAGAACACACTCAGCATCGAGTAGGCACTCTAGAACTCACCCATCGGCGGAGTGCCGAGTGCCTACCCGGTGCGTGAGTGCATTCTAGAGTGCGTAACATGGGTCCGTGCTACGTCGCTCCCTTGCACCTCATCCCCATAAAGATGAAATTTCCTTGGCGCGAGCTAGCATACCCCCAAGGCACCAAGGGACTTGGATAGTACTCCCACCTCACAATAGGAGACTAGTGGGCATCGTGATGGCCCCATATCGCTTGGTACTGACTCCCCTTGAGATCGTTGCACGAGGTCAGTACCAAGTGACATGAGTCTCGTTTGGCATCTTGCATTTCCCATATCGCTTGGTACTGACCCCCTTTTACAGCCATTTTTCTCAGGAGGGTCAGTACCAAGTGACTAGAGTCTCGTTTGCACACACCATTTCGCTTGGTACTACTCCCCTAGCAATAACATGGATTACAAGGTCAGTACCAAGCAATAGGTGGCTCATGGGCATTGCGCTGGCCCCTTATTACTGACTTCCCTTGGGACATGTTTCTCTCACAGGGTTAGAACCAAGAGACAAGAGTCTCATTGGCATCCTTCAGGCCCCATTTCACTTGGTATTGACCCCTTGTGATCGTTTTGCTCACGGGGTCAGTACCAATCGATATGAGGTTTGTTGGCATGCTGTTGGCCCCATGTCATGAGGCAGTGATAACCTTTTTTGGTATTTTTGCTAATGGGGTCAGTACCAAGCGATATACAGCTTGTGACATCCTGCAAGCCCCATTTTGCTTGGTACTAATCCCTTGTGTATTTTGCTCACGACATCAGTACCAAGCGATAGGAGGCTCGTTGGCATCCTGCTGGCCTCATATTTCTTGGTACTACTGACTCCCCTTGGGTCATGTTGCTCACAGAATGTACTATAAGATCTTGTTAGCATGGGTTAATACCAAGCGATTAGTTGTAAGCGGGCATCCCGCTTATCCATTTTCACTTGGTATTGACTCCCAACAATTTTTTAGTTGTGATCTTACTGATTTTATTTATCAGATGGTGTGTACCAACAAGTGAATTGCTTGAAGGGTAGATACAAGCTAAAGGCCTATGGAGTCGCTTAAGGTACAAGGTAGGAGGAGAAGATATCAAGCCCACACGGTAGTTCTGCGAGAGCTTTGATAGATTGAGCGACATATGCAACCTCCAGTAGCCAGAGTACCATTTCAGAGGCTTGTGCATGAAATATGCAAACATTGGAGTATTGGCATGTGATGGCAAAAGCAGCTACAGTTTTGTGTCTCCCCAGGAAATTACTGAAGGCTGGCTCATAGAGTTTGTTGAAGATGCATATTTCCTCACTGCCCATGCCCATAGGCTTACAATAATGCCTAGGGATTTTGATACACTCTGTAGATTGAGGTACAGATATGACAAACTATTAGCACCTCTCTTTGTTAGCGATTGTGGCATGCTAGAGACCCTGACGGTCTCGCCCCTCCATGCTCGTGCAAGGCCAGTTGAGGACACCCATGCTAGTCACGACAGGGACACCTGCTCTCGGACTTGGAGAAGAGTAGAAGCACAAGACCAGCCCACAGCAAGATGCCGCACAACCAGAACCAGAGGCACAACCACAAGCACAACTGAATGATGTTGCCGCATAGTCACAACCATCCGGTTCTGCAAAGTGATGGTGATATTTTTTCTAATGATCAAGCAGATGAAGATTCATGGCAAGAAGCCAATAGGATTCATATAGAAATCAACGTTGTTGAAGCAAAAAATACTAGACAATTAAGGGAGTTGGAGAATATTGCTCCCGTGAATATAGCATTTACAATTCGAGAAAGCAGGCTTGTTACCAGCTTAGATGCAACTAGCTTACGTGTTTTGCGATGTGGCAAGATCCTAGAAGTCACAAACACAGTCGTGCATGTATCACTATAGTATGTTGGCATGATTGTGTCGTATTCTATTTTCTAATTCTATTTTTTGCGAATCCTATTTCTATTTTCTCACAAATCCTAATTATATTTTATATTCATTGTTGCCTGTAGGTATTGTCTCTCTCTTCTACTAGAAGAGATACAAAATATTACATATTTTGTAGACCCTCTCATATCATGGCAATTGTAAAATGAGGAGATATCATTATTGGACCTAATGGCTTGGTTTCAAGGGGTCAACCTTGATCTGGCATGAATTATTTTCATGGATTATAACGAAGAGTGAGTCTCGTGTTAAGTTATGAACTGACAACATATATTAGGTAATTTGTATGTGTTTTTTTTTATAACGAAGAGTGAGTCTCGTGTTAAGTTATGAACTGACACATATATTAGGTAATTTGTATGTGTTTTTTTTATAACACCTATGTCCTGTTTGTTTTTTCCATGCACATTGGAGTTTGCTTCTTTATGATATTGAACAAAATACATCTTACTTCACAAACTCTATATCCAGATATCATGGTTGCGTTAGAGAGTAAGTCCTTATAGACATTTCCCTCTTCCACAATCATTTAGATAGATTTATTGAAGTAGGATAAACTAATGCTTGTTTTGTCATCCTTTCATATGTGCTCGAAAGTTTGCATCAGTTGTGGAACATGTGTTATTGGAGCCTAATCTTATTCAGACCATGAAATATCGAAGGATAAAGGTGCCAATCCAACCAAGTGATAATAGCTGTGGATGGAGGACGTGCAATAATGCATTTCTCTTCCTAGAAAAGTTTTTTAATATTCCTGATGTAAGTGATGTTTATAATCAACATCTCCATCAACTAACGTACAGCTCTATGAGGTTTCTAACAAAACATTTTCCTTTGTGTGTAGGAACTTAATTTGCACAAATATACTCAATTTCATGTTAAAAAATTCAGGATAAAAGCTGTACAAAGAATTATTTTGGTGGTGCATGATCATGCAAAAGAAGAGATAAGATGGGAAGGAGATTTTGCAAGGGAAGCCGAAGAGCATAAGCATCACCAAGAAGAACAATACTAAAGGAAAGTGCAAGCCCACCAAGTTGCTATTGACTAATTTGAGAGGTGCACAGGTGAGGTGGATGAATCGGTGTAATCCAAGAGACAGGTTGAGATGGAGGCAAGAACAGGAGGCCAGCAGCAAGCAGAGGAAAGACTGTGGGAAGAAATGTCAAGAGCAAAAGAGAACATTCGTCCAAGGCCAACAACCCAATCACAGACATATTCACGTCCTCATTCACATTCATCACACAGACACCTCGCTGTCGTCGCCCCTGAAATTAGCCCATGTATATATATATATATACACAGTGACAAACATGTATATTTTTTGGAATATATGAATAATGTTGTCTCTTCGATAATGTTGTCTCTTTTATAATGTTGTCTCTTCGATAATGTTATCTCTTCTATAATTCTATTTGTGCATTGTTTCCTTCTTGTATCCATGTCTATGTTGAAACTTGAAAGAGGACTGTAGAGGGATTATGGCAAAATGAAACTTGAAATATATTGATCATGGGGGATCATCAGAGTATAAAAGAGGAGTGTTCTGTTTTACAGATGGATACAAGCATAACTTGCACCCTTTAGGTTTTGAGGTTCGACCAACTAAATCGTCGGCTTCTGTTAGCCCAATAGTAACTTCGTTCTCATTCTCACATGATGCTTTCTCAACTCTGAATTCCTTGTTCTCACCCTCTACAAACCCAGATGCTATAGCTGTTGTTGATTTCTCAGGTAGCACAACATCTTCTTTCGAGTGCACACCCCTTGAGGGCAGCATAACATCAGTCTTTCTCTTCTTCTTCTTCCTCTTCACTAGTTGGTGCAAGGTCACATCCGATGAAGCTTCTTCAACTACAAGAATAAGAAAATATAAGTGGCCCTAGCACTAGGGACAGTGGTTAGGTCTTTTTAGATGACTCATAAATAATGCTCACCTTGATCATCAGAACTCTTCCTTTTTGGTGTCCTAGAACATGTCACACGGTTAGTACAAGCTTGCCCGTTTAGAGAGCTTCCTTCTTGCCTCAACGGGTGAAAGTTGATCATTTATCACACCCTGATCATCAAAACCCTTCTTCTTTGGCGTCTCTTGCACTCAACTTAGTTCTCGGAGTGGTACTCTTTGGTTCCTTGTTGACATCGCCCTCCCTTTCTTCCAAGCCAATAACGATAACACTTATTGAATCAATAGTGTGGTCTCATCATGTGAAAGCATGATGATGGAGATCGAAAAACACTCACCAGACGTTCTTCCCACACGAGACATTTGCTCTGGGGTTTCCTCTATAGGAAGGAGAAGCCTATGCTCCACAACCTCAGTTAGATCAACATATTCATGTCTTACTTCTTCCCCTCCTTCCCACACGAGACATTTGCTCTAGGGTTTCCTCTGCAGGAAGGATAAGCCTATGCTCCACAACCTCACTCAGATCAACATATTCATGTCTTACTTCTGCCCCTCCTTGCCTACTAAAAGACGATGCTAAAGTGTAGCCTGCACATTTTGAAATTCATTGGTACAAGCACATCTTTCAAATGATTAGAAGAATACATACACAAATTTCTTTTAACACATGGTGATTCATCTATGAATTTTTGCTACCAACTTGTTGACAAGCGCTTTATAGATTAAGAGTATGACAAATCTCAAAGACAAGTTTATAAGAGAAGGGGCACGTGAAAGGATTCTGGACTATTAGTTTGAGTCCACTGACAACCAGTTTATATATTTGGAACATAACAATAGATTTTCAATCACTAGATTGACATACACTATAATGGCTTGGAAGCACTGCAAATGGGTTTCAACTGGTTTCAAATGGGCTGGCATATAGCAAGTGCTTAAAGGTGGTATTAACAAATGCCAGCAAGTGGGCTGGCATATAGCAAGTGCTTAAAGGTGGTATTAACAAATGCCAGTAGTGCTAATCAAATAAAACCAATTAAAGAGTATAGGTTGCTACCTTTGTTTTCAAGCATGGCATGACCAAGTGGTATCCTTACCACCATTTTTTGGCTTCTTCGGGTATGGCCTGGCTACAACCAACTGCAATGCACTTGCAGTTAACACATACATAAGAGTAGAAAAATGCATGGTCCACATGCTTGTAAGGTAATATAAACAAACCAACAATAGACTGGTCCGCCGCTCTAAACCCAAGGCCGCACCTTGGGCAACTTTCCATCACAATCAACATATATCCTCATGTAGAAGAATCTTTGGCGGTTGTGTAATGATCATCGTACTAGAGTTCTCTAACTTCACACCCATCATGAAAGTTGTACTAGCACCTGCTTTCTCTGTAGCCTCATTCTTGTGGTCTAAATCGGACTATAAACACAGACAAAGAGGCAATGAACATGGCATGGACTGTCTTCATATACAAAAAATAAATATACATACCTTTGCTTTTTCTAGAGCTTCTCTAGTGGCACAAAGTTTATCTTGAAGCTGTCGCTCTGCTTGTTCTTGTGCATCAGGGGTCTAATCCTTTCCAAGCTATGAAGATTGGTGGAGGAGGGATGAGAATAGCCCTAGTCTTCTATTACTTATAGTGATACCATTGCTTGGAACTTTATGCATGTGGAATGTAGGTGGCCAAGCCATGTCCTTTCAACACCCTCCCTCTCAGTGGTGGCCACCAGGATGTGGGGTACCCAAAGGCTCTGATTATATGAGGCTCAAAGGCTTCTCGCACTGGCAATGATGTCACAGTTGGTACCCTTAGGATTGATCCACACAGCCTTCTTTTTGGCCTGTGAATTACACCCGGCATGTCAACAAGCTTTTTCCATTCGATTATACATGTATTCGGCCTTCGTTTAGCTCGGTGCCAGAGGAATTGGTAAGTTGACCAACTCTGTTAACATCATCCCAACATGCCCTCCCTGGCTCTGATGCCATATTGGAAATTGGGGGCCACTTCTTGGGAGGTCACCCATCCTAGTAGTGTTCATGCCACTGTGTGCTTAACCTCCACCACTCTAATCTCTTCCAAGCCATGAAAATTGGTTGAGGAGGGATGGGAATGGCCCTAGTCTTCTATTACTTATATATGATCCCATTGCTTGGAACTCTATACATGTAGGATGTAGGTGGCCAGGCCATGACCTTTCAACACTCTTCCTGTTGGTCCAAACTCTTTCTCTCTCTAGAGAAAAAAGGCCCAAAATTGAGTATAATTCTCCTCTAATTCTTCCGTCAGAGTTGTAGTGGAAACTTTGCCAAATCACTACAATGTGATAGGGGCCATCATGTCTAATTATTGGACCTTTATCGCGTTATAGTAATTTTATTTTCCTAGTCTTTTGGTAACATTATGCACCTAATGCTTCTGCAAATATTGTAGTGATTTGGAAACTTTGGAGTCATTCTTCCCTAAAGCTTTGTGATTTGGAAATTTTGCCAAATCACTACAATGTGATAGAGGCCATCATGTCCAATTGTTGGACCCTTATCACATTGTAGTGATTTGGCAAACTTTGCCAAATCACTCAATGTGATAGGGGTCATCATGCCCAATTGTTGGATCCTTATCGCATTGTAGTGATTTGGAAACTTTGCCAATCCACTACCACAACACAATAGGGGTCGTCATATACAAATGTTGGGCCCTTATTGCATTGTAGTTATTTTGGTTTTCCTAGGGCTCTCTTCTTGTTGTTGGTCCAAACTCTTACTCTCTCTAGAGAAAAAGGCTTGAAATTGAGTCCAATTCTCTCCTAATGCTTTAGTTAGTGTTGTAGTGATTTGGAAAATTTGCCAAATCACTACAATGTGATAGGGATTTTCATGTTCAATTATTGGCAACATTGTGCACCTAATGCTTCTGCTAGTGTTGTAGTGATTTGGAAACTTTAGAGTCTAATTCTCCCCTAATGCTTCTGCTAGTGCTATAGTGATTTAGAAACTTTTCCAAATCACTACAACACAATAGGTGTCGTCACGCCTAATTGTTGGACCCTTATTCACGTTGTAGTGATTTGGCAAACCTTGCCAAATCACTTAGGGGTCAGGTTTGCCAAATCAGTTTTAGGGATCATCATGTCCAATCATTGGACCCTTATGTTGATAGGTGTGAACACCCCCTAGCATTACTAGCACTAGCTTAGGCTAATGAGTTGTGGGATTTGGTCATTAGAAGATGTCATATCAAGAAGTGGTTACAAGAGGGCTAGTGGGGAGTTAGGATCTTATGGAGGTTATGGGAGCCCAATAGTCACATGGGTATCCCAAGAGTCACATAGTTGGATGGCTATATAAAGCCCCTCTTATATACAAATTAAGGGGAAATACACTATGATGTTTTTCTTGTGTCTTTTTCTTGTTCTTGATCCATGTCTCTTACTCCATGCTCATGTGTACATGTGTACTCCATGGCTATGTGTAGAAGCATATGTTTTTCACCATGTTAGCAAGCCCATGCTAACACTTTGGTGCGCTTGAATCTAGAGTCCTAGAATCTCTTTCCTAAACCTTGATCTTGCTTGTAGCTTTCCCATTTCCCTTGCCTAAATTCTTATTCTAAGGAGGAAGATGTAGAAAGAAGAAATAGAGAAGATGCAGTCCCAACCCATTCTTTCAAAAATTGCATAATCTGGCAAGAGACATAAATCTTCATAAAAGCATCGGATCGCTATGTTGTAAAAAGAAAAGATGTAGATCGCAACCTAGTCTATAGCTTATGGTCAAATGTAAGGTGAAAACTATGCATCTATTTCTTGCTATTTTTTCTATAAGCAGGTACAATCAAAGATCTACAGTTTTGTAAATTTCTACCAAAATGGACAGCATTACGGAGATCATAACTCTTCATTAAAGCATCAGATTGCTATGCTATTAAAAGAAAAGTTGTAGATCTCAACCTAATATATAATTTATCTTTAGATGTCAGGTGAAAAATATGCTTTTATTTCTTGCTATTTTTGTTGCAAATAGGTATAGTCGAAGGAACATAGTTCTGCAAATTTCTACACAACTAGGTAGCATTGCAAAGGTCGAAACTCTTCATAGACGCATCGGATTGCTATGCTATAAAACTAAAAGTTATATATATCAACATATTCTATAAATTATCTTCAGCAATTAGGTTCAAATTATTCATATGTTTTGTGCTATAATCTCTGTAAGTGACATAGGTCATTATACAATACAATTGTGTTTTTTATTAATGGATTTTTCTAATGCTTTTATATGGGCACTTTTTCCCCTTCCACTTGACCTTTCAAGATGATTCAAGTATGATATCTTTCCATTTATTCTCTCTCATTTCTTCATATTAAGGAGTCATACACTCATCCAACTCTCGGATTACCGTCAATCAAAATGGGAAAAAAGAAAAAGACATGTAATTTTTGTGGAGAAACTATTAGCACTTTAGAGCAAAAGTATGTTTTGTTTGATTCTGATATTGACCATATAGAGTTGGTTGATGTGGATTACATCCACATCCCACAAAGAGGAAGAGGAGGTCAAAGTGGCCAATAAAGCCAAGGAGAATCCTTGGATGCATCTAACCTTGTGCAGGACATTCCTCAATATGATGAAGATGATGAGCTTGCCAGGGAGAATCCTTGGATGCATCTAACCTTGTGCAGGACATTCCTCAATGTGATGAGGACGATGAGGTTGCTTAATTGCATGTCTTTAACATCTTCAATTGATACGCCGACATATCCATACGGTAAAGGAACTCCATACATGATACCAACATTGGAGTTTACATATAACATGGTGCCAACAACTACTTTCATATGTAACATAGTGCCAACACCTGTGTCCCTCTTTCGAGTTGAGAAGGTGCCATACTGAGGAGAAAAGAGGGAGAGTAGAAGAGAAATGAGAAAAAGAAAGAGATGAGAAAAAAGAGGGAGAGGAGAGGAGGGAGTGAAAGAGAGAGTAGGAAATAGATAAAGAAAATAGAAGGGAAGGAGAGTTAAAGAGAAAGAATAGAGGACATGGAGCGAAAGTGATAAATAAGGAGAAGATCAAGAAGAGAGAGGCAAGGGAAAGTTATAAAGGGAGAAATATAGAGGAAGGAAAGAAATAAGAAGGAAGAAAGCAAGGGCAACTGGCAAAGAGGTTGAAAGGAAAGAGGGGAGAGAGCTCTTAGTAAATAGAGGGGAGGAAGAGACAAAGAGGGAGGGGATAAAGAGGGGAGATAAGACAAGCATTTAGGGTTTAGCAAAAGAGAGGGAGGAGAGTGAAGGAAGCAAAGTTTGATTTTAGAAGAGAGAGGGGAGAGAAAGGAGGCAAGGTTTGCTTATAGAAAAGAGGGGGAAAGAGAGTGGCCATTGCTTTTAGAAAGGAGAGAGGAGAGAGAGGAGGTGGTCATGCGCCAAAGAGAGAGAAAGAGGAGAAAAAGGAGAGAGAGAGAGAGGGGGGGAGGAGGTACCCAAGTGTGGGGGGCAAGAGGGAGGGGCAAGAGAGAGAGAGAGAGAGAGTCACCCCTTACTTAGGGGCAATCACGTCGCTCCTAAGTAGGGTTTCCCTTACTAAGGGCGACGTCTCCCTTAGTAAAGGCGACTAGCTAGGGTCGCCGTTACTTAGGGAGACATACTAAGGTCACCCTTAGTAAAGACGATTGGCTAAGGTCGCCCTTAGTAAGGGCGATTGGCTAAGATCACTCTAAGTAAGCTTGACCTTAATAGGTCACCCTTACTAAGGGTAACCTATTAAGGGCGATTGGCTAAGGTCACTCTTAAGTAAGCTTGACTTTAATAGGTCACCCTTACTAAGGGTAACCTATTAAGGGTGATTGGCTAAGGTCACTCTAAGTAAGTTTGACCTTAATAGGTCACCCTTACTACTAAGGGTAACCTATTAAGGTCGCCCTTACGTAGGGAAACTAGCTAAGGCTCTCTCTCTTTCCCCTCCCCCTTTTCCTTTCTCTCTTTCCTCCCCCTCTTACTTATCTTAAAGCAATGCTCTCTCTTACTTAACTAAAAGAAATTAATATTGTTTAAAGGGGGGAGAGAGAAAAGGGGAGGATTTTTTAAATTATTATTAAATAAATTAATCATATTTATAATTAAAATTATATATATATGAAAGTTAGTTATGTATACATTATATACCAAATATTCTCATAAAAAATAATTTTTTATATTTTATATTGATGACATTATTTATAATAATTGAAGAATGTTTTATGACTATCAGTAATAATTTATTATATATATATATAATATTTTTTATTTAATATGTTTGGATCTATTGTTTAAAACCTAAATCCATTTTTTATTTCTCATTGTGCATTTGTTGTTATCTTGATTTGTGTTTTTTGGGACACATGGTACTTTACAAACACAAATCTCTTTCTCTTCCTTCTTTTTTTCATTTATGTTCTTATTTATTGAGATGTAGAACATAACATTTCACATTTTTGTAGGAGGTTTATAGTGTGAGATCTCCTATTGTTAGGACTATGCAAGGGCATTTGTATATTTCTGAACTTGATGATTATGTTAAAAGGTTATCTACTTAATCTGGGCTTAAGGTTTTTCAAACTAGAAGAGGATGGCGTAGATCATCTTATACCAATCTAATTAGCGAGACCTATTGGAAAAGAACCATATTATATCTTTGATAAAGATATAACAATAGAGTACCTTGTGGTTCCAATAATAGGGGAAGTCAAGCAACAATACAATAAGCACACCAAAGCAACCCATTATTGATCTCACAATAGAAGAATCTCCTGCATTCTCTAAAGCATGTATAGAAACACCTTATTGGAAGAGTGTGGTTAAATACTTACTATCTAAGGAATCTCATAATGCAGGTGTTCTTCGTAGAATAATATTAGTATGCACGCTTATTAAAAAAGTGGAAGAGATTCTACAAATTTATAATGGCAATGTGTCTTTTGAGTTATCGAAGGTACGTAATCCTTCATCCTCGCTATAATGCAATTAATGGAGAAAGCACATGATGGCCATTGTTGGGTAAAGCTTGTTGAGAGTAAAGTTTCCCGAAGTAGTCCAAAAAAGTTGTTATGGAGGTTTGTTTCAGTGCACTTATGCCTTGTGTGGAAGTAGGACGATGAACTTCACATCGAATAGAACATCATGGATTGGTAAGATTTATACCTCAGTTCAATTTCAATAAACATTAATTGATAAGAGTATTTATTAGGATTTTGTATTTCTTAAAATAATAGGAAAGCTCACACAAAATCTTCCCTTGCTTGGCTTAACATCAGATGGATATGGCTCTCTAGCTTGTTTCTACTGCAAGACCAGACTTGTATGTAGAAGCATGTGTGATGCTATAGTGTACTATTGTATGCCTGATGACCCACATATGAGTAGATTGATGATACATCAAGGGGAACATTTTCATGAGGTGCAAAGGGGAACATAAAGGAAAACATTGTAAAAGATAAGAATACTTGTGCAAGAGACGGTGTTGGAGGTTGATACTGAGTGGTCCAAGAAAGATTTAAATGGATATCACAAAACAACTTGTATTGGATACAGTTGTTAGAGAGCATACAAGGGATGGATCAAAAATTAGCAACATGGAGTTGTCACAATTTTTACAACACATGCATCCCTTGATTCAATGTCAAAGGTAAGTTTAACTACATATACATTTCAATTGCATGATTGTGCTTCTCAACATAACTTTACATAAATTGTTAAGTTGTTCCATTATCTAGTAGATTAAGGAGGATGGTACGTGCCTCTAGAATCAACAGTATAGTGCAAGGTTTAGAGCCTAGTATTCTAGATTTGAAGAGACAATGCACTTTTACGGGCGCAAAGTCTAGTATTCTAGATTTTAAGAGATAATGCACTTTTGCGTTTTCCCATGGTAGTCATTTTCTTGGCCAAGATTTGGATGAGTTGGAGAGGTACTACGCATTTAAAATGTCAACCACCACAGGGCTTGCATCAAGTTTAGACTTAGTGAACCATATGCATCAAATAAGAGAAAGTGATTTAAAAAGGACTTGGGTTTGTTTTGATCATGTCAGGCATGTGCATGGATGGACAACAATGGCTGCACATGTATCTGATCCAAGGTACAATATGGCCTTGTAAAACTCTTTAAAAATTGTGAACTTCTTTACATCTATTTTACAAGTGTTATATGATACCATGCATCTTGCAATTGCTTCTTGATAAATGAAAGAAGAAGACACATGGCACAAGTTCTATTCTTGGAGATGATCAATGATGTTGTGGTGCACAAAGGCTTTCCCAAACCATATTCTTATAGCTTTATGGCCAATGAGGTGGGAGCTAATTCGAGGTTAGTAAGGACAGTCTATAACAATGAACTAGAAAATAAATTAAAAGGTCATGAGCAGTCATGGATTTTTCATTGGGAACAAAGCTTGAACATCTATACAGTTTAATATTTAGTCAAGAATTTTCAAGAAGAGCATAAGCAACTTTTTCGTCAGTGGTGGCATTGTGCACTAAGCGAAGAAGAGGAACTTTTGAAGTACAAACACATTAGATCATGGTAGATGAATGGTAAAGTCACTAATGGAAACTTACTAGCCATGGATTGCTAGCTTAGTTGGTGGCATATAAGATATCCCCATTGGAGGACAAGTGACTTTGCCATCAGTGGCATTGTTAATCGAGAAAAGAAGAGGCACTTTTGAAGTACAAACACGTTAGATCATGAATGGTAAAGTCACTAATGGAAACTTACCAGCCATGGATTTTTAGCTTAGTTGGTGGCATATAAGATATCCCCATTAGAGGAAGCACCTTGTAGGGATAAGTATTATTTTCTAGATTTTCAAAACATAGAGCTTACACTTTCGATTCTCATTTGTTAAGTTAATCTTTTGTTATAGGATGTGTTTAGAGCTTACACTTTGGATTCTCATATGTTAACTTAATCTTTTATTTTATAAGATGTGGACGATGCCACGTTATCACACATGCCAACCACCAATCTTGCTAGAAAAAAACATGCAAGCTGGTTGGCAGGAGAGGGTTTCAAGGTAACCATTATTTTATATTAGGCTATTGTTTCATATCTCATTAATGCCCTCTTGCAATCCACAAAAAAGCATGCATTCATGAAAGGTAATTATCACGGAGAAAGCCCTACAATAACAAAGTTGATGGAGAAGGCTAAATCATCATAAGCTCCAAGCCCGTCATCAACCACTAGCAGATTGGTGGGGAAAGCAGTGGGCTGGCACACCAATGCATGTGCAATCAAAATATATCAATGATAACATTACAATTAATTGGTGTCAAAAACCAACAATTATAAACCTTGACAATAACAAATCACATCGTCTTAGAGTATGTAATAAAAAACCAGCCACACAAGAAAAGGGTAGGAGGTTAAACTTGCCACACCTTATACAAGGTGGTCAACATAATTAAGAAGGATTTTCAACTGAAGATGAGGTATAGGAAATTGTAGAGAATGATATACATGACTCAATGTGGACTATACGTTAAACAACTCTGAATAGCAAGGTCACCTGCCAAGGATGGTTAGGTGGCCAAGATGGCAAGTGTAAAAAGAGCATCCAAAAGTGTGAGCGAGGTGGTCTAGCTCCATCTTTCTATGGTATGAGAGAGTGGTCAGGGGGCCAGAGGCATCAGTTCATATGGTTTTGCAACAATAGCGTGGATCACACAAGGATAGTACTTAATACTATCTATCAATCACGTGCTAGACCCCCACTTGTATGGCTAGTTGGACGAGGTACAAATCTTACTATGGATGAGATCCGATAATTGGAGGCCAGAGAATTTATGTTGTAAAAGGGATTACACTAAGAAGAAAATGATATAGCCCATCAATCAATAAAGTGTAGAAGTGGCATATCGGATATGGCGGCTAAGAGAATAGATTCAATAATTTCAAATATAGCTACTATTGTCTTTGTCATTAAGGCCGGACATATAGAAGTGTTTGTAATTGAGACCTAGGAATCACTCTACGTAGTGAAAAATACAGGGTTACTAAACTACCGACGGAAAGAATCCATCATGCACATATCCAAATTTTTAAATTAGGGTTGGGAGTGGTATACCATATTGCACATGCAAGCATCTTTTTTTTGTATATTTGTGTATTTTTGGGTTAGATGCAAACCATAATATGTTTATACATCAACCCACTCTAAAAAAGGAGGACCTAATTGAAATTGATGGCAATTTACTATTTTTTTTAAATGTCCTTGATTTTGCTAGTATATAATGTCCTTTTGATATCATGGTTCTTTCAACTCTCTATGAAGGTCTATATACTTTTTTTAATGTCTTAGTAGGACAATTGATATGGTTGTATTAAAATGCTTCAAATGGAAATTACAAATACATTTTTTTTCTGTTGATGTCGATGGTTAGAAATTCTTCATTGTATATATTAAGTTTTTTAAAATGTTGATATCAACATCTCCATTTTATATATTATCGATGGTTGGAATAGCTTTTCTTAAATATAGCATTTATCAAGAATTTATTCATGCAATTACTTTTTCTAAACAAAGGATTTATCCATGCAATTACTTTTCTAACTTTCACAATTATCCATGCAAATCACTTTTTGCTTTTAGCATGTTTTATCTATATTAATAACCCCCTCGCTCTCTTACTGTAACCCTCACTCCTCATTGCCTCCCTCTCTCTCACTATCATTCTCTCCCTCCCTATTTATCCTTGTTTCCTTCTCTCTCTCTCTCTCTCTCTCTCTCTCTCTCTCTCATTCTCATCATCACCATCATTTTCACCCTGAGCATATTTCTCTTCTTCACCATTGAGAGCTTTGATTTTGGCCATGGAGTCTTCTACCAGTTAGGAGGCATAAAGTTTTTAGAGCTTTGGATTTCTTGCAAGCTTCCAAGGTGACTATGTGTTTGTTCACTCAGAGCTTAAAAGAGGCGGCTTCTTAGTTTTGCTTCCAATAGTAGGCATCTTCAACAATGGTTTTGCCTCCAATAGTCCTACTCTACCACAAAAAACATGTCGGCATCTTCCAACACTCCTGCTATCGTAACCAACATATCTTTATCTTCATCTTCCACAATGGTTTTGCTTCGAACAATCCTGTTGTTGTGCAAACAACACATCGGCATTATCTCCAACATTGACCAATAGACGACGTCCATTACCCTCTGCCAATCATCTAACTACTATGTCATACAAAAATATTTCCAACAACGTCGTCTCCAGCAACAACCAACAATGAAATCAGAGACATATTCAACATTGGCATCAAATCCAATGTCTGTAATAATGACTCCATCACTTTGTAGCTCCATCAATCTGACTATCAAGTCTCTGTTACCAGTTCTGTTAACTCACCATTTTAGCACGAGCTGACATGTGGTGGATAACCTACCACATGGTAGATAATATTTGCAATTATTATTTTAGGTCTAGTTTGATCATAGTAATCCAACCTTTGCAATTGTTAGACCAAGTCTAGTTTGATCTCGATGATCTAACTTTTACAATCGCCCGATTCTTGCATAAATCTTTATAAATCATGCGATTCAGCATGTTTTGATCATGAAATTTAGATCCAGTTCAATAAGTGATACAAATTTTACAATTGCTGGATTCGTGCATAAATCTTGGGATTCAGTACGATTCAATCATGCGATTCAAGACCAATTCAATCAATGATCCAAATTCTTCAACCATCAATCATCCGATTCTAATGCAGTTCGATTGCTCAATTCTACTTCAATAATCATCTAATCCAAGACTTCAATCATCTATAGATTTTTAGCAAATTCATAAGTCGGTCTCATTAGCATCTGGTGACTAATAGGTAGAATTGAGCAATTCAATTGTTCAATTCTACTTCAATAATCATCTGATTCAAGACTTCAATCATCTATAGATTTTTAATAGATTCATAAGTCAGTCTCATTAGCATCTCGTGACTAATAGGTTGATCATTAGCATCCGATGACTTCATTTCCAGCTATTTTTTGCATCTCTCTTTCTCAGATTCCACAATAGTTAGGTATGCTTATCCAATGCTTTATTTGGTATCCTTTTAAAATAACACAAGTTAAATGGGTCAAATTACTCCCTCCGGAGTTTCATGGTTAGAAGCGTCCTTATTGCTAAGGGTTTATGGGGTCTTGTTTGGTGACAAGCCCCATTTTTGCACTCCTCAAAGGGGTTAGGGCCAACAGACGAGAAACAAACCAAGATATATTCCCCTCAAATTATTATTGATCAAAGAAGATGGGATTCTAATAATACACAAGCTGTAGCATTAATTGTTTTCGTTGTCAAAAGGTCAATTGTTCCTCATATTTGTTCTATAAAACATCTAAACTTGCTTGGAACACTTTAGAGACCATATATCAGGCTAAAAATGATGCACGAGTTGCTTTTCTCAAAAAGAAACTTGTTGATAGTGAGAAAATGCAAGAGAAGGGATCCATGAATGAACACTTAATCAAGTTGCAGGACAAGAGATAATGGCTTCTCAACATTGATGAGATCATTCCTGATAAGTAAATGGTTATCATCACCCTTAACTCTGCATGAATCTTAGTATGATCTAGTAGTGTACTTATCTTTACTAGATTAGAATGAACAAATGTGTGCCAGATACTAAAGATAGGTACACACCCCAAAATGAGTAGATAAGAGGGTGTACATACGCACGGGGGAAAAAACCTCCTAGTAAGGTAAAAAGTGCCCTAGCAGTCCTAAGTGTGTTCACACACATCACTACCATATAATGCTACACACTAAACAATGGATTATTTGCACTTTCTCCTTTAGAGAGCTTCATCTCTTTCCCCCTTTGAGCTAGCCATTCTCTCTCACTTTCTACACTAAACAATGGATGTGTTTGCTTGCAGAGTAGAGAGGTTCATCTCTTTCTCCCTTTGAGCAAGCCATTCTCTCTCTCCCCTTTGAGCTAGCTTCATCTCTCTCCCCTTTTAGCTAGCCATTCTCTCTCACACTCTACACCCTTGTGTTCTTGTCACATTGAGCATTCTGTGTGTGTGTGTGAGTTCAACTCTATTGTGAGCTAATAGTGGTATTAGTGCAGGTTTCTCTTCCTCACCATTGAGAACTTTGATTTTGGTTGTGGAGGCTTTTACCTGGCAGCATTAAGTTTTTAGAGCTTTGAATTCCTTGCAAGCCTTCCAAGCTGGATGTGTATTTGTTTACTCGGATACCAAGCAATTTTTTTGAAGTAGTTGCACTGGGAAATGAATCTTGGTCAGGATTAAAGGTGTAAACAACTATAAGTGAGAAGCCTTCAAGGACAACATTCTCATAGTCCTCTTTCTTAGCACTCTAGTTGTATGGGGTAGAATTGGTAGAACCTTTTCCTTTTTCTTCTTTTCTTTAGCTTAAAATTTATAGCATTGTTTAAGTGCATGGTCAGTCTTCTTGCAATACCTATAAGTAACCTGCTTTGGCTTATTGGAATCATCCTTAGCCTCAAAAGATTGGTTTGAATTATTCTTCCACGAAGGAACTTGCCTTTATCCTTGGCCACTAGTGCTTGATCACTATTGGAACTAATAGATGCATTCTTTCTAGAGTGCTCCTGCAAAACAACAATAAGGTAACAAGCTCCCGGTAGGTAAGAGGAGTTGCATTGTCTCTCTCAAAAAAGGCTGGAGGTAAGTATTGAAACCTAGACTAGTAGTTACACTCTATTCTCTACTCTATGCTATTTTTCATACACTTTGCAGCAAGTGATTCAATCAGTTGGCAGTCATCCAGGGTTGCATTCAGAGTACTTGTAGTGTGTTGAAATATTTTTCATTTGGTAGAAAGTCATGGCTAGCAGTAGTGATGTATTCAACCTGTTGTTTACTGAGGACAAACTTGACGGGACTAACTACCCATTGTGGTCCTATATGATGAGGCATGTATTGGTTGCTAAAGGCCTTTGGAATGTGGTCTCAGCGATAGTGAAACTCATCCTGTTTCACAAGTACCAGTGCAACCAGGTGTTGCATGTATATCTAAAGTAGACAGATGTGGCTCCTCCACATGCACCACCAGTACCTCCCACTGTTGCTACTCAAACGAGATTGGATGGAAGAGATGCACATGCACATGCATTGCTTGAACTTTCTATGAAGCGAAGCATTATTCCTCATATTCGGTCATTTAAGACTTCAAAACAGACATGGGATGCACTTGCTGCATTATACCAGGTGCACAATAAAGCACATGTTGCATATTTGCACAAACATTTGGAGTATGAGCACATAAGGGAGACTCAATGGACTGTTTCTTGACCAAGATCAAAGATTTTAAGGAGCAGTTTGCTAGTGTGGATGAGATATATCTGATAGTAACTTGGTGCCCATAGTTCTCAATGCATTGCTAGATTCTTATCAAAGTTTTGCCTCTACCCTTAGACTCCTCAATGCATTGCTAGATTCTTATCAAAGTTTTGCCTCTACCCTTAGACTCCTGATGAAGGGAAATCCAAATGCCCTTACATTTGATGAGCTAGTTTTAGTACTCTTCGAAGAAGATGAATTTAGGCAAAACAGATTTGTTATGTGAGTTGGTGACCAAGCTTTTGTTGCCAATCAGAAAGACAAAGGTAAAGCTTCTTCACATGGTGGCTATAAGCCAAAATTAGAATCCTCAGGTAAGGATGCAGAGAAAGAAGGTGATAAGCCTAAAAAGAAGGGCAAGTGTCACTATTGCAAGAAACTAGGGGCACTACATAAATGAGTGCAAGAAAAGGCTAGAGAAGGAGAAAAAGAAAGAATCCGGCATGGCTGTGGTGGCTGATGCATCTGCACCAAGTGCAGAGAAGAAGGAATCTGTAAGTTTTGCTCAAGATGATTGGGCATGGACTGTACATTTCAGTTATGACCCTTCTGTTCATGTATGCATGTTAGTGGCAGAATCGGATGCTTGGTACTTTGACAGTGGTGCTAGTAAGCACATTACTTCACAAAAAAAATTATTCTCATCTCTGGAATCTGTCCCAAGTGTAGGAACCATCACATGTGCAAATGGTTCCTCATATCCTATCAAAGGAGTTGGTAGAGTTGTGCTCACTACTTCAAATGGGGACGTATTTACTCTTTCTAAAGTTTTATATGTGCCAAGCATTAGGAAGAACTTGCTGTCAGTTTTAGCCTTAGCCTTGTCAGGCTTGATGTTGAAATTTGTGGATGACAGATGTACAATTCAGGATAGAAATAATGGCTATTCTATCATTACTATCTTGTTTCATGGCCTATACAAGATGGATATATTTGAGAAGTTGCAACATGATGCTTGCTCGGTCTCTATGACTTGTGCTATAGTGATGCTGCAAAATTATGGCATGCACAATTTGACCATCTGAATTATGGCAGTTTGTTACAACTTCAAAGGCATGATATGGTATCTAAGTTGCCAACTCTTGAAATCCCTACTAGACATGTATGTGAGGGGTGTATTCTTGGTAAAATGCATCGGGCCTCATTTCCAAAGGATGGATCTGTGAGAGCTATTAAGAAATTACAGCTTATACATAGTGATGTATGTGGTCCTATGAGGACAGCATCTATTGGGGGATATCTCTACTTTGTCACTTTTATTAATGATTACTCCAGATATGGTTGGGTGTATCCATTAAAGTAGAAGTCAGAGGTTTTTATGTACTTTAGGCACTTTGTATCCATGGCTAAAAATGCATGTGAATGTAAAGTTGGCACCCTTCATTCAAATCAAGTGGGGGAGTATATGTCCAAGGAATTTCATGCATATATGGCTGAAAAATGCATAAGGCATCAATGTACAGTGCCATACACACCTCAACAAAATGGTGTGGTTTAGAGCAAGAACATGTCTCTCATGGAGATGGCACAATGTATAGTGAAAGCCCAAGATTTACCTCATGGTTTTTGGTTAGATGCAACTATGTGCGCAAACTATGTGTTGCCAAGACCTTGTAGTGTCTAAAGCTCCTTATGAAGCTTGGCATGGTAGGAAGCCTTCTGTGGCTCATTTGTGTGTTTTTGGTTGTCTTGCTTATGCTCTTGTGCTTGAGCAACAACGTAGTAAGCTTGATGATAAGGCAGTTAAATGCATATTTTTGGGATACAATTCAGAAAGCAAAGGATATAGACTCTACCATTCGGCCTCAAAGCAGATTTTGGTAGTAAAGATGTTGTTTTTGTCGAAAACTCAGTTCAGCCCATGCTTTCATGCAAAAAAAATAGCAAAATGTATGCTCGTAGGGCATGTTTTATTCACTCCTACCTTTGTTTAATGGAGAGCAAGCATATGTAGAGCAATTTAATGCTCAACCAAGTGCTGAAATTCCACCTTTATAGGTGCAAAATCAGCTTGCAATCAGCCTTTTGATGAGGCAATTATTGAGGATGTAGTGGATGAGAAGAGAGCAGCCATAGAAGAATCTTTACCTAGAAGAACTTGTGCAGGTCCTCATCATGCAGATTATTCTCATGTGGATCATGTTCTCATTTCTACTTTATGTAATGAGGAGGAACCTGTTTCTTTTGAGGAAGCACAAAATGATGATCATTGGATGCATGCTATGCAGGATGAGTATATTAACTCTATACTCAAGAATGACACATGGTATTTGACAGATCTACCTCATGGCAATAAGGCCATTAGTACTAAGTGGGTTTACAAGTTAAAATGCAAAGCAGATGGTAGCATTGATCGCTACAAGGCTAGACTTGTTGCAACGGGGTACGCCCAGCAAAAGGGCATTGATTATGATGAGACCTTTGCACTCACATCTCGTATGACTACCATTAGATTTCTCATTGCTTTGGCAGCACATCATGGGTGGAATGTACATTAGTTGGACATTAAGACTGCATTCTTGAATGGTGATTTACATGAGGAGGTGTATGTATCGTAGCCTCTTGGTTTTGCTGTGAAAGGAGAAGAGACTAAAGTATGCAAGTTGAAAAAGGCTCTTTATGGCCTTAAGCAGGCTCCTAGAGCATGATATGAGAAGATTCATGCATACTTGGTTGCAAATGATTTTTGCAACAGTCCAATAGAGAGTACCCTCTATGTGAAGAGAAGTAAGGACACATTTTTGGTCATCATTCTATACGTTGATAACATGCTGCTCACGGGACCTAATATAGATCAGATTTCAGCCTTTAAGGCTGATTTGCAGTCATCGTTTGAGATGTCAGATTTGGGGCCCTTGCATTACTATTTGGGGACTCAATTTATGTAACGCAATGATGGCATTGTTATGCTGCAGTCTAAATATATACAGAAGCTATTGAAGAGGTTTAATCTTGAAGATTGTAAACCTGTGGCTACACCTATGGAAACAGATACTCAACTTAGTCTTCAAGATGCAGGAGACTCTTTTGATGCTAGTTTGTATTAGTAAGCTGTTGGATCCCTTCTTTATGTGTGCAACACGAGGCTAGATATACAGTATGCGGTCTCACAGTTGAGCAGATTTATGCATAGCCCAGGTACGAAGCATTGGGAGGCTGTTAAGCGGGTCTTTCGCTATTTACAAGGCACTCAGTATTTTGGATTATTTTATCCGAAGGAGAGTGAGTCACAGCTGCATGCTTTCAGTGATTCGGATTGGGATGGATGTTATGACACACAAGTGTCCACTAGTGGGTTTTTCTTTTGCCTTAGTGATTCATGTATATCATGGCTCAGTAAGAAGCAGCCTACAGTGGGCCACTTCTAGCTGTGGAGCTGAGTACAAGCAGCTTTTACGGCTACAGTTGAGTGTGTGTGGCTCAAACGTCTTATGGTGGCTGATTTGGGTGTTGGACAGCACTACAATTTTCACTGACAGCCAAAGCGCATTAGCATTAGCGAAGGAACCCAGTGTTTCATGCTTGCACTAAGCACATTGAGGTGCATTACCACTATGTCAGGGAAAGACTCTCTGCCAGCAGAGATCAGCTTGGTCTATGTGTCTACACATGACAACATGGCAGATTTATTCATGAAGGCTCTTCCTCGTGAAAAGTTCAAAGCTTTGGGCTTACTGTCTTTAAAGGATTGATCGGCCATACCCTGTACATGTTCACATCATTACTCTAGGGGGGATTTGTAGCATTATATGGTAGTGATATGTGTGAACACACTTAGACTGCCGGGGCATTTTTTCCCTCACTAGGAGGTTTATTCCCCCGTGCATATGTACACTCTCTTATCTACTCATTTTGGAGTGTGTACTTATCTTTAGTATCTGGCACACATTTGTTCATTCTAATCTAGTGAGTTTGTGTGTTCTCAAGATTCTCTATCTTGTGTTTGTGCATTGCTGCAACCCTAACCCAATTGAGAGAGAATGGCTAGTTCAAATGGGAGAGAGATTACGCTCTCTCTACAATTACAAAGGAGAAAGTATAAATAAGCAACCACATCCATTGTTTAGTGTGGCTGCTCATTTGTACTTTCTCCTTTGTACCTTGCAGAGAGATTCATCTATCTCCCCTTTGAGCTAGCCACTTTCTCTCTCACAGTCTACATCCTTTTGTTCTTCTCATTGAGCATTGTGGGGTGGGTGTATAATAAGGGTCTTCTTATTGTGTGGATGGGACACCGTTGAAGTAGCCCAACCGAGTTATGCTTCCAATCGCATCATCACAAGTAGCAATCATCACTAGAGGCTAGTACCTATCGGCCCCCCTACCACCTAGGATATTGTCGACCATGTAACTCAATCGAGTTACGTGGTGGACATCCCCAAAGGCACCATATAACTCAATGGAATTACATGGTAGAATTCCACAAGGCACCATGCAACTCGATCGAGCTACATGGTGGACATTCATACATGCTCAATTAAGGTATGAGGTGGACATCCACGTAGGTACCACGTACCTTTATCGACTAATGTGGTGGAGATCCACCATGGAACTTGAGTACCATAGTGGATATCCACCATGGAACTTAATTGATATATGAGCTTCCTATGTGGATGTCTAATATGTAACTCGGGAGCATGTGGATGGGACTTAACTGGAGAAACAAGTTATTTTCTTTTGCCCTTCTTAAGATCACAAACTCCCCATTATGTAGCTTCTTATGTGGAAAATGGAAGGAAGTGTTGATTCTGTTACAATGGGATGGTCGTTCTAGAGCCACTGGAAACTCTTTCTTTAACCTAGGGATATGGTGGTCCCACAATTTTGGCCCTCCTTTGGCTCGTTTAAATGTTACTATGGACAAAAAATTGAATAACAAAGGCTTGAGAAGACTTGTAGATTGCTAGGATTGGTTTCAGGCATGTTGGAAAGAGTTTGATCAATTGGTCATAGAATTTGGGCTAAAAGACTTTTGGTTAGTTAGGTGTTTGTAAAAATTCAAAAAAAGTCTAGGTATCTACTGCATTTGACGATTCTTGCTAGCTTAAAGATTGAAGGTGGTTCAATGGGGTGAAGGTGGATAGAGGGTCAGCCAAGGCCTTGTATCTAGAGTTGAGGAAACAGATCCAATTGCAATAAAGCTTGGAAAGTGAATTGGAGAGCTGGTACTTGGAGGAAGAGATGGAAACTCATTTGGGAATCTAACATGCCTTTGAAATTTCATGTATTTTTATGGAGAGTATGCATGTTAGCTCTACTAATTGGAACCAAACTCCTCCAAAGAAACTCATTTGGGAATCTAACATGCCTTTGAAATTTTAGGTATTTTTATGGAGAGTATGCTTGTTAACTCTAACAATTGGAACCAAACTCCACCAAAGAAACTTTACTTCAGGATGTTGCCCAAGATGTAGATTAGCCTTGGAAGATGGGAAGCATACTTTCTGGGAGTGTCCTGCTACTATCATGGGATTCCGAGCCAGGATTGGGAAATGGGTGGCAAAGTTCTTGGGAGTGCAGGGCCTATGAGGGGATTGGGTCTTGGGAAGGGGGGTGGAATCATAAGAAGTTACTAACTTGTGGTTTAGCATTATCAGATATGGCACTTTATGGGAGATATGGATATCTAGGAATAGTTTGGTGTTCCAAAGAGGGGGAAAATTGGTCTAAATGTGACTGATATTATGTATAAATGTATTCACTTATGCATGTCTATATATTATATTAACAAATTGAATGATGCTAACTTTCTTCAGGCAATACAATCCCTACAAAATGGGATCAATTGATCTGCAGAGCAACAGACCTTAGTACATATTAGGAATTCCTAACCCATGGTTGCTTGCAGGTTTGCCTAGGTGAAGATATGAAGGCCAAGCTCCCCAAGTTTGGACCAAGTTTGGACCAAAGACCAAAAGATGGTACTGCAAGGAAAAGCACCCTATATATACATTTGTGGCCTTTGTTGAAAATCCCTTGGGAACTAGACCTGTGGTTAAGGTTTGGATAGGCAAGCATGTATTAGAAAATGTATTGGAAAGGCTTCCCCCAAAAGGATATACCATTGAACCCATGATGATAGCTTGCATGCAGCTACGCTACCACGTGTCAGCTACGCTACCACGTGTCCTAGAGTCAATCTCCATTTGTTTGGGAGGATGAGAGATGAGATTTGCTTTGCAAACTGCTTAATTGTAAGAAGCATGAGTTGGATTAGGATTAGGCTTGGGTTATAAGTTCTTTTTGTTGAACTCTTGTAAGTCAAAATTAGCGCTGTATAACTGCTCAGTTTTAATATTATAAATATTTTTCGAAAAAAAAAAGAATCCGAAGTGCACACTACCTCTAGTATAGGGTGATCCTACTAATTCCCCCCCTCCCCCGGCGGGCGTGCCCCTCGTGTCTAAAAGGCATGGTGCATTTAAGAGGGGGTTCAAGTGGGATCAACGGCTGAGGGGGCCCGATTTTGGGCGGGGTCAATCTGGGCCGTCGGATCCCCGAAAGTAAACTAGGGCCACCCTAGCTAGCAGAAATTATAGCCTAATGGTAAGACTATGGCCTCCCTAGCGGCACGTCATGGGTTCAAATACTTTCTTTTGCATTTTGAGAGAGTAAACTAGGCAATTTGGCAAGCCCGACTTTACTGCGGGGTGGCCCTAGTTTACTTTGGGGGCCTAGATCTTTTATAAACTAGGGGAGGCGAAACACAACACTATCATACACACAATCTATATATACACACATCATGTTTGTGAGGGGCTTAGATTTCCCCTCACAACATGCCAAACTAGAAATGCACATTCTCACTTCTGAATGCATGTTCATAAGTTTGCAGGTATCCAACCACACATGTGGGATGCATGTTCACAATTATACTAGGCCACACATGTTCCTAGGTCCCGACACATGTTCCTAATGCCGTGAATGCATGCTTATAAACCTCAGCATATCCAAGATCACTAAGGTCACCCCTATAAGAATGATATATACCAATCCATGATGCTCCTATATGGCCTACATCCCAAGATAGATCTATCTCCAATAAAAATGGATCTAAGTACATATCTAGATCAAATGAAAATCTCTCTAGATCCATATGCATAATCCTCTCTCCTACGAGGTCTCACCTCAACAAAATTGTGGCTATGCTCATGTGCAATGCCTGACTACCCAAACATATGAACTAAACCTAAGTGAATGCTACCAGGTATGCTATGAGAGCTAGGAGTAGAGATAGAATCATAGATATCCCCGTGAATAGAAGACCTAAAAGAGTAGCTTGACTTATCTAGCACTAGGAACTTAGGTCTATGCTCCTCATGCACTATCGTATGCTCATCAACATGTAAGGTATCATCATCTCCAATCTCAAGCATGCCAATGGATGCATCACTAATCAAAAATTGATCCACATGATAGTCTAATGCATCCATATCTTCTAATGCATCACTATGATGGACTGGGAAGTAGGTAGACATAGGCGTATCATCAATGCTCAGAATGTTCACTGCCATCCCTCCCATCAATGCTCAGAATGTTCACTGCCATCCCTCCCATCAAGATCATGCCCACATGATCTAACTCACACACATTACTCTCACTATCACTATCGCATGCATCATCACCATGTGCATATGTATCAGTGGCATCATGTGCACGCGTATCAATCATCATTTGTATGTGTGTACGATAACATCAATATCATCAGTGTATGTTTGTGTGATACAACAATATCATCATGTGTATGTGTGCACGATACATCATCATGGTCATCTGAATCTGAGTCAGCATAGTCTACATCCTCGAAAACATAGTTGTAGAGGCTCAAGAGTGTGGGACACTCAAACAAGGAAGACCCATCCCATGTGAACAATGCCACACCATCTATGTTGAGGTGGCACTGAAATAATAAAATCGCCATGACCACAACATGTGGACCATCTATCATGTACACTCACCTCATGAAACAAATACCTCAAGTGATGAGGTATCAATGCCTCCAGCTCAAATAACCACCAATGGCATGAGTAATCCACCGCATCATAGCATGACGTCAGCGAGTAAAGGTCTAGAGGTCTGAGTCTCAAAGTGCCAAAGGTATACGTGAAAGCGGCGAAAGATATGTGATACAAAGCACAAAATGGCAAGTCAAAGTAGCGATCCCGTAACCACAAAGATAGTGCCACAGTTGATCTCATGCAATTGGGATTAATAATAGAATAGAAACTGTATACAGAGTGTTGATCATAAGAGGGATAGAGGTAATAAGAAACACCCATATCTACATGTGAACACTCCCCACAAAGCACACAATATGTGTAAACACACTCACAAAGCACTAAGCATGTGAACAATACCCAATGAAAGCTTAAAATGTGCGAGCACCCCATTGTGCTCGTGTGTGAACAAGATCCAAAACCACATAGGAATCACCACACAAGTGCCCAAAATCATGCAAATCCACACCACAAAGGTAGGGCATATGTGAACACTCCCAAATACGCCAAATCGGCCCAATGTGTGTAAATAACCTCCTCGAGGCTCACCCCATGTGAACAAGCCTCAAAACTACCACGTTGTGCATGAACAACCTCCTCGAGGCTCAAAGCAAGTGAGCGAACTCAATCATTGCATGTGAACAGCCCAAATCCATGTGGATCACTGTGGATGTGAACTACCCTTTGCTCCCAAAAAAAAAGGTAGATGAGTAAAAGTGTGGAATGAAAGATTAATGGCTGGGGTATGTGAATAAAGAGACCAAAGGATTAATTGGAAGGTGGACCAAAGTATAGAATGGCTCCCTTTTCACCTCACACTGGCAGCAAACCCGAAACTAAAAGAGCTATTAATGTTTTTATCCTCCTTCCTCACTTCTCTCGTTGCTAGAGCAAATAGGCTCAATCTCTCCTGTCTGTGCTAGAACAAACAGGCTGCCTAGATCTCAGAGCCATCGGATCGCTAAAAGTAAACTCGGGCCGAAAAAAAACTCGGCCTATGAAGTAAACTAGGGATCCTAGTTTACTTCACAAGCCGAGTTTTTTTTGTAATGTCCGCACTTGGCCTGTGAAGTAAACTAGGGATCCTAGTTTACTTCACAGGCCAAGTTTTTTTTTGAGATATCGTGCTTCGCCTCCCCTAGTTTATAAAAGATCTAGGCCCCCAAAGTAAACTAGGGCCACCCCGCAGTAAAGTCGGGCTTGCCAAATTGCCTAGTTTACTCCGGATCTCGAGTTTGGACTTATAATTTTTTTGCCTAAGTCTCAAAATGCAAAAGAAAGGACTTGAACTCACAACGTGCCGCTAGGGAGGCCATAGTCTTACCATTAGGCTATAATTTCTACTAGCTAGCATATCCGGCCCATATTAATATATTCCTTTATTATGTGGGGCAGCCTTAGTTTACTTTGGGGCCTAGTTTACTATCGGGCGACCCTAGTTTACTTTCGGGGATCCGACGGCCCAGATCGACCCTGCCCAAAATCAGGCCCCCTCAGCCAGCCGTTGATCCCATTTGAACCCCCTCTTAAATGCACTGTGCCTTTTAGACACGAGGGGGGCGTGCCCTCGGCCCTCCAATGGGTTGGGGCGGCCGGACGCATTGCTGTGTAGACTAAGAGTTTTGCACCAGGGTTCCGAGGAGCGGCGGGTGCATGTGAGGCGGCCGGACGCATTGCGGTGTAGACTAAGAGTTTTGCACCAGGGTTCTGAGGAGCGACGGGTGCATGTGATGGGAGAGGCAATTGCTGAGGGCTCGAAGCGGAGCTTGTGAGGCATCATATCGGGCGATGGGAAATTTGGCGAGCTGCATGGATGTCTCCCTGTGGCGCTCTCTATGGCGTTCGCAGATGATGGCCCAAGAACAACCGCTTCCTACTATTATGGCCGTTAGGTGCACAGCTCTCAAGAGCTTCGAGCTTCTTCCACAGGGCCTGGCATGCCTGGTCCTGGACCAGGTGGGCTCCACCTGCCAGCCCGAAACCTGCTTCCCAGATCTCCCTGAGGAGCTTCTAGATCGCATACGGGCGTGCCTGCCCTTGTCTGCCTATGTCCGTTCTTCTCTGGTGTCAAAGCTATGGCAACAAACCACTTTCTCTCAACCTCTCCTCACCCTATGCTCGGAGTTGCACCCCCCTGAGCCTTGGCTCTTCGCCCTCTGCATCGAGCCAACCAGTCAGGGCTCTTACGCTTTCGACTCCGAATTCTGCAGATGGAGGAAGGTCAGATTCCCCTTCATGTCAAGGGACCTTGTCTACCCCGTTGCGGCTGTTGGCGGCTTGCTGTGTGTGAATGCCTATGCCGAAGATCAAGTCCTCCTTGTCCTCAACCCGCTCATGGGTACCTTCAAGGAGCTCCCACGCTGGAAAGAGGAGCGGTTTGACCCTGTGGTGGGGCTTATCGTTGACATATACACTTGCACCTTCAAGGTGATCGCTGTGGGCAGCTATGAGGCAGGGGCAATCACAGAGATCTATGACTCTGCCACCAACCAGTGGACCACAACTAGCAGGTTGCCGGCGCAGAGGAAATTGGCATTTGCATGTTCTTTGTTCTCAAAAGGGCTTTTCTACTGCTGGACTGCAGGCCCCCCAGAGGCACTTCTAGTCTATGACATGCAACACGGCATGTGGAGCGAAATTCAGATGTTGCTGCCTTCATCTTATGCATATGGGAGGCTTGTGGAGCACATGAACAAGATTCTTTTAGTGGGGATTTCTCATGGATCAGATGCATTTAAGAGTATCAGGATATGGGAGCTACAGGAGCCCGGCATGGAGATGGATGAGGTCGCTCGAATGCCTTATGGTATCTTCAAGGAGTTTTGTGGGAAGGGAAAAGGCCCGCTTGTCTACCAAATTGTCAGTTCAGGTGATCTTCTCTACTTGTATGCCAAGCGAAACCCTAGATTAGTGGTTTGTAATTTGACTAAAAAGCCACCACAATGGCAGCAGTTGACACCATCAAGTCCATTCAGCGTTGATAGGAGTGAAATATATCTATTCAGCTTTTGTGTGCATGCCAGATTAATTAGCTCTATATGGAATCATGATTGATATTTTTGCTTTTTGCTTTTGTGAGTGTAGTATTTTATCTTCCTGTGTCTTCCAAGTTAATGCATCAGTGTTCCCTTTTTTTCTGTTGCATCTTAATGATAACGGGTCTCAGTTTACAGTCTTCTCCAGAAGATGATAAGTGATGCTTCCCCTCAAAATCATTGAAGGTAAATGGTAGGGGCTACTCATTGCTTTTGACTGTCATCAAATGGTAGGATAGAGTGTAATGTTAAAATTAATGAGCCTGAGTTCATCTTTTAGATGGGTTGAGCAGTTGTAGATGTTCATTTCAGCACCATGATTATCGTCCCAGTTAGGCATGGTGAGGTATTAGTACGGCTTTGTGAGAGTCAGCAGTGAGTTGTGGCCTCAAAACAGCTGTACATATGGAGACAAATCTTATCGTTTATCTGCTCAAAAAGATCAAGAAGTTGACCAACTGTTTCGGTAGCCGTCTTGTTCTTACTATGGTTGGCGTTAAAATGCTTAGAAAAGCCTTAAGAAACCAGCTTCTTGATGCTTGCTCATGAACCTGACATGGTCTCAGGCATAGTTTCCAGAAACGCCGTTTCTGGCCCACCGAAACGTGGAAACGTTTTTGTTTCCAGAAACGGCGTTTCCAAGGCCCTGTTTTTCCAGGGTTTAGAAACCCGCGTGCTGTTTTTTGCCGCCATTCTGCGCGCTTATTTCTGCCATTCTGATCTATCATTTGAGTCTTTGACATTGAACTTGAGCAAAGATGTATTTTTCAAGCTTTTGTAATGTTTTTATTAATTATATATGTATGTATTAAACCCTAAAACCGAAACTCCGTTTCCCCGTTTCTTCCTGAAGGCCAAAACTCCGAAACTTCGTTTCCCGCCGTGCTCCGCACCCCCGTTTCCGAAACTCGTGGAAACTATGGTCTCAGGATGGCTGCACAAAAGATGGCTTGATTCCAGCTGCACCAACCTTGTCAAGGGCCTAATGCATAAAATTTTGTATCCCAGGTAGGTTTAATTCATTAAAAAAAGTACATGAGCCTAGTGTATACAAAAAAGGTGTGAGTCTAGCATGCATGAGTTAACACACGTGACGTGAGTCTAGAGGTGCAAGTCAACACATGTTGGTCAACATGTGAATCTAGAGACACGAGCCTAGAAAAAAAAAACAAAAAAACTCAAAACTCATTTAAAAAAACTGTGGAAAAAAATGCATTTTTATAGCGTGAGCATAATAGATGTGTATGAAGTCAATGTCACATTTTCTTGAAGAAGCACTAGAGATTGTTAATCCCCAAAACCACGTTCCAAATTGAACCAGCCCACTACAAGTTCGTGGTCATGTCCTTCGGTTTAACAAATATCCCAGCTACATTTAGTTGCATGATGGTGTGTGTGATAGGGGACTTGATTGGAAAGTGTCTTCATCTTCTTGGATGGCACTACAATGTGGTTTCATATGCTCTACTGTGTCTCCTTTCATTGGCCAGTTCAAAATGGTGAAGTCTTTTACATTAATGATGTTTCCTTCATGGTTAATAACTTGACAATTGTGGGTGTTGGTCAAGGGGTATTTATCCAATTAAGTATTTCTCTTGGCTGAGCTTTGTTGCACTATTGTGGATCTAAATTTGTTCATGATGAATGGAAAAGGAGGTACTCCATTCTTGAGGACCCAACAGTTGACATTGAAGAGGATCGAGTCTATATAGTGGGTGATGTTAGAGATAGAATGTGGCAAGTTACATAAATAGTTGAGGACCCAACAGTTGAGGACTTGTGATTGTTACTCTACATGTGGTGCAACGTCAGCACTTCTTATATCTATATCTTCGGTTGCCTTCACTGCTGATGCATACCAGCTAGTTATCTCATCAAAGACAACATCTCTGCTTACTTGCATCTCACGAGTGGTAGGATTATAACATCTATAACCTTTCTGCTCCATAGCATAACCAATAAAGATGCATTTCTCTGTCTTTCGATCTAACTTTGTTCTTACTTCATCAGGAACATGCACATATGCAATACACCCAAACACGTTTAAGTGAGACATCCAGTCTTATGCCTGTAAACTTTTATTCAGGTATCATACCATGAACAACTGCAGTGGGTGTCCTGTTCATAATGCACATAGCAGTTGCTATTGCTTCTGCCCAAAAATAATGTAGCATATTCTTTTCAGCCATCAAGGCATGTGCCACTTCTGCAATGTGCTATTTTTTCTTTCTGCAACACCATTTTGTTGCGGAGTGTATTTGCATGGAAACTCTCTTGATCCCCCGTTTTCTTAGGAAATTGCTGAATATATTGGATAAATATTCTCCCCCACCATCTGATCCGAGGTATTTTATTTGCATGCCTTTTTCTTTCTCGACCAAGACTTTAAATCTCTGAAAGTGAGCAAACACCTCACTTTTCTTCTTCATGAAGTAAATCCACACTTTCCTAGTGTTATCACATCAATGAATGTAACATAATACCTGCAACTTGTAATTGTTGCAGGCTTGGTCAATTCCCATACATCTGAATGTATAACATCTAATGTTCTTGCATTGATATGCTTTTCATGTGGAAAAACATGTTTGGTCTACTTATCAAGCTGGCATGCTTCACATACTTTATGCATACCATCAACCTTAAACTTTGCAAAGCTGTAACAATATTTTGGGTCTACATAAACTTCAGTCGTTGTATATTCACATGACCAATGTGCTTGTGTTATATATCAATATCTATAACACCTGTTCCATGAGCAAACATGACTGCCTTTATCTCATGCATGTTCACATCGAAAGTAAATATCCTACCATTTTTGTTTCTCTTTTTGCTACCGAGCGACACTGATTTTTGAAGTCTTTAACAAAACATCCTTGAGGATTAAACCTCACTTGCAATAGGAAGTACATTTGAGCATGTGCTGCATCACAAATAGCTGCTCACTTCTGTCATCACCATCGTGTTTACTAGATAATGCATAGTTGCCTTGCTGCAACTTTTCACTTTTAATGTCAATTTGCTTTTTATAGCAGTCCTTTGCTATGTGCCCTAGTTTGCCATAATAATAGCACTCTATGCTATTTGCACTCTAATTTCTTTGCCAACCATCTTGGCCTCTTTGGCTCTCCCTGCCTCTAGATTGGCCTCTTCCACCTGTGTATGATTGCTGTTACAAATCATTGGGCTATTGTTGTCCAGATTTTTGGTTTCCTTGTCAGCCACACCATCTTGGCCTCGAGACTACGACCTCTATCTCTGCCTCTACCTGAATTAGAGTAGAAGGCATGTTCTGATGTGTTCTTGCTTTGTAAAGAAGAGTCCTTACCTAAAGACTTTTCTTCTATGATCAACATAGACACCAAGTCCCGAAAGTTGGGAATATTCTCTCTGACTGTAATGGAGGTCTTGAATGGCTTATACTCTGCCAAGCCCATTTAAAGAGACTCACCAAATCATCATCTTCCACTGATACATTGAAAGACCTAAGGGATTCAACAATGCCCTTGATCTTTAAAACATACTTATTGATAGACATGCTTTTCTTTTCCATAGTATGCAGCTCTTGTTTTAGCTACAGTTTCCTTGTCTTTGTATTGGTTTGGAATATCTGCACCAGGTTCTGCCATGCCATTGCTAGAGTGTTGGCATCTAGTTTGTGTCCTATCATTGTGTCTATGACACTGATCAAAAGCCAATACATGACTTTCCGAGCTCCCTGATTCCAATCCTTGAAAGCCTTTATATATGCTGGAGCGGCATTCTCTTCAAGCAACTATGGAGACTCCTCATTGTCTCCTTCAACATAGTCCCAAAATCCTTTACCCATTAGGAAATTGGTCATTTTAAACTTCCAGGCATGGAAGTTGTTCTTGTCCAGCTTCTCACTCATAATATGATTGAGTCTATCAGATATGTTTTCCTATAACAATCAGAAACCTGCAAAGAGATAATTTATGTATCCAACCTGTAACACAGTAGTATCTTCTATGGATTGTTGCGGGCGGTACTTCAGCACAACCTCTATGTCACAAGATCTGACTAGAGTACATGTACATCACTGTCTGCACTCCCAAAATGTACTGTTGTACTACAATAAACTAGATTTCGATCAGAGATAGTTTTGTACCAGAACCTCTCAAAACTACCAAAAATACCTTGCAGAGCAATGACTATACGAAGACCGAAACGCACCTGAAATGCGAATCTGGTTGCAAAATTATAGTACAAAGTACTGCGTACCACACAGGCACCTCCAAGACTGCGAAGATAGCTCCTCAATCGGAGATGTGTAGCTCCCAGAGCTACGGAGGGGGGGTGTTATACCTAAACAAGAAGGAAAAGAGATAATGATGCTCTTACCTATGTACCGCTTCTTTCCTTGCTTGTTCTTTCCTCTTGCTTATCTCCTTTGCTCTCACACGAACCAAGAGCTCTGATACCAAAAGAGAATGTACGGGAGAGAGAGAGTTTGAGTTCCTTGCAAGTAAACACACACACACAAGAGAGAGATGCATGACTGGAGTTTTCTTCTATCTTCGTCTCTTCTCTACAACCATATAATTAAAAGATAAGAGTACATACATAAAGAAAAATTACTCTCCTATAACAACATACAAAGATCGGTCTATAGTGTGAACCCAACTATATGAGCTGGTGCTATAACTATGCATAACTCTAGTACTCCAAAGTGGATGTCACATAGCCTGTTATCCACTGGTGGCATATTAACCATAATCTCACTAACCATGCCAGTGGCATAAGTGCGAAAGCTATCACCCAAGCGGGTCATCAATGTCTTCCATAACACTAGTTGAGCTCGATATCTCAACAATGGGCTCAAGTCCCCTCTACCACCACTTACACTTCGTGTTGGTACTACACACCTTGGAGAAGAGGAGAGGTGGGCTCAAGTCCACTCTACCACTTACACTCCGTGTTGGTAATTTGACCACATATCTTGGAGGAGACGTGAGGTGGGCTCAAGTTCAATCCATCACTTACACTCTGCATTGGTACTTTGACCACACACCTTGGAGGAGAGATGGGCTTAAGTTCACTCTACCACTTACATTCCGTGTTGGTACTCTGACCACACTCCTTGAAGAGAGGTGGGATCAAGTTTCACTACCACTTACACTCTGTGTTGGTATTCTGACCACACACCTTGTAGAAGAGGTGGGCTCAAGGGTCAAAGTTGAGATAAGAATCACTCACAAGCATAGTCCTGATGCTCCATAAAGATTTTTGCTACACATAGTTTACGAGCATTTTGGCCACCAATAGTTTTACATGCATTTCCACTGCTAAATAGAAATCCATTGAAACATCCTCAATCCACGAGTTGTCATGTGTTCCATGAATTCAATACATCCTAGTGAAGGGAGCCATAAATCCATATGATAATCATGTATACCATAGATATACCATGCTTTTCAACCAATTGAAAATGTTTTCTTGAAACAACTCAAGGTAAACAATTCACCCTTCTTCTTGTATACATACACATACAAGGGTAAGCACTTATCCAAAATGCATGTTTGCTAAACACAAAACAAACAACAATGGAAAAGTGCTTATCTCTTGTTTGTCAAGTTCATCATGAATTCAAAAGAGATTGCTATGGGCTTCGATAAAATAATCCAAACACCAATAAACAGGTCATTAGGGCCAAAAACGGCTAGAAAAGGGCTGTTTGTTAATCTAAGAATTAAGAAATTGTCCAATTGTGAATTGACACGTATACAAAAGTATGGCATTCTTGTCTCCTCTAAATGTCTTCTTAACGGTTCTATTTTAGTGGCGAACGGCTAAAACGGCTTAATTTAGACGTTTACGATGGCTAATATTAAAGTTTGGATCTAAAATAGTGACATCTTGTTCCATTTCATATTTCAAAAAATCAAGCAGGAAGATACGAAATCTTCTCTTTTCAGGCTCTGAAAACAACGCTATTAATGACAAATCACCAAATTTTTTCAAACGTCTACTTTCCACCTTCCCTCCATTTTGGTATGGCTCATTCCTTTTTCCACCTTCCCTCCATTTTGGCATATGGCTTATTCTCCTTTCTTTGCATTTTCAAAAGACTCACTATTTTTCTCTCATCTGTGAGCTTCTATGGCGTCCTCACGTCGTCCTTCTCATAATATAACTTCTTGTGATTTTCATAACACCAGAGAGGATGGTGTCTGGAAACCCATGTCTTTTCGTGTGAATGATTGGGTAACAATGCTTCCCTCTTGCAAAGGTGCCCACAAGGTGAAAAGAACCAAGCGAAATGAAGTGAAATCCCATTGGAAAGGTCGTGTTCTTGCCTTCAAAGTGACCGACAATGGTTGGCTTGCAAAAGTTCAACATGTCTACATGGCCAAAGACATGGTGTTGAACTTGGTGGATGAACATCCAATTCTCCATTCTTACTGTAATTTAACAAAACTTTATCTATTTGATACAACACAATATTTCTCCTTCTGATATATTTGTTGTTTGTTTAATTTCAGTTATCTTTCCATCAACAGTTGTGGAGTGGCAGCCTATTTTGAGAGCTTAAGTGGCACATTCAAAGCAATTCACAAGGGGATTGCAGATGTAATGTATGCAGACAAACCACCTTCATTTTACAAATCAGTGGATATATTTGTGTATTTTGCAGAATACAGGGTTCCATCAAGAGAAGGTGTTCATGGAGAATTATATGACATACCTATTCCCACATTAATATCACTCGAATGGGAAGTTCCTGATCCAAATACCATAACAAGCTTCAAATCCAAAATCAAAGATAATATTCTTAAAGCTATGTCTCCTGGAAGGATTTCAAGAAGGATAAAAATTCAATGGTTCTTGCCTATACATGTCTTTGTGCATGTTTCAATACAATGGAATTGGTGGAAAAGCAAGCTTGGTAGTTGGGTCCCTTTGGATTCTGAAGAGAATTGTCCAGAGTTTGAATTTAACATCATAGTCCATCCATTCATAGATCCTAGGAACCTTATAGTAACATCAAACTGGAGACTACAACATGTAAGAGAGTCGCTTGAGTTTCTGGACGAAACATCACCTGAATATAGATTCAAAGTAGATGATATTGTTGTCAGTACAAGGATGGAGAGTGTAACCTTATGCATCACATGTCTTCCCCCAAAAAAAGTTGTATTTGAGGCAAGTTTGTTAAGCTGAAAAGGATTTCTCTAATAATGTAATCAATATATTCTACTAAATTTCGTCTTGACTTCTTCACAAAAATGGTCAACATGTTGTTCGCAACACAAAACAAGGTTTAACAGTTGAATATCAAATTGTTGATACTGAATTTAAGTACAAAATATAGTCCCAAAAAGGGTGTGTTCATATGGACAAAATGAACAAAACAAAAGCCAATTTATGGAATCACTCAATAAAATCAACTTTTCTTTTGGCATGGGATGACCCTGGATCTTTAGAGAATCTTTCTCTCTTCTGTTTGCTTCGATCAAATTTGGCTGATTGAGGTTCAAGTTCCGGTGTTTTGAGCTCTTGAGGTGTTGGAAAGGAAGACTTTGCAGTGGATTCCTCAACTGGTGGTAAGTTGGGCTCTTCTCTGAGATCTTTAGGTGTTGGCGAGGGAGATTTGGCAGTGGGGTCTGGTTTTGGAGAAGGTTCTTTGGAGGTTGGCTTTGGAGACTTGGCAGTCTTCTTGGGGAACATGAAAAAGAAATTGAATGGAGAGCCAACATTTGCCCTCTTACTTTCTTTGTTGGATGAACGACGCTTCTGAATTTTAAATTTCACTGGTGAGTGAAATGAAAGACCTTTAGTACTCTTCTCTTTGACAGGGGTCTTCTCTTTGATTGGGGTTTTCTCTTTGACAGGGGTCTTCTCTTTGATAGGAGTCTTCTCTTGAGCTGGTGAAAAGCTCTTCTCTTTAGCAGGAGGGCTAGGGCTCTTCTCTTTAGCAGGAGGTCTAGGGCTCTTCTCTGTAGCCTAAGGGCTCTTCCCTTTAGAATGGGTCTTCTCTTTAGTAGTGCTCTTTTTCCCCTTGGAAGATCTGCTCTTAGTAGGGCTCTTCTTTCTTTCCTTCTTCTCTTTGGCAGAGGTCTTTTTCTTTTTGGATGAGCCATCCTTGACATGGCTTTTCTTCTCCTCCTTTTTTCTTTTCTTTGAAGTTGTACCCTTGGCTCCTTTCTCAGGTGGAAAGGGGGAATCAGGATCAACTGGATTGATAGATCTTTCCAAAACCATAGACACTGCCTTCTCCCTTACCCAACTTACCCAAGAATCTGGATATTCATGCAACTAAGGCAAAAGAAAATGATAAAATTTCTTAATATGAGAAAGTCACTAAATGTATCGACCCAATCAATCAATGCTATCATTACATGAACTTACAGTAAGTGTTGTCATTCTAAATCTTGACTCAAGATATCTCCAAGCATTAGCAAGGACCATCCATCTACAAGATGTTGAGTCTTTCTGCAAAGGAACTTCCTGATTGTAGTACTTAAAATCTTCAAGTTTGTAGTCTTCATAGGTGGAACCTAGAAAACTCAAGATAAGTTTGGCAGCACTGCAAGCATAAAATATTGAGGGTCAACCAAACAATTGAAAACTTACAAAATATTGCTCTAGAACATAAACCATGGTAAAGTTGATTCTTACATTTTACTTCTCCCATGAATGGATGCTAAAGAATTCATAAAGATTACATCTCTATCCAATAGATTGAAGATAATAAGACTCCAATGGCCTCTGTGATAAGATGAATATTGCAATTAGTTGTGAATATTGTAATGATGGACAAAAGATAATTGAGTGTGAGTCTTACACTTCAACATAAGGGTATACAATGTAATTGCATGTCAGCATATCAAAGTTTTTTAGAAAACTTGCAAGATCCCCTTGCCTATTGAAAAGGCACTGTGTAACAAGGGGATCAAGAATGGTCACTTGCATAGCCATTGAGTCAGGAAGATCCCTCATAAGACATCTGGAGACATTAACAAAACATATCAATAAAATATGGAATCTGAGAAATTCATCAAGAAAGCAAAAGGAAATCCACACAAACCTCAGACAGATGAAGAGGACTGTGTCAGATATCTCAATATTGTGGTACACAAGTATACTTGTGTCTTCAGGGACAATGTCACAATAAACCTCATGCATGGAGACATCTACTACCATTTGACCTGTTACATTCTAATAAAGTTCTGAATTGGATGCATGAAGAATTTCAGCTTGCTGCTGAGAAAGAATGGCATCCTCTGTAATCTTCTCCTGCTCTCTCTCTTTCTCCACTTCTTCTTTAATATCGTGAGCTTTTCTTGTACTATAAGTATGCGAAACATCTTCAATAACAACTGATTGTTTGGGTTGTCTTGCTGGAGGAATATTTAGAATTTCAAAAGCCCTCATATCTTGACTTGGAATGGGTTCCAAAGCTTTGTCAAACTTGTATCTAAGTCTGGACACAAGCACAAAATCTTTGCTCATGAGAGTGATCCTATGAGCAAATGCAGCAACAATGTATCCATCATTCATAAAGTCGATAAAAAAATCCTCAGTAGCCTCTTGAAGACACATAAGGGCCTGTGACTCCCATCGGACTTTATCAAGATTTGTGTTTCTCATTGTACCAATTAACCTTTCTGATATATCCCTGACAACCCGCATAAATGGCAGTCGAGGGATGAGAAGATTAGTAGATTTCTGTGCCGCTCTGATCTCTCTTAGTGACTTCACCTGATAGTTTAATCTCTTTCTTGCTGTTGCCCTAGCACGAGGCTTTGGAGGAGGCTTTTCTTATTTTTCATCGATAAACTGGCTTTTTGGAAGATCCTGGTTTGTCTTGAGCTTTTTCAGTCTCCAAAGGGGCGTAGACTTTCCTTGCAGTCTGTTTTGTCCTCGCCATTGAAGTTAAAGAAAAAGAATAGACCCGATCGGGGTAATTTGTGAGTTGAGATAAAAAAACTAACAGTGGCCCGAACTAAGCGATGGGGCGGATCCGAATTGGTTGGATTAGCTCTATTGCTTGATTCGGGCTATGACTATAGGAGATGGAACTAAGCGATGAATAGCTTCCAAAAGGATTGGAATAGCTCAATCGCTTGATTCGGGGTATGGCCAAGTGATAGGGGAGGATCCGGAACCAAGCGATGAAGAAGGTCCGAGATGTTCGGATGAGCGTTATCGCTTGATATGGGTGAGAAGGGTAAAAGGATATTTCGAGAATTTTGGAGGAGCAATTTCGCTTGATACCGTGTTGGTGAAAAATAGAAATGTTTTCAAGAAAATTAATTTTTTATACCTCGAATCCGTCGTACATAGGACCGTTGGATACACGTGTCATGCAATCATTTTTGCCACGTGGCACGAACGGTCACTATTTAAGGTATTTTTGCCACGCTCCACGTGCTCCATCGGATATTCTCAAAAACTCTCTCTCGTTTTTTTTCGAACCTTCAAATTGCCAAAGCCCGCACCAGATGATAGAAACATTCCTTTACTTTTGGACCACTTATTTTCGCTTAGTCGGGCTCTATTTTGCAAGCTCTATTTTGCAAAAACTCTCTCTTTTACTTTTGGACCACTTATTTTCGCTTAGTCGGGCTCTATTTTGCAAAAACTCTCTCTTTTTTTTTCGAACCTTCAAATTGCCAAAGCCCGCACCAAGCGATAGAAGCATTCCAAATATTTTGGACCACTTATTTTCGCTTAGTTCGGGCTCTGCCATATAGTGACTTCCAAGCCTTCTTCAGAATTGTTCCGGCGTTTTTCTCAAATATCACAATGAGTAAAAGTGTTGAGGGAAGACATGAACTTGTTGAAGAAAGCCCAAGTGAAAGACTCTTGAATGCTATTTTGCAAGATGGTCATGACATGAAGGTATACGCAGATGCAGTGGAGATATTCAATCCAAGGTTTGTTCTTTCAGATGTTTTGATGAAGCTTAAGGACATTCTTGAAGAGGAGTACAAACAATTTGAAATGTCAATTGAAGGTCATTGTTTTCATATCGGAGACAATGATTTTTGTCACCTTACAGATTTTACTCAGCTGTCAGTGGAGAAAGCCAAAGTTACAAAGAGGTTTAGTAGATTTTCAAATAGAATCTCTTTCACATGCCCTTCATCCATTTCTTGTCCAATTCATAAGAAGCTTTGTAACCTTGTCCCCAAAGATGTCTCCTTTCTTTTCTTTCTATTTTTGAGAGCAGAAATAAAAGATAAAGAGCAAGAATCAGATATTGATACAGAGAAGGAGGAAGAAAACTTAAATGTCACCACAGTCTCAAAGCTAGAGAAAAGTGA
The DNA here is from genome assembly GCF_041138505.1 of Cibotium barometz. Lineage (NCBI taxonomy): Eukaryota > Viridiplantae > Streptophyta > Polypodiopsida > Cyatheales > Cibotiaceae > Cibotium > Cibotium barometz. Next base: position 48,703,307 of record NC_141046.1, on the reverse strand, counting down.
GATTTTAGAAGAAGAAATTGATGTTCAAGCTGAGGAGAAAGAAAGTGCAAATCTTGATGTTGCTGAATTTAGGGCTTTCACTGTTACTGAAGAGCCCTCAAAGAAAGCAAGCATATCTGAATCCTCTGTTACTGTTCCAAGCCTTCCTTTCTTCTATATCAATGAGAAAGATTTTATTCCTTTGTCCTATCTTCAATGTCTCTTCAATATTAGGGAAGACTACTGTATTGCAGCAATTTCAGAAGCTTGTGAGGTGACCAAAGACTTTATTGATACAGAAGTAGAGTTTTAGGAAGAGTTTTTGGCACTTGATTTGCAAACATCTGACCACTCATTTATCCCTGCTCCTGATGCACTTGCCTTGTGCCTTAAAAGAGTGGATGAGGAGAAAACTTCCCTTAGAGATGAGGATTTTGAGAACAGGCTTATTGAGTTAGGTGTAGAGTCTTTTGGCAGAGATTTCAAGCTTCAGGTAGATTCTGATAAAGTGGAAAGGGTTGGCTCATGCAACTTGATGAAAGACAAAGTAGTAAGTGAGGATGAGTTGCAGAAGGTAGTTTCCTTTTAATCTTTTGCAAAATGTTATTGTGATTGTAATTTTTTTAAAGTGAGGTTTTTGTCTTGCAGATTGAATTGCTTGATAAGGATGATTTTCTAGGAAGAGCTCAAGGTAGTAGAGTGAAAGCTACAGAGACTAGGTCAAGAAGGCCTTCATCTGCTCTCATGCACTACTTACCTACATTGGATAAGGCTGTGTTCTGTGCATTCCACATGAACTTCTCTAAAGATGCTGAGTTGCCAATATTTGCCTTGAAGGTGTTGTCAAGGTTCATGGGATACACTCCCCTTCAAATAAATGCTAACAAGGTCTTGCTTCTAGAGAGAGCTGCTGCTCTTAGAATCTTTGGATATGCTGCAGGTTTCAATGCCTCAAGAGCAGGATACTTTCTTTGCTACTCTAGCTATGCAGCTGCAGCTGAGGAGTCAGATATCAATCTTCTTGGAGGTTATAGAAGGAGAAAATTTTTGAGATACAGAGGTGACATGCCAAATAGTCCCAAGAGAATCAAAAACTAATGTACACACAATATTTTGCAAGGACTGATTATAATTCAGCAAATATTTTGTAAGAGGTACAAATGTGTTAGTAAATCATTAGTCTCTATCTTGAGGTATTTGTGTAGTTTCAGATTGCCGGTTCTTTGATCTCATCCTTTGTAATTGCCTCCTGTAGAACCAATTGAATAATTCTTTAAGTGCATTGCTTCTTCTTTGACCACCTCCTCTTCTGGTACATCTGAAAAAGGAAGTTCTCGCTTGATAGTGAGACTTTTCCATTCCTTGTGTGTTCCATGTTGCAAGGGGTCCTTCTATAGCAAAATATGGTCCATGCAAGTAAAGAATATGCTACAAAGACAATCCTTTGTTAGTAAATTTAAGAAATTACACTTTAATTTTAACTGTTTTGATAAGTCTGAACACTCACCAAGTAATAAGTTATGTCTTTTTCTCCCCAGGCATCTATGATAGCTTTTATTAAAAGCTTTATTGCTTTTTTGAAATCATCTGCATAAGTCTTTGAACCAATTTGTTGTCTTAGGACTTTGAAAAAATTGTCGAGTTTTTTCCAAACTTCCATACGTTTGTTGGCTACATCTGGTCTACTTTTGACATTTGTGGTAATGACACATAGATGTTTCCAGCAGTTCCACATTGCATTGACTTGTTTGGTGTCATGGTTGCTCAAAAATCTTCTTGCTTTTTCTCCTCCCATTGAAACATCTTGCAGAACATCACCTGTACCTCTAGAAAGAACAGGATCTTTTTTAAGATGCACTTCGCCACCATGGAAACCCATTTGAGAGAGCAAGGCTTCGCATTTTTCTATGCACTTATCTGCAAGTTTAGTCGGCTTAATAGAATATGCATAGTCCAGATGAAGTCGGAGCAATTTGTCCAAGATTCTTATCTCTGCATGCAATGTACATATATGCACATTTTTTAAATGTATTGGTAGAATTGGATCCCAAATTTTAACAGAAGTTGGATAATCGACAACATTCACATTATTTCTGGATGGTGGTTTTCCAATCTCATTTTTTGCAAGCCATTCTCTTGTCCCTGTGCTTGCCATGTAATAAAGACATGGATATTTGGTATTTGCTCCTCCACATACACCAAACATACACTTCAACGCCTTGAGGTCGGCACTCAAATGCCATTCCATAATGAAATCACCTATGTCGTCTACATGAAGATGTTCACCTGCATTTTGGCTCTGAATAACTGAAGGAATGTCTGTATGTGAAAAGAGCCATTTTAATGTTTCATGACTCTCTACTGGCACATGAGCTGATCCAATCCACCATAGCTCCATTTCTGATTGAGTTTTGTGGTATGGAGAATCAAGCTTACCTTGACTATAGTCCAATGCTTTATTCATTAGGGATATAGATATTCTTTCCATTTTTTGACATTTTTAGATTTGAGCTTTATCTAATTTTATAACAAATACAAGTTTTCCTTCACAGTCTATTTCTCGAATGTTGTAATATCTCACCATAAAAGATTGGACTTTTCTAATGTTCATCCAAATATTATTATAAACGTTGTATTCAAAAGACGATTTTTTTTTGTCTCTCATATGGCATTGTTCCCTCAATATAGAAATACTCTCCGAAATGTTTGAAAATTTTCTCATTTAACAGAGTTCTATATTTTCCAACATTGTGAGGTCTAGGAAATCCAAAAGCTTTGATTTTGTAGGACCCTGAACCAGGTTTTAGAGATGGCTCTGTATCCCTTTCTACTCACTCCCACTGTGTTACAAACTTCTTGCATTTGGGAAGGCTGGACCAATAAGTCCATATCTTTTAGTAGATGTTGAAAGACTAGTTTTTTTTTAGTTTGATTTTCAGGAAGTTTCAAAAGTTTCAAGATATCCGACCTATTCATAAGCTCATTCAAAAATCTTACCCTTTGCTGAGCATTAGACATGTCAAATCCTAGAAGGGTAGTAACATGATCTCTTACAAGTTTTAACCTTTTTTTCCTTTGTCCAAATCTCTCTGTCAAGTTAACTGCATCCCGCATTCGTTTTACTCATGCTCTTAACCCTATTGGAGTTTCTTTTAAGGTTTTCAATTGATCATTTTCTTGTTTCAAAGACACTATTTTGTTTTCAAGTTCTATAATTTTTGTTGGATTTAAAGATAAAGTATTTTGAAGATATGTAATATGTTCTGCATGTGATTGAGATAGTCTTGAACTATAACCAAGTAAGCCATCCACCCCATCACCAACAAATCTCATCAAATCATGTGGTGTGTGAAAAGAAGGATACCTTCCTGTTCTGGGATCCGGTGGATATAGACTTCTATCTGTCCATAGGTCAATATGCTTCTTTCCTTCGTTGTTGCGAAGATGTTGAGCTTCATTCGCACATGAAAGGAGTCTTTGGTAGACACTCCGTGTAGTTGCATACTCTTGGTTGAGCTTAATATTCAAATAAAACTTACGATTAGATGTATCACTCATTACTAACAGAGCTAAAAATATTAGCAGAGCTATTAGAAGATGAGAGACGCAGAAGAATGAGAATGAGATGTAGCTTGTGAAATTCTTAGAGAAGCAGAGGAGTGAAACTAAGAATAAGCTTGTGAAATTTTTTGGAGAATGGATGAGAGCGCGTTCGGAGGGAATGGTCATTCAAAAGTAAGAGAAATAAGTATTTGCGCGAAGTCACTAAAAGAGGACAAATTTCGAGACGAGCCATTAAAGAGTAGCATGAAAACGATATATTTTTTTAGATTTTAAAATATGTACTTAGATACGTGTTCAATCACATAGATACGCTTTAAATATCCAAAACGGCCAAATTTGGAGCCGTTTTGACTGTCAACGTTCTACTAATTAGCAAGTTAGCGAATTCCTTACACAGTCCATTTTGAGACATTTTTGGCCCTAATGCTAGGCGCACAAAAGCGAAGTCTGTGCTCCCAAAATAGGTTACACGAACTTATATATCCATAAGCCAAACATTCTTCTTCTCATGCTGCTCATGATGCATGTATGCTTTCATAAATGGATAGGTTCGTAGTGTTTAACTACACTAATGGCCAATGTTTATACCCTTATAGGATCATCTTCATACAATAGTGTGAAAGAGCCAAATCTCTAATACTAATGGGCCGACAGAAGGGGGTTTCACAAAACACTTGACCATTAAACACTTGAATTGGCCATAACCTTAAACATATGCCACTTAATTCCACAAAACTATAAGAGAAATGTACACATCTAACACCACATAGAGGCTGGAATGGGCTGACCCCCCCTTGGAGTATTTTATTAGCCAAGGAGAAAAATATCATGTACGAGCTTTGGGGGAGCACACGCTTCAGATTTATCCACATACAACCATGAGTAATTCATACATGGGCTAAAATCAAAAAGCCCCATGAGAATGCCAAGAATATGTATATTCTGTGTGGATACATGTCAACATAGCTCATCCGATAACCCACATAGCTATCCATAAATGTATCTGGCTGAATCATAGGCCAATAAACCTATCCGGATACCCATATGGATGAATCATAAGCCTGTAAAGGTGTCCATGAACCCATATGGCTGAGATACAATACCCCATGGCAATAGCAAGTGTCCAATGGCTTAAATACATACCCAATTATTGTAGCAAGTACCCAATGGTTGTCCATATATAACCAATTAAATGACAAATATCCAATGGCTCAAATACATGCTCAATTTACTGTAGCAAGTTTCCAATGGCTCCAATACACATCTTATTGCTATAGCAAGTTCCCAATGGCTATCCATGTATAACCAATTAAAAAGACAAGTGCCCAATGGCTAACATAATGATTAATTACTCTTGCCTTCAAGATTTATGTGTGATGGAAGCCTTCAAAATTTTCCCCAACTACCGGTATACTTCATGGGCAGGATGAGAGAGAGAGAGAGAGAGAGAGGGAGCAACCAACATTAGGGTAGCCTGTAGCAGTGGTAGAGAGCCATAACCTTGGAGTACAGAACCACCAAGAAAAGAGGAGTTGCCAACATGGTAGAGGCTAGTTTGCAGCATTAAAGCCATCCCAAATGAAGAGAGAGGGGTCCAATTTATAGATTTGGGGCTCTCATGAGCTAGAATGGAAAGTATAAGCTATAATGATAAGTGTAAAGCTGAGGTAATAAGTGTGAGGCCACTTATCTCATTTTGATCCACAGTCATGCCACATGTCCCAATTTAAGAGATAGTTTTCACTCATAAACTGTCTCTAAAAATATCTCAACTTGTAAACATTCTGTCAAAGGTGCTTCACCAAGTCTCCCCGTTTTCTTAGTTTAGAAATGTAACATGACGCTAACATAATTTTCATCAAGGTTTTCCAAAAATAGTAACCTCGCTAGATTTTAGGAATCTATTCCTTCTACTCCACCTTATTTAGAAATGTATGTGAGCACCATGTAGAAGCATGTTTTAATACTAGATCTCTCCCAAATCCTCAAAATCGCTATACATGCTTTCCACTTGAGACTTAAGCTCCAATGCCCATTTCTGTGTCCAAGAAATCACCTGAAGTGCCTAGACCAAGCTTCAGGCACTAGAGCTTTTGTACTAGATAATCTTCTATTCCCAAAGCTTGTACTTTCCAAATGTTTAGACATCCTAGAGTCCACTAGACCCCTTTTATACTGGAAAATATCTGGGTTGGTGACACTTAAGTTGTTAAGTGTATAGGGAGGACTTATCATATAGTCCCCTTTAATGCCATCACAAGGCTCTAGACCAAGACGAGGGTAGTTTCCAAGGAAACATCTAAGGTAGCCCTAGGAAGTAGAAGGTTATCAAGAGCAATGATGTCATGACTATTGAAAGTGGTTTAGATAATACCTTCAAAGCTACCTGCCTCCTCGCAGAGACAACATGCATCTCTCGCTTTGCAAGCCAACTTGTCCCCAAAAGAGAAGAAACGCATTTGTTGAAATTAGAGCATTGTGATGAGCTATGGTGGATCAAACACTAGAATCAACATCATTTACAAAGTGATTAGCAAATAATTAGTCGTAATTAGTGGGTAATTAACAAATAAATTAATGTAGGCATGGATACTCAAAAACTAGCCAATTCTCATTAGGGCAATGCCTCAATTTATAGAGTTTACATCAAGCATCAAATCCCATTGATTTCTCCATGATTCACTCCACCTCTTTTCCCTGATTCTCTGCACCTCTTCACTTTTCCCAGAATATCTCCACACTTCCTAAATCTTCTCATGCTACCCTTTATTCTCTCCCAGTAGATTCTTCTCACCTTTTCATAGGTTCTTTCACATTTACACATTCTCTTTTACAGCCTCTAACCAAGGGCTTGTTCCCGCACACACCCTATTCACTTGTATATTTCAACACCTCCCCTCAAGTGAATACTCTCTAGCACACTTGGACCCTATACCAAGTTTCCCTCTTACTTGATAGCCCGTGACCAGTGCCTCAAGTCCCTAAACTCCATAGTCCTTGACACTCTCTCTCTCTATGTGTCCAAGGCTACTATAAGTGCCCGCGACCTTGACTAAAGTGCTCACACATACATTTACCATGTGGCCTACATCATGGGTGGCTCAGAGGTGGTTTTACTTTGTTGGGGCAGGTTACATTGGGTTGTGGGGTCTCTCTCTCTCTCTCTCTCTCTCTCTCTCTCTCAGAAAAGATGATCCGACTCCACTTCCTTTGGAGCCTCCATGAAGTTTGCCGATGTCGTTCCTTCTCCATTGGGTTTGTTGTAGCAGTCTCTTGCCATGTGTCCTGGCTTTCCACATTTGTGTCAAGTGAAGGTCCTTCCTCCTACTCTACCTCTTCCTCGTCCTCGTCCTCGTCCTCGAGAGAATCCTCCTCGGGTGAAGAATGCTTTTTCTTCTCTCCTGCTGTTGAGTCGAGCAATTTCTTCTCTTTGTCTCTGCTCTCTTGCTCTAGTAGAGCTGCTTCTATCTCGTGTAGCTTCAATTCAGGTACATTCTTTAGTGTTGCTACAATGTTTTCATATTCTCCTTTGTCCACACTCTTCAGAAGCACTACTAGTGCCTCATCATCTTCTGCCTTTAGCTGCCAGCTGTTGCTTAATGCTTTTATATTTGTGCAAGTGTGTGATTAAAGGTTCACTTTCCTTCATGTCCAATTTGTAGAATTGCATTAACAGATTTATCTTTGAATTTTTTGCTTGTGTGCTAAATAATTTATTGAGTTCATCCCATGCATCTTTTGCCCATTGTATCCCTGTGATGTGATGAATGATTTCATCATTTAAACTGAGTGCAATAAGTCCCAATGCTTTTTCATTCCTGCTCTTCCACTCATTTTCTCCTCTCTCTGGGCATTCATCTCTTCCCTCAACTTATCCCCACAGATTTTTTCTCATGAGCAAATACATGGTTTTTATCTGCCATGTGTAAAATTGCTCCCCATTAAATTTGGCTATTTCCTGTGCTGTACTCATGGTGATGTGAAGGGGGTCTTACCTCTTGATCCAATTTCAACATTCAAGGGCAGTGTCTACCCTTTTACAACTCAACCTAGTGTTTAATAGATGATTACAATAAATTTATCAGCATAAAATCACCAGAAATCACATTAAATCAAGGGTAACCAATTTGTACGGAATGGTTGGAGTATCAAACCAACTCCCAATTGAAATCTAAAGTTATAGGGATCTGTATCGATACCTAATGGTTAATTTGAATCCTCAATTGCACCAAAATATAGTAATTAGCATTGATTAATCATTGATTAGCAAATTAATCCACTGTTTTGTGTGCAAAAAACAGAGTATGCGGGGAGTCCAGATCTGGTGCCTTAGACTTCAAATGAGCTCAAATGCTTTCAAAGGCATCAATAGCAATGAGTCTAGTAGAGGATTAAGCCAAGAAACACAAGATTTGACCAAATATTTAAAGCTTAATCTCTGTTTTACCAAAGTCACCTGTGCAGATTTGATGAAGAGCTTGGATCTCATTGTAGACTTGATGAAATTGAATTCTGTCTTCACCAGCTTGTAGAGCATGCTTGAAAACACCTTGGGCTAAGAGGAATTAGAGAACTTTGATTTGGTGAAGACAAGATTTGAGATCTTCTACTGAAAAACGACACCTGCTAAAATAGCGATTTCTCCCAACTCCGTTTGACAGTTTGCACTTCTTTCTTGATGAGCTTGAAGAGCACTGAGATAGCTATCATGTGCTAAAAGGGTTTGACCTAATTTTATGCGTGCAAGGAGAGGGAGCTCCTCCACTGGCTGGGGGTACAGAGGTGAGTTGAAAAAAGAGGAAAAATTATAATTTTCTACTAATCCTAATTAGCAAAATAATTAGCAAGATAATGGGCTCACAAATTAGCATGGCTCTGATAACATGTTGAAATTAGAGCATTGTGATGAGCTATGGTGGATCAAACACTAGAATCAACATCATTTACAAAGTGATTAGTAAATAATTAAGACATAATTAATGGGCAAATAAATTAATGTAGACATGGATACTCAAAAACCAGCCAATTCTCATTAGGGCAATGCCTCAATTTATAGAGTTTACATCAAGCATCAAATCCCACTGATTTCTCCATGATTCGCTCCACCTCTTTTCCCTGATTCTCTCCACCTCTTCACTTTTCCCAGAATATCTCCACACTTCCCAGAATATCTCTACACTTCCTAAATCTTCTCATGCTACCCTTTATTCTCTCCCAGTAGATTCTTCTCACCTTTTCACAGGTTCTTTCACATTTACACATTCTCTTTTACAGCCTCTAACCAAGGGCTTGTTCCCGCACACACCCTATTCACTTGTATATTTCAACAACATTGACTAAACAAACCTTCCAAATAAACTCAAAGAGTACCCCATCCCTGTATTGGGGAGAAGAAGCAAATGAAACAAGACCAAGCGCTTGTAAGGAACATGTAGGCTAAACTAGAGCCAATACTTGAGTAGGTAGTCGACACCTCGCCGGAGCATCTCCCCAAGACCCTATGCCAAAGTCAATCATAGAACCAATAAGGGAACCTCAGAGTGTGCCAAAGACCATAGCCATAAGCATTCCAACTAGATTTCACATTGCTAGATGCAGTGAAGGAGGATGAACATAAATTAGTTCTTATACAGTTATAAAGGTGCAATTTTCCCATGAAGAAAGGGTAATTATAATAAAGTTTAGCTCAAACTTTAAGTCTTGCAAAGGAGTGAGTATCCTTGGTGTACTTATGCTTGAATGGGATAAATAACTTTTTAAACTAGCATGGAGGTCATCTAATTATGGCTTCAATGCTACTTAGTGCATTCAATGCATTATAGGAAATCCAAGAACTATGTTGGAACATGTTGAAGAGGGATGGCATGAGTGTTTTACTATACAAGGTGGAAGACCAAGCAAGCTCGAGTGCATGATATCATTGGTTTGAGCATGTGCTCATGTGGTTAGTGAGAAGCCATCATATGATAGAGAGGAGTTGATATAATGCCCCCCCCTAAGAAAAATGCCAAAAAGAGCTTCAACGAAGGGGTTAAATTTTTTAACAATTTGAAATTTTATTCAATATTTTGAGTCGTTTTGAGATGGTGCGATCTAAAATATATCATAAAAGTACTTCACTCTTTGTCTCTTATCTCAATTTCCCAAGGACGTCACTATTTCACACTTATAATTACAAACTTATGTGTAAGGGTTGGCTTTTAGTGTGAGAGTGTGTGTATAATGTCCATGTTATACATGTATGAGATTTGAACCCAAGACTTGGGAGGAAGTGTTATATTGCACCATCCATTACAACACTAAATATTTGATGGGCTAGCTTCTCATCAAAATGTTACATATGGTTAAATGTTCACACATGTTTTTGATGCCTCTCAAAAAATGCCCGCCGAGCTGTGCGGGTTTCTTTTTTTTCTAGTACACTCTCTTACATATATACACTTGTATCCACACATTACACATGGACTTTCTTACATTCATTAACTCATGTCCACACATTACACACTTAATTAAGAACTTATGTGTAAGGGTTGGGTTTTAGTGTGAGAGTGTGTGTATAATGTCCATGTTGTACATGTATGAGATTTGAACCCAAGACTTGGGAGAAAGTGTTATATTGCACCATCCATTACAACACTAAATCTTTGATGGCTAGCTTCTCATCAAAATGTTACATATGGTTAAATGTTCACACATGTTTTCGATGCCTTTCAAAAAATGCCCGCCGCTCCCACTAACGATAAAGGACGAGGCTTGAGATTTATCCTTGGGATGACATGGACTAATGGACAATAGCATGCTCCTTTTGTTGTGAAAAGTAAACTATAATCTACAGACCCAAAATATAACCCCAAGCTTTTTAAAGTTCCATGAGTCTCCTAATAAATTGGTGCAAATTTGAGAGGCAATTTGAACTGGTAGTTCAAGGGCCTCAATGAACATGTTATGCTCTTGTTCAGTTCAGCTCTTTTGAGACTTTGTGATAGTTTTATAGGTCTTCTTGATCTTCTTGATCTTCTTGAAAGAATCCTCCAACCCCACAAATTTGGATCTTGGATAGTAGGCACATGTATGTAAAGGGGGGTTGAAAATCCTAAGAGAACTAAAGCGGGCAATAACTCAACACTAAGTTGGTCCAAGATTTTGAAAATGGTCAATCAACAACTCCAAACTATGATTTGGGTAGACACTAGGCTACACCCTATTTGAGAGAGAGAGAGAGAGAGAGAGAGAGAGAGAGAGAGAGGTATTAATGTCGGTAGAATGCAACATGAGGGCATATACGACCAATGGTGGGACTTGAAAGAGAGAGAGAGAGAGAGAGAGAGAGAGAGAGAGAGAGAGAGAGAGAGAGAGAGAGAGAGAGAGAAGGGCTAGATGGTCGTCGCTTCATGAAATATGTGGCTCTAAAAAAGGGCTAGAGACTCGATGAAATATAGTGGCATCCTTGGAAATTGAGATAAGTGACAAATTTGGGAGTTAGATACTTTCACTTGCTAGCTATTCCACTTACTAGCAAGTTTAAACAATGATTGTCTAATGCCCTAAGGACTATATATGATTGTAAAAAGAAGATGCCAAGGTTTCAAATTTTGAGTTGGCCTAGTTATTATGAGTGCACAAGGGTGTTTTTGGAGGTTTGACATCACTTGTCATGTGGGCAATGACACTAAGGCTAGACAAGGCCTAAGGTGGTTTGTTGGCACTACCTATTCATCTCAATCCTATTTGTCACTTAAAAGGGCCATGCAAAGATGCAATTTGTCACTTAAAAGGGCCATGCAAAGATGGAATTTGTGATTCTGCCAAAATAGTACCTATTCCTACCCTTAAGGTTTTAATCTCTCTATCCTCTTCTTCCTAAACTAAGTGACACAACTACTCTATCCACAAGAGTTTGTAGCACAAGTTCTCATGCACTCACATGGTTTCTTTACAAGAGAGAAAGATTATTATCTTTCTTTTAAGAAATAAATAAATATAGAAAGCTTACCATCTCTATGCCCTTGTTGTAAGGTGGATTAGTGTGGTGGAAGAGAAAAGTGGGAAGTGCAAGATGTGGATTTGAGAGTGGAAGTTCAGTTAAAAGATTGCTTGAAAGGTCGTACAAAGATTCTTTAAGGTCCTTAAGTGAATCCTTGGAATGGTTCTTGAATACTCCTCAGGAAGGTTCTCAAAGAGACTCAAAAAAGAAGGTTTGGCAACAAGGAGTGTGATGTGGCACCTATTAAGATATTTTTTGGGAATCAAGGTTCTTCTACTCTACTCTCTTTAACAAGCATCCAAAGACTAAAAAAATAAGGTTTGATGGAGAGTATGATGTGACACCTATTAAGATATTTTTTTGAGAATCAAGGTTCTTCTACTCTGCTCTCTTTAACAAGCATCCAAAGTGCTTACTAGTACATAATCCCTTCACATGATACCATAATGGACTTAAGCACACAATACTGCTCTTCATTTCCTCAAATCAATATCTTAAATATACTCAAGTTATTAATCCCATTCACTAACCATTTACAATACCCATTACCATGCTTCACTCCACTCAAGCTAGAGGCTTCATTCAAGAGGATTCACCATATACTACAAGATAAATCCTAGCCTATCTCTCATAAAAGCTCACTAATACCACTTGTTACCGTTTTCATGCTATATTCCACTCAAATTAGAGGCTTCATTCAAAAGGGCTTTTCCTTATTTCTCAAGAGAAATAATGTATATACTTCCCACACATAACATAAAACTTTAAACCCTAGCTATAACCACATTTCTCTCACAAGACCCATAAGCAAAAGATCGATTGATTGGTAGAGAACTCCTAAGCACACCATGGAACTTACAAATCAATGAAAGTATACTGCCATAGAGAGTAGTAAGAATCAACAATAAGAGAGTAAGTGAGTGCTGAGCTCTCAAAGGAAGCTGAAGAATAGTTATGGACTCTTTTAGCTATCTAGCTATCTGAAGAAATTGAACTCCCAGATTCATAGACAAGAGCACAAATGAGCGACAACAGTCATGGGGCACTTACCTTGCAAGCTTGGGTCTCAAGAAGGCATCCAAGCTTGATCGATGGTGGTTTCCAGCACCTCCTCTTCAAGCTTTTCCTCTCTGCCAATAAAGTAAGCTGCTTCACCTTCCTTGCAAGGACTTTCTCTCTATCTACTCTCTCTCACACAAATAATATACAAGAACATGAGCTAAAGAGAAACATTATCTCTACTCTCAACTCCCTCTCCTTCTCACACACACAACAAAGAGCAAAAAACTAGACATTAGGAAAACTTTGCACTCAAAAAGGTCCCTTTAAGAAGACCTATTCTATCACTTCTCTAAATCTATCTAGATCTACCACCTATGATAAATTTATTAAATCCACCTCCTACATAGGTTCATATGCTGAAGTTATGCCTTCCCCTCTAGGAAATCGTTGGAATCTACCAAATTTATTGGAGGTGGTAGATTTAGAATCTACTTTTCAAGGGTTTCCAATGGTATGTCACATGTAGGGGTTTTGACATAAGATATAGCTCACTTTTTTCTAGAATATTACCTAAGGGGAAAGGGTGGTTGCAAGATCAGGGTGCCCAGTCTTGTCCACTCAGGCACCCTGTAAACAGTAAAAAAACAGGCATTTGTTTACCTTTAGTAGCTAATCTCTCCTAGTAAATGAAGGAATTTCGTTTCAAGTTCTTTTGTTGGAACATCATATTCAAAGTTGGTAATATAGTTGCATAATTTGATTAAGCATTAGATATTCAAAAGTCCTCATTTTCTTAGGTACAAAGTCAATGTATACACCCTGTCCCAAATTTGAATTGATTCCATAAAATGCTAATGTCTTTTACATATAAACTCATATGAGATTTCCACTTTGTTGCTTAGATCTTCACATAATATGGAGCTTAACTTGATTTTTTGAGAAAATTTTAAGATATCTGTCTATTTTCTTTAAATATTTCAATGTCTTTAAAGTGTTATAATATACGCCACTTTTTGTACCCACAATAACTACCACTTAAAATCCTCAATCTTGTAGATCAAAAGAGTGGGTAGCTACTGAGACATTAGTAGAATGTGGTGGTTAGTAAAAATTACAAATCCAATGGTTGGATTTTTAATGATCTCTTTTTCAAAATTCTTCCAGACTATCAGAAGGCCTGCAAATATCAATAATCTAATTAGTAAAATTACATTTTTGATGTGAATCATCTAAAACCTATAAGGACTATTGTACTTATAATGGTGCATCTATGGAAAAATAAATTGGATCACTCTAAGTATGGAAAGATCATTTGTTTATCATTTCATCATATTTTTGATTAATTTTGATTAATTAGACTAATCTATATTAATTTAAGTTATTTGGATTAATTTAAGGGCAAGCGTATTTTCTATTATTTGCTTGATCTCATTTTAAGTACCTTGCTCCCCAAAATTTTCTCTCCAAGCATTGTCCCAGTCCAGCATAAACTGGATAAAACTGGATACCCTGATCTTGCAACAACCCAAAACCTAATATCTAGTCTCAAAGTTTGGGTGTGGCCATATCCCTAACTTAGATTTAAGATTTAGTATTCACCTAAATACATGCCCTTATCCCTACCTTATAAGCTTATGTCTCATTTCAAAAAACCCCCCTCTTGTACACACATGATATCATAAGTTTTCTAAGAGTGAATCCCCCAGGGGGAGAAATTTATTTTTTTACAAACTAATACCATAATGCTTATACCCTGATATTTCTCCAACTCCTTTATTTACTAACACTATACCAGATAGTGTTAGCCTAGGTATGTTAACATATATATCCTTAGACCATAACTTATAAGTAAAGAGTAAGTAAATATATCCTTAGACCATAACTCACTTATACCCTAATCTTTTTTTAATTTCTTTGTTCACTAACACTATAAATAGATAGACTAAGTATCAACGTAGGCACATTAACATATCTACCCTTTTACCATCTTGGGCTCTAATTTATATTTATATACAAAAGTGATAGTACGCGTGTAGAAATTATTCTTATCAAGGTCATGCAGCAAAGCCATTTCCAAAAAGTTCACCTAAGTAAATCGCCTAGCTATCTCTTAGATATCAACCCAAACAATTTATTATTATTGAATCAGTTAGACATTGATAATAAGGGTCCCCTTGATGTGGGATGGGGATGGCCACCCAATTTCTCTTCGCATTAACTATTTTATCGTAACTTTTTATAGTGGTTTTGGTGAGGAATTTGTTTATGAAAACATATGTTTGTTACTCTTAGGATAATAAAGGCATCCTCATTTGATTTGAGTGAGAAAAATCCTTCCAAGTCTTTTGTGGGTTGAAAATTAGATTTATTCACTTCAAATCATGATACATCTTCTAGTAGCATGGTTGCTTTAGAAAGGGGATGCACCATGTTGGATATTTTGGACCCATATCTTCCTTTGTAATGACCTTCAAAGTTCTATCACCCCTTTTGTTGGGTTTTGACAAACCCTCATATTCAGCAACAATACACAGAAAACAACAAGAACATAGAGTAATGAGAAATAGACTCGAGGGGTCACTCATAAATATGTAAGCGTAGCACGTGGGTTCAACAGAAGGGATTTTTAAATTCCTTTTTTAAATGTATTTTTTACATACAGAAGGGTACCATATTTAAAGGGGGTATTCACAAATTAAATAGAAAAAAGATGTGTTTTATTCATGAAAAATTCACAGATAAGGGGTTTTTAAAGTAGGCCTTGAACGCACATGATACAGAGGGTTTACATATAGTGAACCCCCCAAGGAAATAGATAACTCAGAAGTGTGGATATACTAGAATGAAGTGATAAGATTTGTACAACCACAAGTACCCTAAGTACAAACCCGCCGAAATGTAAAAGTATACGTGTCAAGAAACACTAAATGTCCATGGGGAAAAAATCCCTATAATGTGTAGAGAAATGTTTTTCCCTTGGTAAGCCTCCATTCACACGATGAGTATCACATATGTATAATTCTATAGATCCCCTATGTAGTGATAGTGTAAACATGTATAGGGGAGCTGATCATGCTTCACAGAAAGCTTCAAGCTTTCTTGAGGTAATGCCTTCATAAATATATATGCGTTGTTGCCATGTGTAGGACAATAGGTTAAGCTGATCTCCCCTATATGTAACCTCTCTCTGACATAGTGACAAATGAATCTCTATATGCTTGGTGTGCGAGCATGGAAAATTGGATTCCTTGCCATAGCCATAGCACTCCGACTGTCAGTGAAAATGAAAGTGGTCATGGTTGTGTGCTGATAGCCGTGAAGATTTACCATTAACGTCCTCAACCATACACACTCAATCGTAGTAGTGAAAGCTGCCCTCCTGTACTCAGCTTCACAAGATGATGTGGCTATAGTTGGTTGCTTTTTTATCGACTAGGATATACATGAGCTACCAAGGAAATATAAATTCCCACTTGTGGACACATTGATGTCATAACTACGAGCCCAATGCAAATCACTATAAGCTTGTAAATGACAATCACCCCTCGGGATAAAATAATCCAAGATCATGGGAGGATCATGGGTGCCTTGGAAGTACCGAAACACTCACTTCACAACTTGCCAATGCTTTGACCCTACGTTGTGTATTAACTTACTCAACTGAGACACCCCAAGCTGTATGTATGGCCTTACATTACATAAATATATGACACATCCCCACAACTTGGTTGTAACATGTGCTATTAAATGGCTCTCCTGCTTAGGCTAAGTCCAAATTCATACATACATGTTTAGGCTACGTTTGAATTCTACATGTGGTATCAAAAGGCTCTCGTGCATCATACATGCTCAAGCTAAGTCCAAATTCTACATAGGCTTGCCAATGAAGTCTTGGACTGAGGTAGCACAATGAACCTTTCTAACATCCCCTTTATGTACTTGGACTGAGGTAGCACAATGCCCTCCTCTATCTCTGCATAAATTGTATGCCTAAATAAAAGTTCAATGGGCCGAGATTTGACATCTCAAATGAGTCCTCCAAAACATCCTTGAATGAGGCCTCTAAATCATCCTTGAATGCTATGTTTTTATCCTCTTAATTTTCAACTGATGTACTTTCCAACCATGACAAGAAGATGTAATCACGCATCTTAGAACGGTGGTTGATTGCATCTAATGGTGGTCATTTTGTAATTCGATGCAAAAGTTTTATTATAATATATGTGTTTTTGATGTGCATATCCTTTGGCCGCAAGCCTTGCCTTGTATCTGTCAACAATACCATCAACTTTCTTCATCTTCACTTTGTACACCCACTTTTTTAGTGACAATTGCCTTCTTTCCATGAGGAAAATCCACCTAACGTAGCCGTCTTAATAGTACTTTCCAACCGTGATGACTAGCCAATGCAATCACTCATCTAATGGTGGTCATTCTCGAATTAGGTGGAAAAGTTTCATCATAGTCTATGCCTTTTTGTTGACCATATCCTTTGGCCACAAGCCTTACCTTATACCTATCAACAGTACCATCGACTTTCCTCTTCACTTTGTATACCCACTTAGTGCCAATTGCCTTCTTGTCAAGAGGCAAATCCATCAAATCCCAAGTGCCATTATTATGTATGGTATCAGGACACCGGTAGGACTAGGCGGAAGTCGGGCGATTCAGGGGAGTCCGGACCTATGTGGACAACCAGGGCTATTTTAGTCGGCTAGGGTTCTTATATCTATTCTCTTCTAGCAGGTTCATGGAAGTCCCATGGAGGCCTCTCATTGCTATCAAAGCAAGGTTCTTCATTGCTATCAAAGCAAGGTTCTTCCTCATCTTTCACTTTCTCTTTAAAATCTCATAGAGGGCGCGTGTAGCCATCCATAGTCATGGAGCCATCTTCTCTCTCTTTGCATTTTCATAAGGGAGGAGGAGAGAAACTATTCTCTGTTTTTGCAACTATTCTCTATTTTTCGTTAGCTGTACGCACTGGGGAGGGAGGAAGAAGTATCATTTGCATCCGGCACATCAGCCCCACATAACAGCAACATCACTTCAACCGGTGCATAAGACACAACCAATTGCCAGCCGCCATCGGCCAAAGAAGTAGCATACGGCGCATAGATTCTTTTGGAAAGAATTCTTATGTGAGAATGAGAAGGATCATAATTGGGATGCTTGGGACAATTGTAAGATGGAAGGCCTTACGTTGGTTGACCCAATATATTTCCAAGTATCGCAACATAATTCTTAAGCTCAAAGGTTTGGATGATTTCTAGAAAGTATGAGGTTTTCTGCGTGGTTTAAATAATGAATATAAAACTAAGGTTAAAACTCAATATCCTAAAACTTTGGAAGATGCCATAAAAACTGCAGATATTTGATGATAATATTGAGAAGAAACGCACGGCCAAGACACCTTGGGTTGGAGCATCTAACATCCCTAGTTCTAAGGGGAATGAATGAAAGGGGGCCAAACAAGGTAATGATGCAGTTAAGAAGGACAAGGGGCCAAGGGATCCCTTGTCACCGCAAGATTATGAGCGAGCTGAAAAGGAAAAATTATCTTTTATTTGCATGGCTACTAATCATGATAAACAGAATTGTCAAAAGAACCATGGCAAAGATGTCGATAAGGGCGATAGTAAGGCAGTGCACACGGTGCAAGTCTTGCCACTTGAAGCTTCTCAGAAGTTTTTTGAAGTTCAAGTATGCAATACTGATGCCATGCATGAGTGTTGTGTAACCTCTAAGATATGGATACCCTCTTTCAAGCCTTATGATTTGGTTCGAATGTATGGACACATCAATGGATAAAGAGTTAATGTCATGATTGACGATGGGACTACACATAACTTTTTGAATTATCATTTGGTTAAAAAATTAAATTACCACAAATCCCTAGTGATCATAAATACATGGTATCTCTTACTTATGGGCATGATAAGCATGTATGGGACAGAGTGGTTAAGCAAGTGTCATTTAGTATTCCGGGACATAAAATGCATTTAGATTTTCAGGTTATGCATATTATGAGAGCTGATGTTATTTTGGGTCGTGAATGGTTGTTTCATTCTCTTTCTCTTGAGCTGATGCTATTTTGGGTCATGAATGGTTGTTTCATTCTCTTTCTCATAGAGTTATCTAGATAATACTTTTGATTTTGAGGTCAATGGTAAACAAGTTTGTTTGCTAGGTGAATGTGATATGCTCCCATCCCCACTCATTTGTTTTGCTGAAGTGGACCGCCTTACACATGCTCATGAAATAGAAAATCTCTTTTTGTGTTATATGTCTCCTTTAGTTTTGTCTCATGATGATGCTAGTGGTGGTGATTTTAATTCCAGTTTGAATATTGAATCTCTTGATTCTGTCATATGTGAACAACATGTTAGTGCTCTGCATAATAATGAACAAACTAACATTTTTCCTAAGCTCACTCAACAAGTTTCTAATTCTTTGCAAAGTCTTTTTCATGAATTTCATGATGTGTTTCCAAGCAACGTCCAGTTTTCCCCCTGAGCGCAATGTCCAACATGCCATTGAAGTGTTCAAGGATGCAAAGCCAGTCTACAAGCCTCCCTATAGGATTAGCGCTATTGAAGCTAGTGACGTAGAGTGTCAGCTTGCTAACTACCTCACTAGGGGCTTCATTAGGCTTAGCAATTCGCCATGGGTATCACCAATTTTATTGGTGAAGAAGAAAGATGGGTCTATGCGTTTATGTGTGGACTATCGTGGTTTGAATGCAATCACGATAAAGATTAAGTATCCGCCGTTACTGCGAGTTGATGAGATATTTGATCAACTGCAAGGTGCACAATACTTTAAAAAGATTGACTTAAGGTCAAGCTATCATCAAGTTTGCATCCGCATGGAGGATGTGCCTAAGACAGCTTTTCGTAGACCAGATTTGGGCATTATGAGTTTTTAGTTATGCCGTTTGGTTTAACTAATGCTCCAGCTATGTTTATGATGCTTATGGATAGCGTCTTATGCCTGTATCTTGGTTGATTTTTTGTAGTATTTCTTGATGATATTTTGATTTTTAGTCGCCCAGAGGAAGAGCATTTGCAACCCTTAAGATTAGTGTTTGAATGCGACTAAGGCAAAACACACTTTATGCTAAAGAGAGCCGAGTTTTTTGCCTCAAAGATCCATTATTTGGGTCACATAATTTCGGGGGAGGGAATTCACATGGATCCTGTGAAAGTAGAGGCAATCCTTAAGTGGCCTCATCCAACCAATTTGGAGGAATTATAGATATTCCTTGGGTTGGCAAGGTTCTATCATAAATTCATCCGAGATTATGCTAAGTTAGCAATTCCCATGACGGACCAATTAAAGGCCAAGGTTCATAACTTTGTTTGGGGTGCTGACCAACAACAAAGTTTTGATCACCTTAAGGTTGCCATAGCTATCACACATGTGTTGGCAATACTATATCCTATAATCAGCCATTTGTGGTTGAAACGGATGCTAGTGACCATGCAGTGGGTGTTGTGCTTCTTCAAGTAGGAAGACCAGTAGCTTTTGAGTGCAATAAGTTGGATAGAGCTCAACAAAATTATTCTGTGTATGAGCATGAGCTTTATGCCATCATTCATGGTCTAGGCAAGTGGAGACATTATCTCTACGGTGGTAAGTTTGAGATTGTCTTTGATCGTGAGAGTATCAAATGGTTGACAACTCAAATTGATTTGAAAGGCTGTAAAGCAAGGGCCGATACAATGTAGTGGTTGATGATTTAAGTCACATGCCTCAAGTGTGGAAAGTTGTTACACGCAGGGATCCCTCACACTCCACAGTAGTGGTTGATGATTTAAGTCACATGCCTCAAGTCAACTTGTTGAGTTTCACGGAGTTGAAAAATGAATTTTTGGATTTGCTTAAAGGCAAGTGCGAACATGATCAGTCATATGCACAAGTGTGGAAAGTTGTTACACGCAGGGATCCCTCACACTCCACAGTAGTGAGTGCAGATGATGGTTCCACACCCAGCTCTCCTCTTTCTACGGACGAGCTTAATCATTGGAAGCATTTTTCCATCGATAATGGGTACTTGTTACACAAAGGAAGAGTGTGTGTACCCTCGAACTCTGACACTAGGTGCTTTATGAGTGTCATGATAGTCCAAGTGCAAGTCATCTTGGAATTAGGAAGACCTATGCCTTAGTGACAAGGCAATTTTGTTGGCTTGGACTTCATAGGGACATCCAAGAATATGTTTTGCATTGTAAAAATATCCAGGTCAATAAGGTTGAGCATCTTAAGATAGGTGGGCTATTACAACCATTAGATATCCTTGATGATAAGTGGGAAAGCATCTCTATGGATTTTATTATAGGTCTACCTACAACTAGCAGTGGTCATGATGCCATTAGGGTTGTAGTGGTGGACACGTTGACCAAGATGTCTTGGTTTATTTTGACTAAAACAACGGTAAAAATGCCAGAGCTAGCTCGGATTTTCATTGAGAATATCTATTGACTCTATGAGCTGCTAGCCAATATAGTTAGTGATAGAGACCAGAAGTTTAATAATCGCTTCTGGTGAGCAGTGTTCAAAAAGTTGGACACAATGCTCCGTATGAGCACTACTGTGACCACCCCCCGAGTGATGGTCAGACAGAAAAGGTCAATCAACTACTCAAGGATATGCTAAGGGCATATGTGAGTAAACGACAAACGAATTGGGAAGATTACTTACCAATTTTAGAATTTGCCTACAATAGTGCAAAGCATGTTGCTACAGGCTTTAGTCCTTTCATGCTTATGTATGGGTTTCAACCCCAATCTCTAGCTGTGGGGTTAGCTACTGAAAGAATTCAAAACGCAAAATTTTTTTCTATAAGATCATCATGATATGCTAAAGATCACTAAGGAAAATGTTAAACGGGCCCAAGATCATTACAAGCATTATGTAGATGAAGACCGCAAAGTGGTCACATTTGAAGAAGGTGATCAATTATTTCTCAAAGTTCCCTTGAAAGTTTGGAAACTTTGAAGATGGGAAAAGTGCCAAAGTCTTTGCCTAGGTGTTGCGGACCTTTAACAATACTTAAGCATGTAGGTGAAGTTGCCTACAAGTTAGCTCTGCCACAACATTCCAAGGTTTACCCAGCTTTTCATGTTAGTCATCTGCGGCGAGGATGTTAGTACTCTCAAGACCCTATTTTCTACCTTTGTTTTGGAGGATGAAAACTCTTTCAAAAGGGGGAAGTAGTGTTAGGACACCGGTAGGACTGGCGGGAGTCACACGGTTCAGGGGAGTCTGGACATGTATGGACGACCATGGCTATTTCAGTCGGGTAGGGTTCCTATATCCCACGGTTGGGTGGAGAGTTGCCCTATTCTCTTCTAGCAGGTTCATGGAGGTCCCATGGAGGCCTCTCATATGGCATTCATCTCATCCTACATAGCTTCCATCCAATGCTCAGAATTGATTAAGAAGCTCTTGTACCTATTGAGATAGAGTTGTGTTGGCCTCAAGAATCACTTTTTGTGTTATTCATGCATTTTCCATTCTACAATATCAAAAGCTCATTTTCCATAAAGTAAAAATTTATTGCACGGAGAATACATTGTCATTTCTCATTTCCTATATAGATAATTACAATTTTCAATATAGAAAGGATGAGTTCTTATTGATTTACTGCATAAAGACCTCATTTCTTATATAGAACATGGAGAATCCATCCAATTCTCCACATAAAAGGCAACATTTCCTATATAGTTCTATGTGGTGTATATAGGAAATGAAATTTCCTAGATAAAAAGGAGAAACGCCTTTCATGTAACTAGGAAATATGCTAAAATTTCCTAGATAAAAAGGAGAAACGCCTTTCATGTAACTAGGAAATATGCTAAAATTTCCTAGTTACTATATAGAGAATGAACAAAAGCTCCTTGTCGTATTTCCTTTTCAATAGCTCCAATTTATCCTCCATTTCACAAAGCTAGGAGTCTTAGACGACCAAATTCTTAAGAGCTTGGGCAAGCAAGACCATAGTTTTATTGTATTGAACTATGGTTCATTGTACATTCTTAAGAGCTAATTAGGCAATAAAGACCATAGTTTTATAATATTGGACTATGGTTCATTATACATATGATAGTGCTACATTTCATTTTAGTGTTCAAGTCTCTGGCTGTTCTCTGCCCATTTTGATTCCCACCAAACTTTGTAGCTTGCTTGTAGAGATTGCATGATTGCTCTGGTTTTCTTCTTTTCCCTTTGGTTAGTTTGCTTGTTTTCTAGTAAAGATTTTTTTATAAATAATTTTCTTAGCGCTCTAGTTACGAACATTTAGTAAAGCCTTCTATAAAAAAGTTTCCTATTGGTTTTCTAGATGTAGATCTCTAGTTCTTTTTCCATGTTTTGAGGCTCAACCTTTGCACCTTCTTTTGCAAAATTTGGCAGTACCGTGAGTGTTAGGACATAAATACTTTATGCCTTTTAATATAGCCTAAACATCTACTGGCAAGCTTGATATCTTGTTTCTTTTATTCAACTTTGAACATTTGTTTAAACATCCAAGCTTGATATCTTGACTCTGCCACCTTTTCAAAATTATGCTTTGAGGAAAATTTTCAGTAGACGGCCTTTTTTTCCATGCTTTCTCCAAGTGCAAACCCTCTAAAGATACCTTTAGCATTTATTTAACCATGTGGTCTTGTCGATGGAAATTTTGATGTTTCATAGGGGACTTCAAACAAATTCCTATATAGCAAAAAAAAAAGATTTTGCTAGATAGATTACTAGAATAAATGAGCATATCTAGTAAAAGTCCCTGGAGATCTATAAAAAGTGAAACACTTCCTAGTCTTTCATTCTAGGAAAACACTCGCTATATACAAAATAATCTAGCAATAAATCACTATATAGTAAACTATGTAATAAGAAGTTGCTATATAGCAAAAGTCATGAAAGAATTCACTATATAGTAATTGATCTAGGAAAACTTTCCTAAACAGCAATCTACATAGTAAAATATTACTATATAGCAAATCAATATGTTAAAAAAATATACAATAATGGTATAGAAAAATAATTTTCTAAGTGAAAGATGAGATTTTATAAAGAGAAATATAATGAAAATCAAGTTTTTTTTAAAAAGAGAAATATAATGAAAATCAAGTTTTTTTATTTTGCAAAGACATACTTTCACGAGTGCAAATTAAAGAATGGAGTATAGTTAGACTAATTATGCCAAACAGATAAGTATAATTTTTTTTTTTGCTTAAGTGAAACACAAGGGAAATGCATAAAACTTTCATGGTTACAAATCAAGGGATGGATTGTAGTTAAATAATTGTCCAAAAAAAACAAGCACATAAAATTTTGCTTAAGTGAAACACAAGAAAAATCTACAAGGTACAGACATACTTTCACAAGTGTAAATTTAAGGGTATCGTATAGTTGAATAATTATCCAAAAAATTACATAAAATTTCACCTAAGTGAAACACAAGAGAAGTCCATAAGGCACAATGGCATACTTTCACAAGTGCAAATTAAAGGATGGAGTATAGTTAAATAATTATCCTAAAAAATAAGAATACATATTTTTTGATAAAGTGAAACACAATAAAAATCTATAAGGCAAATACATAAGAATAAAAAATAAGTCAATCATATGAAAAAAAACAAAAGCTAATATTTTGTTATAAAAATTGAAAGCAAGTGATAAAACATAAACCATATACTTTTGTAGTTAATATAAAATAACATCGATCTCATCTAAGATGTGTCCATACACGCCGAAGAACAATAATAAGTGAGTAAGGATGGGTTTAGCAAACAAAGCCCTCACAACGCAAATGATCCAAATTTATAGATTTTTTTCAATGAGAAACATTAGCTATATGCATACTAAAAGTATGTGCTTTAGATCATGGCTTCAAGCATACATGATGTGTGCGGCTGACTCTATTAAACAAAGCACTTAGGATTGCCCCGAATCTAAATGCATATTATTACTTTTGGTGAGAAACAATTATTATATACATAGTTAAAATGTGTTTTGGATCATGGCATCAAGCATATGGGATAAGAGTTAGAGTGTTCATAATTATCCCACATACATGACTAGAGTATACACAACTAGCTCTAATAGCAAACGGAATAAGACTAGAGTGTTCACAACTAGCACATACGTAACTAGTGTGCTCACAACAACTAGTCTTAATAAAACAAATGGAAAAGACTACAGTGTTCACAAAGACCCACATACATGATCAGAGTGCGCATATCTAGTAAAGTAGAACGAATTAATAGAATTAGAGTGTTCATAGATGGTCCACATATGAGACCAGAGTGCACACAACTATTCAAAGAAAACATATAAAATGTAGCTAGAAAGGTTACAACTGATCCACATATGTACCCAGTGCAAATAGCTAGATTAAACGTAAACACATAATAATCAAACGAGTTGGTGTGTTCACAACCATCCCATAAGGGTGCCAGTTGTGCACACAACCAACTTCTTTGCATGTACATTTAAAAACATGATATTTAAAAATTAAGCAAATAAAAAATATAAGAATGTTAACATTATCATCATAAACAACTAGAATTTTAATAAAACTTATTTTCAAATATACGATAAAACAATTAAATAAATAACACACATACATATATAGAAGGTTTAAAGTGCATACGCATGGCCCATGTACGTGACCAGTTTGGTCATACAAAATCACGACATATACATTCATGTGCATACATACAAGGTTCAGTGTACATATAGTGCACATACATCACCTAGGGTGGTCACAGAGAACCACAACACATACACACACAACCTGTCCTAAGTGCACACACTTGATCCACATATGTGACTAGGGTGGTCACAAAGAACCACAACACATTTACACATAAGGTCCTAAGTGCACACGCCTGGTCCACACATGTGACTAGGGTGGTCATAGAAAAATACACACACACATGCACATGCACATAGATAAAAAATTACCTATCTCTCTCATACACAATGGAACTCTATAAATGCTAGATCACTCTCTATCTCTACCACTCTAACAGTCACAAAAGCAATTTGACTAAAAGACTTTTGACGCCATTTTTCGATCGAAAACCTTTTGATCATTCAAAGTCTTTGATTGAAAAAAATTCGATGGAAAAGAACAAATTTTAAACATCATTTGTTGCAATATATGTGAATACGTGAATAATCCCGTATTATTCATTTAGAAATCATTATATATGAGTCATATAATGCAACGTAGTTTACAAGAGAAGAACCAGCTAGCTAGTTTGCCCCAATGGTTATTTTACAAGGTCCTTATAAAAACCAGCTAGCTAGCAGGTCATGAGTGGCTACTTTACTAGGCTAGTAAGAACTAGCTAGATGTTATTTTGTTGTGGCTAGTTATCTAGGCAAGTGTATGGGCAAACCCAATCGCTTGTTACCCTAATTACATGAAAATAACTAGCTCGTTAACTTGTTAAATATTACAACCTAATGCATGCGAGGTGACACATGTCAAGCAAAGGAAACCATAGAGAAAAGGATGACACACGACATGTAGAGAAGAAACCAATGTAGTGATGACTTCAGGGGATGACAAACGAAACAAGCCCAATGGTTGAAATGATCATGCATAGGATTGCATGGGGACACATGTCATGTAAAGGGAGCCATAGCAACCTACATCTAAAAAGAAATTGTTATATAGTGACCATGTTAAATAGACAATGAGCATCTGCTTCGAGCCTACTTTAATGAAGTGGCACTATGGGAATAGATTTTCACTATGCAAGCTGAAGTTATGGCTAAAGTTATAGTGTTTGCATGAGTGAGACAATTAAGGGAGATGGTATTAAGGGAGATGGTATTAAGGGACTTGCTAAGTTTATTGCAAAAATTTTCGGTGGGTTACATTTTATTGTAACCCCAAGATCCACCTAGACACCACTTTTAAAGTTGCGTTGTTTGTGCACCTTCCTTAATTAGTTTTGTAAATGGCTACAATCGATCGTGCTTTTACATGATATAAGCTTTCATACAAAAATTCTTTCATACAAAGGTATTTAAACATAAAACTTTAGGAAAAATCCATGTTTATTTGTCATTTGTTGTTGGAATTAGGGTTGCAGGAAAGCACACAAAGCTTCGAGAAGAAGAAGCAAGAATGCACACAACACATAGTGTATTAGATTGTGTGAATGTACAAAGATAAGTTAGCCCTAGAATAATGGGCGTATATACAAGCCGGGGAAAAAAACCTCCTAAAGAGGGAAAAAGTACCCCGGCAGTCCTAAGTGTGTTCACACACATCACTGCCTATATATATGGCAACAAATCCCCCCTGGGAGTGATGGTGTGAACGAGAGCTGGCACTCATGTATAGGGAAGTGCCATGCCCGAAGTAGATCAGTCCACAAAGGGGAGCAAACCCAGAGCTTTGCGGAAAGCTTCAAACTTCTCACAAGGAAGCGCCTTTGTGGAAAGATCGACGAGGTTGTCCTGTGTTGGCACATATGCCAAGCTGATCTCTCCTGCTGAGAGTCTCTCCCTGACATAGTGATAATGTACCTCAATGTGCTTTGTGCGAGCATGAAAAACTAGGTTTCTCGCAACTGTCAATGCGCTTTGACTGTCAGTGTAGATAGAGGTGGCAGACTCCTGTCCAACACCCAAGTTAGCCACCACCATAAGCCGTCTGAGCCACACACACTCAACCGTAGCTGTGAAAGCTGCCCTGTACTCAGCTTCACAACTGGAAGTGGCCACATTAGGTTGCTTCTTGCTCAACCAAGATATGCATGAGCTACCGAGCATGAAACAAAAACCACACTCTTGTGTCATAGCAACCAACCCAATCTGAGTCCGAAAAAGCAGGTAAATCTGGCGGCAACGATCCCCCTTGGGAACTCAAGTAGCGAAAGATGCATTTAACTGCCTTCCAATGCTGAGACCCTGGGCTATGCGTAAACCTGCTCACCTGTGAGACTGCAAACTAAATGTCCGACCTCGTAATGCATACATGAATGAGGCAACCAACAGCTGTCTGATAGAGTGTGACATCAAAGTGATCTCTAGCATCATGAAGACTTAACTTCAAACCTGTCTCCATTGGAGTAGCAATAGGCTTGCAGTCTTCAAGGGGCCAAATCTCTGCAACAATGTCTCAATATACTTTGTCTGACACAAAGCAATACCTCCATGACACTGCTTAAATTGAATCCCCAAATAATGATGCAAATGCAGCAAATCTGACATCTCAAAAGAGGCATTCAAATCAGCCTTAAAATCAGCAATATGACTCTCATTTGGTCCTGTGAGCAGCATGTCATCGACATAGAGAGCAATGATTAGATGTACATCATCCACATGTTTAACATACAAAGTGCTTTCTGTTGGACTATTCTTAAAATCATGTGCAGTCAAATATGCATGTATCTTTTCATACCAAGCTCGTGGAGCTTGCTTTAAACCATATAAAGCCTTTTTCAACCTGCATACTTTGTTTTCCTGCCCTCTTTGAACAAAACCACGAGGCTCAAAGACTGAACAGAAAACAACTCGTGCTATGTAGCACGGTCCACAATAGAATACATATGCCTATTTTGCAAAAAACTGCACTGTCGAAATTTTTGCACAAAATGGCAAAAACACTTGTACAAAACTTGTAATGCAAAAACAGAGCCCGAAACGACCTCAGATGCAATTTCTGAGAACGCAAATCCCTATGGACCTATCTGCAGAGTATAGGGACCTACTAGTGCTCGCGAAAGCTCACCTCAATCAGAGAACGTGAGTCGGAGGGTGCTAGCGGCGTAGCCCTGGGAGCCGATGCCTGCTCTGATACCAATTGTTGGAATTAGGGTTGCAGGAAAGCACACAAAGCTTGGAGAAGAAGAAGCAAGAATGCACACAACACACAGTGTATTAGATTGTGTGAATGTACAAAGATAAGTTAGCCCTAGAATGATGGGCGTATATACAAGCTGGGGGAAAAAACCTCCTAAAGAGGAAAAAAGTGCCTGTCCTAAGTGTGTTCACACACATCACTGCCTATATATACGGCATCATTTGTCATGTATAATCTGTCATTTTTTATGTATAAATTATCTTTTACTAGGCATAAAGTGTCATCTGGGTCATTTATAATTGTTATGTATAAACTGCATTTTAAGTGTCATCTAGGTCATATGTCACGTTGTTTGTATATATGTGGTGTCTTTGAGCACTTCATGTGAAACCCCAACAGTGTAACACATGGCATTTAGGTGTTTATATACCTAGTATATAAGATTTTTATCAAGTTAAGTTCCTATAATTTAAAGATGACACCACATTCTTCCTTAGATGTTATCAAAAAAGAATTACAATAATCATTGGCATGATCTCTGTCTTGTTAGTAGTCATCTCATGTATGTACCATATTACTCAGTAGGGAGTGAGGGCCATTGTTGAGGGTGTGGCCACCCGAGTAGGAGTTTCTCCATTTTTCCTCAATGTCCATATTTTCCCATTTTTGCTAGTCGTGGGGGGACTGTTTGTGCTGGCCGACTTAATCTATTTCTGACTGCTTAATTTTGTGCTAGCCGACTGATCTATTTGTTGGCTGACTTCATCTGCTCTATTGGTCGACTGGCTTATTTGCTAGGCGATTGGTATTTATCTAGTCATGGGCTTCTCTTTCTGTTGTTGGCCTTTTTTGCAATGCCCAAACCCAACAGCCCAGGGTGGTATATATACCACTCTCCCCCCCACTTCTTCTTATACCAGATTCTGGTGTATATAGCAGAGTTTATACCACCTTCTCCTCTCTTTCATTTTTGTACTTCTGCTCTCAGTACTTTGTCTCATTTCGGCTGCCCATTCTGACATGGTATCAGAGCCCCAAGTGGTTTGAAGATTTAAAGATTGTGAGGGCATTTGGCATTGCTATGTTTGGTGTTGATTAGAGTATTGTTGGGCTGTTCTAGATGTGGAAGAGGAGGTAGAAGGCAGCATCACTGTTGGACAGCCACCTTGCATTTATTTGCAGCCTCTTCTTCATATTTTTTGCCAACCCACCCTCCCTTCACAAGACCAAGTAAACCCCCGAGATGGCAGAGAAACATGTAAAGATCCCCACCCTCTCGACGTTCGCGAGCAATGAATCGACAATTGGATGGGAACAACTATAACATCTAGAAGGTAATGATGGAGTCTGTCTTGGAGTCTTATGGTTTGGCTGATTTCATTGTGGTTGGAGTTCCAAGGCTAGATTAGAGGAGGAGGACCTTTCATTATCCACCAAGAAAGAGCGGGATGCTCAACACAATTGTGGGATCATGTCAATGCTTGTGTGCATTCTTTCATCTTCCTTAATTGCACACCCCAAGTGATCAACCACATCAAATACATGACGCTAGCCTAAGGGATTTGGCAGCACTTAGCTTCTTTGTATAATAGGGTATCACTCATGAAGTAAATTTTCTTGGAAGTGCAGATACGAGTGATGAATCCTGCAAAGTCTTTGACGATGTGAGAGCACATCAACAAAATCCAAGCTCTTTTAGTAGCAGGGGTTCTTCAGGAGATGCTGGGAAGGAGATATCATTAAAGGATATGGCCATCACTTTGCTATCTCATCTATCCTCTCAGTACTCAGCTTTCTATTCTTCTTTGATCACCAGTGGGAGGCTCAGCACCATTGCATGGGAGGAGCTTGTGCCGATGGTATTAGACCAGGAAGAGAGTTTTTTGAACCCTCCACAGGGAGGAGGTTCTAAGGATTTGACTGGCTAGCGGTCGAAAGGCCACAACAACAACAAAACAACAACAACGACAATAATAACAAGGGCCAAGGGAAGTTTTTACTGACAAAGTCTTCTAAGAAGAAGCCTGACTTAGAGCATGATGCTTTGAAGGTTGAGCGGACTTATAACCATTGTGGGTAGAAGAGTCATTATTGGAGGACATTTCCTTAGCGGAGCACGGAGAAAGGTGTTGATTCCTCAGGTTCCTGCTGTGCAGCCGTCGTAAAGATTCCAGCTTTTGTGCACTTGGAGATTATGGACACCGAAGCTTCATCTTCTTTGAGTAGGGAGGTGGTTGGTCTCATTGTTGGGGATACTCGAGAGTGGATTCTAGACAGTGGTGCTTCCAGGCACATGGCATCTCGAGAGTTGTTACAGGATCTTTGTGGGAAGATAGGTCACATCTTTATTGGTGACAAATTCACTATCCCGATTCACAATGAGAGCAGGTTGGAGATTTTTCTCGATGGAAGAGGGGGGGCATTCCTCCTCCTGGGTTCTTTATGTTCCATCTCTTGGCTTTCATCTTTTGTCAGTGCATGAGGTCTGCAAGACTGGCATGTGGGTGGAGTTTGATGAGAATTTTGTTGCTATCTAGGAAAAAGCAACAAGCCAACTTGTTTGGGAAGGTGGAGTGGAGAATGGGATTTACAGACTCTCAGCACTCTCTTCTTTTACAGGTACTCAGCTTGGTGATTTGTGGCATTTCTGTTTTGGCCACTTGAATGTGGAATGCCAAGTTTTTGGGAAGGCGGAATGGAGAATGGGCTTTCCGCGACCATATGGTGGATGGGTTGCCAGATGTTGGCAACAAGCAAGGATGTTGCAGTTCTTGCATTCTGGTGGGATGCAGCACATGGAGTCTTTTATGAAGCAGGCTACTAGGTGGGCTTCGAAACCACTGGAGTTGGTACACATTGACTTGTGTGGACCTATGATGCAGATCCCATATTTGGGAGGTTCCTTGTATTTCATGCTACTTGTGGATGATTGTAGCAGGTTCACATGGGTTTATTTTCTCTCATAAAAGGACCATTCCTTTGCTCGGTTGTTCAAGGATGAAAAGATGCAGGGGGGAAGAGAGCTTGAGCTCTTGCAAGCACACACACACACTCACAAAACCCTAATAGAGAACACACAAGGTGAGAGGCTGAAAATCTTCTACTTCTCTACTCAACACTCAACACTCCATATACAAGAATAAGAGTACACATAATATGAAAGGTACTCAACCAATACATACACAGGTTCTCTATAGTGTGAACCCGACTAAATGAGCTAGTGCTATAACTATGCTAGTCTCTAGAATGGCTGTCACACAGCCTGTCATCCCATTGGCCGCATATCTCCCATGATCTCACCAACCATGCCAGTGGTGTAAGTGTGGGGTCTATCCCCCAAGCGGGTCATCAGTGGCCACCGCCTCACTAGACGAGCTTGATATCTCAACACTCCCCCTCGAGCTCAACTCCATCTCATGTACACCAAGCGAAGCCCTGAATCTGCGGAGCTTCTCTATACCCAATGCTTTGGTGAAGATGTCAGCTACCTGATCCTCTGTGCTGACATAAACAAGGTCAAGGTCTCCTGCCAAGACCTTCTCTCTGACAAGGTGGTAGTGGACCTCTATGTGCTTCGTACAGCATGAAAGACTGGGTTTCTAGCCAACTGTATACTGCTAATGTTGTCACAAAAAATGACAACTTGTCTATCCACTGATAGACCCAAATCTGCAAGTAGCTTTCTCAACCAAGCTACCTCACATGCTGCCATAGCAGCTCCTCTGTACTCGGCCTCTGTACTGGATAGAGAAACCGTAGGCTGCTTCTTGCTGCTCCAAGTCACAGCAGCACTCCCCAAAGAAAACATGAATCCACTGGTAGATCTTCTATCTGAGATACTACCAGCCCAATCAGCATCTGTGTACACATATCTCTGTCCCAGTCTCATACAATAGTCCACAATGCAAAGTAGACTTCATATACCTCAGTATGCGTCTCACTGCATCCAAATGCGGTTTTCGTGGAACTTGCATAAACTGACTCACCAACCCAACAGCATAGCTCAAATCTGGTCTGGTGATCGTCATGTAGATCAAACTTCCTACTATGCTCCTGTACATAGTAGGATCCTCCAAGATCTCTCCTGAATCTGCACTCAACTTGCCATTCTGATCCAATGGCACAGAAATAGGCTTACAGCCTGTCATACCATACTTGGTAGGTATTATGTGACTTTCATTGATGACCACACAAGGAAAGTGTGGGTATATTTCATGAAGGAGAAGAGTGAGGTGTTCACTCACTTTCAAAATTTCAGAGTTTTGGTTGAAAAGCAAACAGGGAAATATGTAAAGTGCCTAAGGTCAGATGGAGGGGGAGAGTACTTCTCCAATGAGTTCTCTGAATTTTTGAAGAAGAATGGTATTCGGAGACAGTTTACATGCAGATACACTCCGCAGCAAAATGGAGTTGCTGAGCGAAAAAACAGGCACATTGCTGAGATTGCGCGAGCATTGATGGAAGAGAAAAATATGCCGCACTGAGGCTGTTTCTACAGCAGTATACATCATGAACAGGACTCCAACTGCAGCCATACATGATGTAACTCCAGAGGAGAGGTTTACTGGCAGAAAACTAGATTTGTCTCATCTGAAAGTCTTTGGATGCATTGCATATGTGCATGTGCCAAATGAGCTGAGAACTAAGCTGGATCCGAAAGCTGAAAAATGTGTGTTTATTGGATATTCCCTTGAGCAAAAGGGATACAGGTGTTATAACCCTGCTACACGTGAGTTGAGGGTAAGCAGGGATGTTGTCTTTGATGAGATGAGCAGCTGGTATGCTGCTGAAAAAGAAGCTGTCGGGGCTGATGTGAGTGGAAGTGTGGTTGCACAGAATACAGGTCAGCAATCACAGTCTTTGAGTGGACCAGGAGAGTCCTCATCTAGTGGGTCTGTTGATAGACCATGGAGTGGTAGGCTGCGTCATAATACCAGTCCTGCAAATGTGATTACTACATCACGTAAAGGAAAAGAGAAAGTGGTTGAACCCCTTGGTATGCCTGACATTTCTGCAGGGCATTCTCATGTTGATGGAGAGTCTAGTGGCTCAGATATGAGCCTTGATGAGGAGCTTGGGATCCCAGCTATGAGAACACCTGGTGTAAAGAAGGCTATGGAAGCCATGAATGAAAAGCTGCGAAGATCAGGGAGAGTGAAGAACCCTGTGCAGCAGAGATTTACATATGATGGTTATGTGGCACATCACTATGCATATATGGAAAAGGTTGTGCAGGTTGTAGAGCCCACATGCATTGATGAGGCTGTTGGAAATGTGTGTTGGGAGAAAGCTATGGATGAGGAGATGGATGCACTATGGAAATGAAACTTGGGATTTAGTGCAATTGCCTGAAGGCAAGAAATCCATTGGATGCAAGTGGGTGTACAAAGTTAAACATAACAGTGATGGAAGCATAAACAGGTACAAGGCTAGATTGGTAGCCAAAGGATATGCGCAGACATATGGGATTGATTATGAGGAAACTTTCAGCCCAGTTGCCAAGATGGCAACGGTGAGAGTTGTGATAGCAGTGGCTGTGTCAAAGCAATGGTCTTTACATCAGATGGATGTAAAGAATGCATTCTTGCATGGGGATTTGCAAGAAGAGGTGTATATGTTGCAGCCACCTGGATATGAGGATGTGGGTCACCCCGAGCGTGTTTGCAGGTTGAAGAAAGCCTTGTATGGCTTAAAGCAAGCACCAAGAGCATGGTCTGACAAGATTTCTGAATATCTTGTCACTATTGGCTTTCATGTAGCCAATGCAGATTTCTCATTGTATGTGAGACATGGTGATAGAGGAGTTGTGCTTGTTGTCATCTATGTAGATGACTTGATCATTACGGGGGACCATGATGCAGAGATCTTTGATGTAAAGGTCTTGCTTAGACAGAAGTTCGAGATGAAGGATCTGGGGGAGCTCAGATATTTCTTGGGCATTGAGGTGATTAGGTCACCACATGGTATTGGATTACTGCAGAGACAGTATGGCTTGGACATGCCTCCCATAGATATGGTCTTCGTAGGACTCCATACATCTGAATGCACAACATCTAGTGCATTTCTGCTCACATATCTGTTACGTGGAAACACATGCTTTGTTTGCTTCCCAAATTGGCATGCTTCACATATTTTCTGCATACCTTCCACTTTAAATTTTGGCAGCCCTGTCACAATTCCTTTTTGTCTGCATAGACTTCAATCTCTGCACATTCACATGTCCAATCCTTTTATGCCAAATGTCTGTGTCTGCAACAATTCCTAAACCATTTGCAAACATTGCAGCACTCATTTCAGGCATGTCTACATTTAATGTAAACATTCTGCCCACTCTGTTGCCTTTTGCAACCAACCTGCACTTGTCTTTAAAATCTTCAACATAACATCCATCAAGGTTAAACCGAACCTGCAAACCCTGCTCAATCATCTGGCCAACTGAAACCAGATTCTTTGTTATGTTCGGTACATGAAGTACATCTGCAAGGTACTTCACTTTGCCATCCTGCATAGACAATGGCACATCTCCAATGTGGGCAATTGGATGAGCAGTGTCATCCCCTGTTTCCACAAAACCTGGTCTTTTCAGGTTTTTCATCTCCTTGAACCACTCCCCATGACTCGTCATGTGGTTCGAAGCGCCTGAATCCACATACCATACATTATCTTTTTGTGCTGCATCAACATTTTCAGACATGGCATTCACTACATGCTGCATAACAAACAACCTTTCATTATCCTCATTATTTCTGCTTGAGGATGCATAGTTGTTTTGTTGCACTTTCCCATTTTGCATGTCAGCCTACTTCTTATAACATTCTGCCTGCACATGTCCAGGCTTACCACAATAATAGCATTCACGTGCATCATTATATTGCCTTTGCCAATTTCCACGGCCTCTTTGACTCTCCCTGCCTCTGAATTTGCCTCTTCCACCTGCGTGTTGTTGTTCTTGTTGTTAACTCTGGGACTGTTGTTGCTGCTGCTGCTGACCATAATTTTGATTACCCGTTCGGCCACCTCCTTGACCGCGTCCATGGCCTCCTCTACCTCATCCTCTTCCTGAACTCGTGTAGAAGGCCTGTTGCTCTGAACTATTTTTGCTTTGTGAAGACTGTTGGTCTTCACCCAAGCTCTTCTCTTCGATAATTAGCATGGACACCAAATCTGTAAAGTTGGGAATGTTTTCCCGAGTCTGAATAGACGTCTTGAACGCCTTGTATTGTGGCCCAAGACCACGTAGACAGACTTCCACCTTGTCATCATCATCTACTGACACACCAATAGATGCAAGGGATTCCACAATACCCTTTATCTTTAGCGCATAGTCATTCACAGACATGCTCTTTTTCTCCACAGTATGAAGTTCATTCTTCAACTGTATCTTACGTGCCTTGGTATTTGTTTCATAAAGCTTTACCAAGGTGTCCCACACCTCCTTGGGGGACTTGGCATCCTGAATGTGCCCAATCATGGTGTCTTGTATACTAATGGATAGCCAATACATAACCTTCCTGGCTCCTTGGTTCCAGTCTTTAAACTCTTTCACATCTGCAGCAGTCGGATTTATATCCGGTATCTCCGATGCCTCTTTATGCTCACCTTCTATGTAGTCCCAATAGTCTTTTCCCATCAGGAAATTCGTCAACCTGAACCTCCAAGCATGGAAGTTATTCTTATCCAACTTCTCAGCCACAATCTGTGTTATGCCATCATTAGACATCTTGCCAAACACACAATTTTACCAGAAACTGCACTCTGGTTTTTCCTACACAAATGCTGTGTTTTCTGCACAGTGGTACTGTACTACTCTTAAATGTCACAACCAGTGACTTCAATGTGTATACATACACCCAATGGCAACTGTAGACCTCTTTGCAGCACCCACAGTGTCTGCACAGTCAATCTGTCTTCCTATAGTTCTTAAAACAGAGTTCTGCAGAGAATCCATGACTTACCCACAGTGCTCGAAATCGCCTGCTTTCTGAAAAACGGAGGTCCAGACGCGCCCGAAACGCGTTTTCGGCCCAGAAAATTTCGTCCAATAGGACAGTATAGTTTCCGTATAGCTTTACTCCCGCGAAGAAAGCTCCTCAATCAGAGATCGTTGCCGGTGCCTCCCGTAGAGCTCCCGACAAGGGTGTAGTCTCACCAACACAAATAGGGAAGAGTAGTTGAAGCTCTTACCCTCGTACCGCTTCCTGTGGTTCTCTTGCTTGCAGCTCAGCCCTTAGCACGAACCAGGCTCTGATACCATGAAAAGATGCAGGGGAGAAGAGAGCTTGAGCTCTTGCAAGCACACACACACACTCGCAAAACCCTAATAGAGAACACACATAGTGAGAGGCTGAAAATCTTCTACTTCTCTACTCAACACTCCATATACAAGAATAAGAGTACACATAATATGAAAGGTACTCAACCAATACATACACAGGTTCTCTATAGTGTGAACCCGACTAAATGAGCTGGCGCTATAACTATGCCAGTCTCTAGAATGGCTGTCACACAGCCTGTCATCCCACTGGTCGCATATCTCCCATGATCTCACCAACCATGCCAGTGGTGTAAGTGTGGGGCCTATCCCCCAGGCGGGTCATCAGTGGCCACCGCCTCACTAGACGAGCTCGATATCTCAACAAAGGATTGGCATGTTATGGTGGAAAAGGAGTCTGGATTGTTGGTAAAGACTATTCAGGCTGACAAAGGAGGGGAGTTTTCTTCTAATGCTTTTGTGCGATGCATGGCATCAAGTGGGAGCTGGCCAATAGAGGGTCACCTTTAGAGAATGGAGTAGTTGAATGAAAGAGCAGGACCGTGGTGGAGATGGTGAGGACGATGCTAGAGCATCGTGATCTTCCTCGTCCACTTTGGGGAGAGGCTATTGCTACGGTTGTCCATACCCTCAACCGATCTCCAACGACTTCAGTACCTAAGATGACTCCATGTGAGGCTTATTTTGGTAGGAAACCAGATGTCTCCCATTTTCGTGTTTTTGGGAGTGATGCCTATGTTCACATACCAAAGAAGTAGAGGGGAAAGATTGACTCAAAGTCCCAGAAGCTTGTTTTTCTAGGATATAACTCTCTTTCCAAAGGCTACACGTTATATGACCTAGAGTGGAATGAGGTTGTTGTTAGCATAGATATTGCCTTTGATGAGCATGTTCCAGCTTCCACTGTTGAGGAGCCACCACTTCTTGGAGAACCAAGTGAGAATGAGGATGATTCCCATGCTATTGTTCCAGCTAGCCAGCCTCAGTCATTTGTAGAGGTTGAGCCCGATGTTGGAGATGAGCCTTAGCAGGCAGTAGGATGCTCCACGTTCTGTTCAAGTACCAAAGTGGTTGTTGGACACCATTCGGGAGTCAGGTGTTACAGAGTATCCCTCCGAGTGGACCACGGAGGATGGACCTCAAAGATCGCGCAAAGTTTGTGATAAAAGTCAATGAGAGGAGCTTTTACAGGTGAACTATGCATTGATGTCTCGTATCATTTGGGACAAAGAGCCTACTTCAATTAAGGAAGGTCTTTCTCAAGAGACTTGGAGGAAAGCCATACAAGTGGAACTTGAAGCCATAGAGAAGAATATAACTTGGGATTCGGTTCCAAGGCCATCAAAATGGTCAATCATTGGTGTTAAGTGGTTCTAGAAGACCAAGTATATGTCTGATGGGTCGGTGGATAAGCAAAAGGCCATACTTGTGGCTAAGGGTATGCTCAACGGCCTGGCATTATCGACTATGAGGACACTTTTGCACCGACAATTAGGATGACCATGATTCGGTCAATTCTTGTCCTTGCCTCTTCTTAGCAGTGACTAGTGTATCAGATGGATCTCAAAATTGTGTTCCTGAATGGTGACTTGCGGGAGGAGGTGTATGTTGAGCAACCTCTAGGCTTTGAGGTTTTATGAAAGGCCTTGTATGGTCTAATTAAACGGGCTCCCGCGGCTTGGAACCAAAAGATTGTTTCTTTCTTTCTTAGAAAGGATTTCTAGAGTTTTGTAGATCCAAACTTGTCTCTCTTTTGGGAATGTAGTATGGTCCCCTTGATTATCCTCTATGTGGATGATCTTATTCTCATTGGCGGTCATGTGGAGCACATAGCTGATGAAGGCTACCTTGTGAGAGGAGTTTGAGATGACGGATTTGGCAGACCCAGAGGGGATTCTTTGTTTCTCAGCACCAATATGTTCATGCATTGCTAGAGGCCTTAGGGATGGAGAACTGCAAGCCTATTTCATCTTCAATGGACCCGAATACCAAACTTAAAGTACACAATCCTTGGCTGATGCCTCCTTGTATTAGAAGCTTACTAGTTCATTGATTTGGTTGCTGAACACCAAATTGGACTTGAGTTTTCTAGTGGGGATGTTGAGCTCATTTATGCAGACACATTTGAAGACTCATTGGGACGCATGCTCGGGGGGGTCACTCGTATAAATATGTAAGTATCACATGGGTTCAACAGAAGGACATTTTAAATATTTAAAACTTACAGAAATATATTTACAGAGGGGATTTATTTATTGTATTTTAAAAAAATTTACAAATTTGAATAGGAAAGGATACATTATATTCACTAAAAAATTCACAGATAAGGGGCTTTTTAAATAGGCCTTGAACGCACGTGATATACAGGATTTACATATAGTGACCCCTCCCCCCGCGAGGACGCATGATTGTGGATCTTGCAGTATCTGTAGGGTTCGAAGGATCTTGGACTCTTTTATAACACTGGAGAGGGAACGAAGGACCGCATCAGCCTCCGAGGTTGGAGTGACTCTGATGGGGGAGGATATCTAGACAACATGAGGAGATCTACTTCAGGCTATGGCTTTACCCTTGGCTTAGGAGTTATTTCTTGGAGCAGCAAGAGGCAGCCAACTATTGCCTTGTCTTCTACTGAGGTAGAGTATCGGGCTGCTTGTGGTACTTCTTGTTGCGAGGTGGTGTGGCTGTGGAGGTTACTTGGCGAGACTGGGTTTCCATAGAAGGAACCCACGGTCATCCCCAGTATGATAACTAGAGCTGTATAGCTATTGCTCGGAATCCGGTCTTCCATGCCTGGACCAAACACATAGAGATACAATATCACTTTGTTCATGAGAAGATTTTGGCTAGTGACATCTTGCTTATATTTTGTTGGATGGAGGAGAATGCGACGGACCTCTTCACGAAGCCTCTACCTCAGCAGATGCTCCATCAGCACTCTAGCTCACTGGGGTTAGGTTCCACATCCAAGAGCTGAAGCCTGAGAGGACGGGTGTTAGCAGTCATCTCCTGTCTGTACCATATTACTCATTAGGTAGTGAGGGCCATTGTTGTGGGTGTGCCCACCCGAGTAGGAGTTTCTCCATTTTTCCTCATTGTCCATATTTTCCTAGCATTAGGGAAAATTTGGACTCAAAAAGGGGCCTTGTAAGAGATCCCTTGGGATGGTGATGTGGACAAAGCAAGCCAATAAATCCACATATAATATTGGAGGGCACGTGCGTCGTTTTTGAGTTCTTTATTCCATTAACTGACATGTAGGGTGTTTTTTAATTCAAAACAATGCATCTTGAGTATAGTTTTTTATTCCCACTATGGTGCCTTATTTTATTGAAAAAAGACACCACTCTCTTTCTTCATTACACTTTTGAATGTAACGAAGCCAACTCTGCTAACCGAACTTAGTCCCTGCAACCCATCATCTTGCATTGTCTCCCTCATTGTCTTCCCGATTGCACAACCACTACCACTCCAAATCCGAGTTTTTTTGAGCGGGAGGTTTTTGATTTTCTCTTCTTCTCAAGGCGGCAAGTTTTGAAAAAGGATGGAAAAGTATTTGTTTTTCATGCGCCATACCTGCATGTGCATGAATAACAATTCCATTTCTTACCTTTTTCAAGTGAGGGTTGTGCTTACAAGTACTCTGTACATTTGGGTTCATCCAGGATACCAACAAGTTTGTTTGATGGACAAGGAGGTATTATTTAGTGATGTTGTCTTTTGGTTTTAATGAAGCAATCTTCTTCACGGGAGATAAGTGTAATATCTAAGGTTTTTTTTGGTTAAAGTGTGAGTTCATTATGCTTTTTGGTGTTGTTAAAGCACAGAACAATGCAATGGAACCTGTGCAGCAAAAGAGGAAAAAGGTGGACATCCACTTCCAAGTAGAACCCGATTATGCTCCCTGCTGTAAAAGAAATTGGTCTAGGCCAGCATGCGAAGCCCGCATTACTGAGCTTCGAAATGAAGGAAAGAAAAACATGGACCTTTGGTTGGATGGTAGTATTTACCCACCAGATCCAACCTCCTCTCAATCTCCATCATTCTTTGGGTTGACAAGTTTCTTCAAGTTTGTGTGTGAGGGTGAAAATGGATTGCTTGGGTATTGCAAAAGACTGTTTGGCCAATGTCAAAGTATCTTTGAAAGACATTTGAGTGATAGAGATGCCAGGATAAAAATGCTTGAAGGTGCGAATTTTTACTTGGCATCGATCACAACAGCTTTGCAAGCTTCAAACGAGGACAAGGCAAAAGTTTGTGCTGGGTTACAAAAAGAGTTTGATCATTTGCAGCAGACTATTTGTAAGATGCAGGACACTATAAAGGAGAAGAATGAAATTTTGGCAGTTCGAGAAATCAACAATTTCACATTGGAGAGTGAGAATGCACACCTTCGAAAACAACTTGAAAAGTTCAACAGAAAATTGCAATATTTGAAAGACACGCCATTAGGTGCTCGATTACGCAAGAGAAAGATCAAACCATTGGAAGAACTCAATGTTGGAGGTGGCCAATGGAAGCGTCGTGTAAAAGCTTGCAGGTATTGGGATCTATAATTTCTTTGAGCTTAAATTTCTTTGAGCACTCACTTTCATTTTCATCTTTAGTTCCTTTCTTGGAGATGAGGGATTGGGTGTGGGGGTGGTATAGTTAGATGAATGGTGGACTGAAATAGCTATCGTTGTTGCTTCAGGATGGTAACAGATGTTGTGGGTCCAAAAGAGCAAGGTTCTGATATATTTGGCAAAGTTCTGACAAGAGACATCATGGAGTCAGCAATACAGCATCCTAAGTTTGCAAGACTTCGATCAGACATAGCAAAGCAATCCTTGCAAGAGGTGAGTGAAGCATTCACGCCTGCAGATGCACAAGGTATATGTGACATGGCTGGTATAAGCACAAAGTCTTACAGGATGTTGTTTAATAAAGTAAAAGAGGGTTTCAATTGCAAGCTTGGAAAAAAGACAGTAATTCCCATTCCAAAACCATTTCACGTAAACAAAGCTCGAAATATTCTCAACTTGGGAATGGTCGAACTTGTTGGAGAGCCTTGTCACGTGTCTAGCACATTGACAGTGACTAAAAAGAGCGGGGAACAGAAAATTATAGAGCTTACTGAGTTCAACAATTTCATCATGGATGTTCGTAAATTACAAATGGCTATGGTGAAATTTTATGACATCAGTGTACATGAGTGCAATGGAAGGCTGAAATTTGTTTTGAAACTTGATGAGAGTGAGGTGATCAAAGGACAGAAGCTGGAAAGGGTTAGCATTACTTTAATGAACAGAGCTTTGGATGCAAGTATCAGTAATGCTGATGAGAAGCACTTTAGTGTACAATCCGAAAATGAGATTTGGTGGCTGGCTGCATTTGAGGTGACGTGCTATCCATTTTTAAATAAAGAATATTATGTTGCTATCCTCTTGTTATGATGTTGTAGACAATCTAATAGTTGTTGTTAACAGGTTCCAACAGAGACCCATGAAATTCTGAAGTGGTACTTCAACCAGACTGAGCTTCCTTCCACTATCCAGCAGCAGTCGAATGGCGAAAAGCTTTATGTAGAAGGATATGGTGAATATGAGGTTGAATGGCACCTGGCTGCAGATCTTAAAACCTTGAAATGCATGTTTGGTATTTCCCAAGGAGCAATGGCCAAGTATCCTTGCCTGTATTGTATGACCGAACGAGGTGTCTCCAAAGGAGGAAAAGAGAGAGAATGGAAATGCCCAAATGCAATCAGTAATAGGCGTGAACCCCCAAATCGTGATGCTCCAGGAGTGGATCCTACTTGGGATCCAATTCTTCCTATCCCTTTGATCAGAGTTCATATTTGTGTTTTGCATGCGCTGGTTAGAATAATTGAGAAACTAGTCTACATGTACATCGAATTTTCATGGAATATGAAACCAGCAGTAGAGAGTGAAAGAACTATTAAAAAAATAGAGCAAGTGCTTTCAGATGCAGGTTTACATTGTGGTCAAGTGAAGATTGAGAAGGACTTGAGAAGATCAGGGAAGACCGGAAATGTTCCTAGCAAACCATGTTTTGGAGGTGCAAAAGCCAGAAAGTTCTTATCTAATCATACCCAGAGAGGTCATCTGGGTACAGATTTTGAGGTGTGGAGGAAGCTTCATGCAGCTGTACCTGACCGAGGCTCTTCAGGACAAGCAAGGGTGGCAAAGGCCAAAGCGTGGTTGGCGCTTGATCGCCTAGCACCTTTGTTGCAAAAAGCAAGGTTTGAAGATGGGGATGTTGAGAAATTTGAGGCAGTTGTGACAGAGTTCTACACTAGCTATGAAAAGGCATGGGGTGCGACAAACTTGACACAATACATGGTTATTACTTGAAAACCTACAGCTTTGAGTATTTTTTGTTGTTCAAAAAATATTGTACGATACTAAATGTCTTGTTGTTGTTGAGCATTTGTAGCACATTTTGCATGCACATGGAACCTTCTTTGCGGAAGAGTTTGGAAGCCTTGGGATTTGGTCTACCCAAGGCATGGAAAGATCTCATTGGCAAGCACGTTGTGCCTATCAAAGGGCCACTCAACATGGAGGAGGAATAAAGAAAAGTAATCCCATGAAGCAACTATGTCAGTGGTGGTATAGGCGGATTCAAGTGAGGGCTCGTGTGAAGATCAAACATGCTGAATCAGCTGTGTCATGTGCAATAAGAAAGGTTCAGGCTGAACGGAGACGTTCAATATATGTCTCCTCACAGGGAAAGCAGAATCATGCTGAATGGCTAAGACAACGACAAAGACAGGGCAGAGTGTGGAAGAAAATTGATCATTGAAATATATATTGTAAAACAGTGATGTAACTGAGAAAGATTTTAAAAGAACAAAAGCTTTCATCTATGTCCCATATAAATGTTTCCAATATATATACATTTCATAGTTTGCAATGGTAAACAAGAAGAGTATTGAGAAATATGACGAAACTTCTGAGAAACTGGAACAATCTAAATTTGTTAATCTTGATCAGAGACTTCCCCCAGCCGAGCCTTTTTTGTTGACGTTTCTGCATCATCTTCTTCATCCTCTATTAATGGCACAAGAGGGACCATTGGTCTTGCTGTTCTAAGAAGATGCTTCTTCCCGCAATCACTCAACAGATTGGGATCTGTGATTCCACATGCCAACCCGTAAGCAGCATATGTTAAATAATATTTACATCTTAACGAATATACTCCAGGTCCCTCTCCAAAAATTCGAACAGCTGCTTGCCGCTCCAGAAGTATTGCCTTGTTTGCATTCAGCCTTACGTGGTAGCCACCTAAATACCTGGATAAAGTCTTTATCGCCATCAGAGGAAAACTGGCGTTGTCCTTCGAGTAGCTAGCGTGGAATATCACAATTTGAGGGAATTTTAGGCGGTGTATATATGTTCCTAGTGTCGAATCGTGGCCCAATCCCGCCATACGCTTGCCTGAAGCACGTTTGAGGAATGTGTCTTCATATATTTCCAACTGAAAAAATAAAGGAGCATTAGCCAGAAACAACATCACCAAACATTTCAGGACAAAGTTGATAAAGCCAAATCCAGAACAAAAAAAAACTAACCTCTTGGTTCTCATCTGCTTCAAGCAAGGCGTCTTGCCATAAATTAGTGCTCGAACTAGGAACGTTTTCCGCTGACTTGTTTGGCACATCCCTACACCCTCCCATGTTGGTGATATTCAATCTGTCCCTTGCTTCTTGTAGCTCTTCCTCTGTGGCATCTTTTCCTTCATATCTAAGGGCATCAGCATAGATCATATTTAGTGTTGCTGCAGCAGAAAGGAACTCAGTGTCTTTTATATGGCTATCCACTAGTAGGTACTTGTCTATACCATCATCATCTACAAAATTGTCATCGACCTCCAGATTCTGGGCTATGAAAGCTATGCACTGATCTTCCCTTAAGTTAAATACACGTTGTATGTCTGTCAGCAATATATATTCTGAATCTCCTACTTGGTAGGAGGGGAGTAATGGCGTTGGAATGGGGGAGGAGTCATCTGATTCAATCACAAGCTGACCTACATCACTGTTTTGTTCTCTAACTGCCTCAATATCAACCACCGAACTAAGCTTCCTCTCTTCTTCAACATTGAACTCCTCAATGACATGAGGAGTGTCCTCCTCTTCAGCAGCATCCTCAGCGGTGGGACTTGCCTGACGAGAAAT
This sequence comes from Cibotium barometz, assembly GCF_041138505.1. NCBI lineage: Eukaryota > Viridiplantae > Streptophyta > Polypodiopsida > Cyatheales > Cibotiaceae > Cibotium > Cibotium barometz. The sequence continues at coordinate 48,658,498 of NC_141046.1, read as the reverse complement.
CGTGTCTTCACTTTCAATTTTTGCAAGCGGCTCTGTACCTTCTTCATCTGTTAATTGCACGTTCATGTGCAAGAAGCATAAGAAGGCGTAGGAGTATTCCATCAAGCGGCACTTTCTTTTGTGAAAAGGGCAAAGCAAGGCTCTCTTCTTGTCACATGGCACCTTGTGCCAATCCCTGTTTAACCTCTGCTTCTTATCCGGCGAAACCTTGAGATTAAAATGAATGTGACTTTTCCCATCAATCATCATTGGTTCTTCATTTGTGAGCTCGTCAAACTCTTGCTTTGCCTCTTCGAAGTATCCATGATGGCTAGACAATGTTTCCTCCAGAGAAAAATCGCTATTGAACATCAACGAAATTGCAGGGTGCAAATCATGATGTCGACATTTGTACAGGAAGTCATATAATAGAGTTGCAGGAGTTTCTTTGATCTCTTCGTCCACATCAAATTCGACTTGAACTTGCGACATGGCTGAATTCAAGTCTGTAGAAAAGACATGGAAAATATTAGTGCAGGCAATGAATCAAGAGACAGTCGATCTTAAACAACAAATCTCTGTGGTGTAAATGGATTCAACATAACGCGAGAGGAGATGCCAGAGGAATGCAGGTATTCCTCCTCGCATTGTAGTGAATCTATTTTCCCTAACGCAAATAAAATCACAGCTAAGTCAAGGACCTCTTAATCGATTCACCATAATGCGAGGATGAGTATTGTGCTTCCTATGGGACCTTCGCTCGCGTTGTGGTGAATTGATTCACCGCAATATGACGACTTTATCATCCTTTGGAAACGCCTCTAACGTTATGGTGAATTAAAAATAAAGATAGTTCTCCAGTACCCATACTGAGAGAGGAGGTGTCAAACGAATTAAAATACTCTTCTTCGCAGTCAATTCACCGTAAGGCGAGGAGTCATAGGTTTTCAATTCACCTTAACGCGATGAAAAGACAAAGCAAGTAGTTCTCCTCGACTGAACAAAACAACGAAATAACAAAAGAAGAAAATGTAAATGGATTCAACATAACGCGAGAGGAGATGCCAGAGGAATCCAGGTATTCCTCCTCGCGTTGTAGTGAATCTATTTTCCCTAACGCAAATAAAATTGCAGCTAAGTCAAGGACCTCTTCTCGCGTTATGGTGAATCGATTCACCATAATGCGAGGAGGAGTATTGTGCTTCCTATGGGACCTTCGCTCGCTTTGTGGTGAATTGATTCACCGCAATATGACGACTTTATCATCCTTTGGCAACGCCTCTAACGTTATGTTGAATTAAAAATAAAGATAGTTCTCCAGTACCCATACTGAGAGAGGAGGTGTCGAAAGAATTAAAATACTCTACTTCGCAGTCAATTCACCATAACGCGAGGAGTCATAGGTTTTCAATTCACCTTAACGCGATGAAAAGACAAAGCAAGAAGTTCTCCACGACTGAAACCAAAACAACGAAATAACAAAAGAAGAAAAAAGCACAAAGGAGATAAAAATACCAGGAAAACGAATTGTACACAATCGTCGCAGGAGATGGAGATGAAGGAGGTTGGAGGTTTGTCTTTGACGTTGGATACAGGAGGATGATTGATGAAGGAGGGTTGGAGGAGATAGTCAGTCGTTGATGGAGATGAAGGCCGTTGGTGGGATAAATGAGAGGCAATAAATGAGATGAGTATCCTAGAAAATCCGTCTTTAATGCTACGCAACACGTCAGCGCCACGTTTTCAACCGCCATTCCATGACTGCCACGTGGCATCCCGCCGTGTACCTAGCAAAAGAGGCAATAAATGAGATGAGTATCCTACAAAATCCGCTTTTAATGCTACGCGACACGTCAGCGCCGCGTTTTCACCCGCCATTCCATGAATGCCACGTGGCATCCCGCCGTGTACCTAGCACGTGTACAAGGTATAAAGTTTAATCAAAGCCCTTTTTAATGCTATACGACACGTTAGCGCCGCCTAGTCGCCCTGGCAGCCCGCCAGCACGTGTGTTCGCTCTAAAGACTAATCAAAGCCGTTAATCACGCCACCTTTTCGTCCTCTTATCGATTTTGCCTTGTCCGTCCTCCTGCTTGCCTCCAGCTGACTTCCGACTACCGCCACAGTACTGAGCCGACTTTCCAACACCTGCACGACAGTCTCCATCCATTCACAAGCAAGAAATGTAAGTTTTTGTATAATACTTGATTGTTTTGTAAGTTTCTTGTATATTGCTTGTTTGTTTTGTTTTTTCTTCGACTGTTTGCCCTGTGCCATTGTTTATTCTTCGACTGTTTGCCTTCTGCCGTGGTGACTCGATTCACCTTAAAGCACACGACGGGCCATTAGAATCTCAATAAGCTCCATGTCTTATGGTGGATCGAATCACCAAGGGAGAAGGCAAACGTAAGAGATTCGCGAAAATCGATTCACTATAACGCGAGGAGGATTGTTTTGCTTTGACTGGCCCTTAGACTCGCGTTATGGTGAATTCACCATAACGCATGACCAAAGGGCAAAGGATTCACGATAATCCACCTCTTATTGGTGTCAATTAAATCACCTCCTACACGACAGTCTCCATCCATTCCCACTCATAGAATGTGATGAAAGTGTATTACTTGATTGTTTTGTGTTTCTTGTATAATACTTGATTGTTTCGTTTTTCCTTCGACTGTTTGCCCCTGCCGTTGTTTTCTCTTCGACTGTTTGCCCTCCGTCATGGTGATTCGATTCAGCGTAAAGCAGACGACGAGTCATTAGAATCTCAATACTATTCTATGTGTTATGGTGAATCGACTCACCAAACTGCTAGACGGAAAGGTAAGAGATTCGGGAGAACCCTCCTCCCGTTGTAGTAGATCGATTCACTATAACGCGAGGAGGATTATTTTGATTTGACTGGCTCTTAGTCTCGCGTTATAGTGAATCAAATCACTTTATGGCAAGATCGAAGTTCAAATAATGCACGATAATCCGCCTCTTATTGTTGTCAATGAATTCGCCATAATGCGAGAAAAATTATTGTGCTTCTGTGGACCTTCATCTCTCGTTATGGTGAATGGATTCACCATAACGCGAGGAAGTGCATATTGCTTTCTTGGCCCCCCTCTCTCGCTTTATGGTGAATTGTTAATCGTGTACTACTGAATAGCAAAGTTTTCTGCTTTTTCTTGCGTTTTCAGATGGCTCGTGTAAGGCATACAGCTAGACCCATTGATAATGCAGCTCCCTCATCTACTGGGAAGAAGATGGGCGTTCTGAAAGCCTCAAGATCAAGAAAATCAAGTAGTCCTTCCCGATTGTCCAAAACGCAGCCTAGACTCAGGCGTTTCGCAGAGCATTCGGCAGCCCTGCGAGAAATCAAAAAGTTTATGAAGCACCCGACAGCTGCTATTCCCAGATTGCCTTTCCAGAGGCTTGCCAGGAGAATTTGTGAGCAGAATGGAATTTTGTTTAGGTGGAAGGCATCGGCCTTGTTTTGCTTGCAAGAGGCCACAGAAGATTGGATGATCGAATTTTTTTTGGATAGTTACGTTCTTGCTGCCCACGCACACAGGGTGACAGTAATGGACAAAGATTTTTTCAGCCTTATAGCCCTTCGTTTCAGATACGATAAGTCACTTAGACCAGTTACGTTTACTGATGAACGAATGTTACAAATTTTGGATGTCCGGCCTGTACAAAAAGTGAGAATTGAAGAGGTGACCGAGGGAGGTCCAGATCATGAGCATCAGACTCGGGCAAATTTAATGACAAGCGCTCAAAGGGAACATCAAGCTGCAATGCTTGCATTGCAAGCAAAAAGGGAAAATGTTCGAGCACTCCACGCCATGAATCGGGAGGCGCTGCAATTTTTGTTGCCGGAGTTCTATGTACCCTTTAATATTAGAGGGCATAGATGTTATTTCCCGATTCATGCTGAAGAAATCAACATTTTGTTTGATCCCAAAACTGAAGTCAACGACAAAGTGCTCAGATGTGTTTTAAGGTATACTCTTTTCTCTGTCCTCCCACAATTTTTCATTCTTGTCTCTTAAAGTTGATGCCTCACTCTTGATATGTTTCCTTGTGAAGTTTTGTTATTTCGCTATTGCCCGAGGATGTACAGCAACGAGTGTTCCAGATTGATTCACTGGTCTCAACACTGTTGCTAGAAGAGTCAGTTCCGTACCTCGATGTGCTGAACTGGTTTCGGGAGGTCCAGCTGGACGATGCCCGAGTATTTTTTTTGGCATATCATGAAAAGTGAGTTTGTCTCTCTCTCTCTCTCTCTCTCTCTCTCTCTCTCGCATGATGTTTATAGGAATCACCGTACACGAGTTATATAGTGCTTCCTTTGGATTGAAACTAATAGAATTCTATTGTGCAGTTCCCATTGGAGTCTTCTACTAGTCGACGTGCAAGAAAATGTCATTTACCTTGCAAATTCGACATCTGGTGCCCATGGAAATGTTTTGCTGTAAGTAAAAATCATTAAGATACATATTATTGTTTGAGTTAGAAGTCCGGATTGATCAGGATAATGATTGATCTCTGTTTACAGTGGAGTCAGGAAACTAATGGCAGCTTACGAGAGCCTCAGCATGGACATCGACAGCCTGGATCGATCGACCATCCGTAGGGTTAGTGTCCCCAAACAAGAAGATGGCTACAGCTGTGGGTGGAGGGTTGCACTTAATGCAATGTTGCTGCTACGAAGCATTTTTCAGCTCCCTTCAGAGGATGTAAGCATTTTCAGCTCCCATACGCATTTGTGCGCCTGTTTATCTTCTTATATATTGTCATGTTGATCTTATTTATGTCTTGATGAATTGTGATGGCAGTTTCCATCAATGTCTCGCTACGTGGACCTAGACGTCCAAACGTTTAGGGAGGAAACGATTGCGAAATTGATCGAGGTCGCTGAAGTTATGCCTCCAGACGGGCCAGTGGACTTCATCCCGCCCAATCCACGAGGGGGGATAGGCCCCCCTGAGCCTCTTACATGGGCTCCATACTTGGGAGAAGAGCCCTGGCTCCATCCTGAAGCCGATACCTATGGGTTCCAGCCATAAATAGTTTTTTCCTTCTTCCAACAAATGTACGTTTAAGCTATACATGTATTGGAGGGAGAACATCAAATGTAAATACACTTATCATTTGAAAATCAGAGGATCAAATTTGCTACTGTGTTCCTTCACTGCTTGCTTTCTTACTTTAAGCCTTTTTTTGTGTACATAAAAATTCAATTGGGGAATTCTTGCCTTCATTACATTGTTTTAAACAATAAAGCATTACAAAAGCAATGTTCTGAATAGATAAGTTTATTGCATATGGAAAATACATTGTCACCGTATACATGGTCACATCATATATCTTCTAGTGCCTCCAATTCATGTGGGGCTGCAACATCTTTACAAATGATCTGATGCTCTCTTCTTTTACTTAGCTTCCGACCATCGAGCTTGAAGCAAAATTGATCTGGAGGATTCTGAATAGCTACTTCTAATTCCTTCCTAACATATTCGAGAGTCCAATTCTCTTCCACTTCCAATGTCAAAGATGGGTGACCCTGTCGAATCATAACTATATCTATCAAGCAAGAGTGGCTGCCATCTCTTGTATCTTGGTCCATGCTTTCCCAGTTGTTGTTGATCCATCGCCACCTTCTATAAGTAAATGACATGCACAGATGTTGCCTGGCAATATAGTATCTGATTCCAAAATATCATTAGGATAATTTTCCGAGTATAATCAAATAAGCGTTGTAACTGTTTCACAAAAATACATTTTAATGTTTTAACACTCACCGAAATGCAATGTCGGAGGTGTTCAATCGACATTCGATCAAATCATCTCCCTTTGATGATTTCACTCTCCAACCTTTGTCAAACAAATGATCAAGCCAGACTTCATCTACATCTTTGCACACAAAAGTTGTTCTAGTTTTTCTCAATTGTTTACAATCAGAAAATAAATGAACAAAGCATGCAATTGGAACAAACAAACTTAAGTGCACATTTCTTGCACCAATGCTAGGCTTCATAGCACATTTAATATCATTAAACATTTTCGTCCTGTATGACTCTATCACTTCTGTGTCAAGCAATGGCCACTCCGGACTATCAAGTGCGGGCAACGGAATACGTTCCAACTTTCCATGTCGACTCGATTGAGTGGGCAAGGTATAAAATGAGTCATAGAAATATGTTCTACTTCTTGCGAGATCACTTGGTGCACGACCTTCATATTGAAGTTCCCCCACCTCACCATGTACGACATTCAAGAACCCCGTCAAGCATTGTGCAGGCTCCCACTCCTGAAGGTTGGATGGGTACAAATCTGTGTAAGGCAGAAAAATGTATATCAATCACCTTATTTGCTACGTTGAAATACAAAACACAAGCACTTACAATGTGGTCTGTGTCTTGGAAGTCCTTCCAATGGTCCCACGTTGATCTCTTTTTGCATGAATACATGCTGGATCAACACTTCTTTGACAGTTTTCCCTCCTGGTGCCATCTTAAAGTCAAGGATCCTTCCTTTCCAATGTTTGGCCAAGTCTTCAGATGCCTTTCCCTTCACTCGGTAGTGGCCTTGTTTTCCTGGCTGCATAGTGACCCAAGAGTACTTCCTGTATACTTGGGGAATCCATTCTTCGTTCTCGTCTTTTATGTTATACAACACAACAGATGAGATACTGCTCCTTGCTCGTTTCAGTCCACTTTCGGGTGCCATGATAGAATAACAGACGTATGAGAAAGAAGAAGTAGCAGAAAGTGGATGACTGGGCTAACCGCTTTTGTGGATCAAGGAGGGAGGATGAAATGAGGGACGGTGTGTTCTTTTTGGGCGCCAAAGATGTTTCAAGATTCAAAAGTGGAACCAAGTTGAGGGAATAACCGGGAGAATGTGTATCTATCTATTCCAAGCATTCAAGCTTCATTAGTTCTAGGGGTGGTGGAAAGAATTTTTTAGTGCTCCACGTCTAACACAGGAATGTGGAAAACATTCTTTTATTGTGTTAGTTTCTGACAAAAAAACGGTTTTAAATATTTTAAGACAAGGTGATGGTTTTTTTTAATATTTCATGAAGATAAGAGTTTCTCCACGTTTTGGGTGGGTTTGTACAGAGGTCCCACCACCGGTGAATCTCGTTCGTAGATTACATGTCACTCAATCTATGTGTCTATTATTATATTATTGTTGAAACAGCCCTCTTTTGAGCCCAGAATTTTCCTAATGTTTTGCTAGTTGCGTGAGGGGACTGTTTGTGCTGGCCCACTTGATCTTTTTTTGGCCACCTGATTTTGTGTTGGCCGACTTGATCTATTTGTTGGCCGACTTCATCTGCTCTGTTGGCCGGCTGGCCTATTTGTTGGCCGACTGACCATTCATGGGCTTCTCTTGCTACTGTTGGCCTATTTTGTAGTGGTCAACCAGCAGCCCAGGGTGGTATATATACCACTCTTTCCCCCCCACTTCTTCTTATACTACTAGATTCTGGTCTATATAGAAGAGTTTATACCACCTTCTCCTCTCTTTCATTTCTGTACTTCTGCTCTTAGTACTTTGCTGCCCATTTTGACATCTCTCTCTCTCTCTCTCTCTCTCTCTCTCTCTCTCTCTATATATATATATATATATATGCATGCATACACACTATCTTATTAGATAAGGGTATTGCACTTTTTAAAAAAATACATGTAGGAGAGAACATAATTTCCATCACCCTTGTTATAAGATCGATCCAAGAGAACATAATTTCATCTTTAAATGCAAAGAAACGAATTTCTTGAACACAACCATAAAACTTGCATTTTAAAATAATATCAAATAGGTACATAAAGACCTAAGCCTCAGACGTTATCCTTAACATGGTGTCACATAAAGTGGTTACAGGCACACTAAGGTCTATTAACTCCTTAACATGGTGTCACATAAAGTGGTTAAAGGCACACTAAGGTCTAAAACCTCGAGAGGGCCCACCGAAAAATGATGTGCAGGAGCATGAGTGTTGAACGAATGGAGGTTTTCCATGGAAAATATACTAGTTTCTCAATTGAAAGTATTCTAAAATGTTATAAAAGCTGCTTCGAGTAGCTTTAAGATTTACGGAAGGGTGTCTTTAAAATCTGTAAATTGCGTTGAGAGGTTGAAATTGATTATTGAAATTTGAGGATGATCAGTTCCTAGATCGAAATCTGGTAAGTGACGATTTCACAAAAAATTCACAGCGGTACCTCTTGTCTGCGATCACCTCCATTTTTGCATGGAACAAGGTTCGTGACATGCAGGCAGTAATTACATGCCGCCCAACCTTGCCTCCAGCCTTTTCACTTGTCGCTCTAGCTTCTCCCCTTTGAGCATGGATCTCGCTAGCGTGTCCTTGAGAGCCTCCACCTGTGCGTCGTTCTTCCGAATCTCCGCGTGGAAGCTGGTGATGATTCCCTCGTAGGACTGCATGATGACATCCTTCTTCTTGCACAGAGAGCCCAAATCCACACCTCTGTGCGTCGAATGGCCATCCTGAGCTAACGCAGTGTGTTGATGATGACTCCGCTCATCCAGCTGGTCGATCAGCAGTAACCCCTGCTGCTGCTGCTGCTGCTGCTGAAGGTCAGAAAGCTTTTGCAGTTCTTCCATCATGGCTTTATCGGCTATCTCAATGCCAATGCGCTGTGCATCGACGTATGGATTCAGGACTGCTGCCTGCAGCTGCGCATATGTGCTCTTCAACGCACAGATGCTAGAGAAGATATGAGAAAGCAGGGTTTCCATAGCACGCACTTTGGGTAGAAGGCCTGCTGCAGGTTCATCAGTATTTTGATGGGTTGAAGATGCTGGAGCTATCTCAGAATCCTCGGAACCTATGGTTCTATGGTGCTGCTCCTCGTCGTTCAGCTCCTCCTCCTGATACTCCTTCGAGTGCTCCTCCCATGAGATCTTCGTCTTTGTGCTCAAAGTAAGCCCGGCACGTTTGTAGGCTTTGGCAACTTTGTGCATTAACACAGTCATGCGGCCTGATGCTTCCTTCGGTGGTGCAGCTGGATCTGGCAAGGCAACCATCATGATATAAGAATCGCCTCTCCAAATATATTTGGAAGCCGCTAATTAGCTATAATTATAATGAGGTTTTATCATAGCTGCAGGCTAGGCCCGTGGGGTGAGCTCGATATAAGAGATACTGAGAAGCTGCCAGCGGCAGCTAGCTGGATTAATTAAGCTGCAGAGCTGTGTAGTGGATGATCCTGTAAAGGCACGCCTTTTTCAAACTTAGGGAGCTCCTTTTTTCGCACGCCACTCTCGAGCACGTCGTCGAGTGGAGTCAGCATCACCGACCGCCAACTATTGGGCGCTGGCTCTTTCCCCGTGCGCATAATATGACGGTAGCACGAGAGGTGGTGCTTGCAGTCTATAAACACTGGTGGAGGAATCAGGAATACACCTCAGATACTTGGCGTCGCCACTGTTGCCTTTTGTGACTAAACGACGGTGCTCCTGTCCTATCATACAAAGACGTGTGTGGCATCAAACCAGCCAAAACCATCACATGGATCATCACTAAACAGCCAAACCATCATCGCATTCAAGGCTAGAATTTGAAGGTTGGGTACCTGTTCAAGGGGTCAAAACCTTCTCAAGAAAGGATGAAAACACAATTTGACCTTTGAAGGGAAGGATTTTGAGTAATCACACTTTGCACCGAAAGAAACATTCAAAGCATTTATAATCCACTTCAGCGAATTTGAATTTAGAATTTTATTTAGAGTGTTTTTTTAAAGAGTCTTAAAATTAAATTAAAATCTAAAAAGAAGTCCTTTCTGATCACAGAAAAATGAGGTAAGGCACCATTCTGTTATGACTAGCTTATTTAAAAAACTTTGCTTAGTCATCTGAACTTGTTACAACAAGCTTATTTAAAAAGTTTAACTTAGTCATCTAGTTCAATAGTTTGGAGGAAGCACAAGTTCCAAAATGTGCTTTATCTTTTATAGAGAAAGCAACCACTTCTTTCATCTTAGCCAAGATAGCAACTTCCAGAGAGTCTTCAGCATTGGAGTTGTCCACATCCATAAGATATTGTTGAGATAGTTTGAGGTCTTGGATATCTGCAGTCAATTTCTTCCTAGTTTCTTTCATACTGTTTTTTATCTGCACATGCATATGAAACTTGAGACTTGCCAATAAATTATTTTGAAAGACGTGAAGATTCCTGAATAACTAGATAGACCATAAATAACCAACTCTAATAGTATTCCATAGTCCTGTAGAATAACCAGGAGCTTCTCCAAGAAGAATTTCTTTCCATGAAAGGGCTTTTGGGTGGACTAGTTTGATATATTGATGGAGAAACAGCAGAGCGTCTTGAATTTTCCCATAAGTGAGAAAAATGTGGGGGATGGATTCAATGTCCCTCATGCACATCTTACAACGGCCATTACCTAAACCAAACTTCAAGGCTCTATAATTAGTCCAAAGGGCCCTATGCAGAATGAGCCATAGACAGCAGTCTTGTTGAGAACAAAAGACAAATTCATCTCTGTAAAATGAGGAATCGATAGCAACCTGTCATATCCTAACCAAGTATGGCCGTGAACCCTGCTAAATAGGATGTCAATATCATCTTCATTCAACCTAAACATTTCTTTCAACTCTCTTTTAGACAACCATCTTTGATGGTTATATACTCCCAAAGATCACCCCATGTACACAAACCCTTGTTGAGCAGCTTGCAAGTGGTAGGAAATAGATCCCTCGGGGGGTGCACCTTCAAATATATTAGTGTACCATGTGAGTTCAAAAGGAGGGGTTATTTTATTACTTGGGGTTACAATTTTGAAAATACAGGAGGGGTTGAAATATAGCAATCTTGTTAAATTAACAAGAGGGGGTTTTTAATTCAATATTATTTAGAAGCATCCTTTAACCCGTGGTAAAGACCTCTTTTATAAAGGTCCATGTAGTGAGTTCAAATCTTGGACCCATGTGGGATTTTGAAAGTAGCATTTTGAAATAAATCCCTGGACCCAAGTAGTATTATGAGAAAAAATCCTAGACCACCTAGGACTTTTAAAGTAGCATTAAAAAAATCCTAGACCCAAGTAGTATTATGGTGGACCACCTAGGATTTTGAAAAGTAGTATTTTCAAAAGGTGCTAAAAAAAGGTAGATGAAATGAATAGTGAGATACACATTCAATTTGAAAATCTAAACATTGTTGCCATATATATAGGCAGTGATGTGTGTGAACACACTTAGGACCGTCGGGGCACTTTTTCCCTCTTTAGGAGGTTTTTTCCCCCAGCTTGTATATATGCCCATTATTCTAGGGCTAACTTATCTTTTGTACATTGACACAATCTAATACATTGTGTGTCGTATGCATTCTGCTTCTTCTCCAACTTTGTGTGCTTTCCTGCAACCCTAATTCCAACAATTGGTATCAGAGCAGGCATCGGCTTCCAAGGCTACGTCGCTAGCACCCTCTGACTCACGTTCTCCGATTGAGGTGAGCTTTCACGAGCACTTGCAGGTCCCTATACTCTGCAAATAGGCCCGTAGGATCTTGCGTTCTCAGAAATTGCATCTGAGGTTGTTTCGGGCTCCGTTTTTGCATTGCAAGTCCTGTACAGGTGTTTTCGTCATTTTGTGCAGAAATTTCGACAATACAATTTTTTGTAAAACAGGCATACGTATTCTATTGTGGACTGTGCTACATAACACGAGTTGTTTTTTGTTCAGTCTTTGCTCCATTACAGGTAGCTTTTGCATCAGTTTCAGTGGCCATGGCTGATAACAGCAATGATGTATTTCGCATGTTGTCTCTACTAATGACAAACTGGATGGAGACAGCAACTACCCACTTTGGGCATACATGATGCAGCATGTTTTGGTTTTTCAACATGCCTCTTATGCATCAGATTGTTATGCTTTGGCTGTGTCTAGTATGTGTGAAGAGGAAGAACCTCTTTCATTTGATGAGACACAAAAATCAGAAAATTGGTTAGCTGCAATGTGCAAAGTGAATATGATGCTATAATGAAGAATGGTACATGGTCTTTGTGTGATTTGCCTATTGGTAAAAAGGTCATTGGATGTAAGTGGGTTTTTAAGTTGAAACGAAAGCCAGATGGCAGTGTTGATCGCTATAAGGCTAGACTTGTTGCAAAGGGTTATGCTCAAGAAAAGGGTATTGATTTTGATAAGACCTTTGCTCCCACTTGTCGTATGACTACCATTCGTAGCATTTGTGCATTGGTTGGAATGTACATCAGTTCGACATAAAGACTGCGTTCTTGAATGGAGATTTGCATGAGGAGGTGTATGTATTGCAGCCTCGTGGTTTTGTTCAAAGAGGGCAGGAAAACAAAGTGTGCAGGTTGAAAAAGGCTTTATATGGTTTAAAGCAAGCTCCACGAGCTTGGTATGAAAAGATACATACATATTTGACTGCACATGGTTTTCAGAATAGTCCAACAGAAATCACTTTGTATATTAAATGTGTGGATGATGTACATCTAATCATTGCTCTCTATGTCGATGACATGCTGCTCACAGGACCAAATGAGAGTCATATTGCTGATTTTAAGGCTGATTTGAATGCCTCTTTTGAGATGTCAGATTTGGGGCATTTGCATCATTATTTGGGGATACAATTTAAGCAGTGTGATGGAGGTATTGCTTTGTGTCAGACAAAGTATATTGAGACATTGTTGCGGAGATTTGGCCTTGAAGACTGCAAGCCTATTGCTACTCCAATGGAGACAGGTTTGAAGTTGAGTCTTCATGATGCTGGAGATCACTTTGATGTCACACTCTATCACAGCTGTTGGTTGCCTCATTTATGTATGCATTACAAGGCCAGACATTCAGTTTGCAGTCTCACAGGTGGAGTAGGTTTATGCATAGCCCAGGGTCTCAGCATTGGAAGGCAGTTAAACGCATCTTTCGCTACTTGAGTGGCACCATACATCTTGGGTTGTTTTATCCCAAGGGGGGATCGTTGCCGCCAGATTTACATGCTTTTTCGGACTCAGATTGGGCTGGTTGCTATGACACAAGAGTGTCCACAAGTGGTTTTTGTTTCATGCTCGGTAGCTCCTCATGCATATCTTGGTTGAGCAAGAAGCAACCTACTGTGGCCACTTCTAGTTGTGAAGCTGAGTACAGGGCAGCTTTCACAGCTAGTTGTGAAGCTGAGTAGTACAGGGCAGCTTTCACAGCTACGGTTGAGTGTGTGTGGCTCAGACAGCTTATGGTGGCTGACTTGGGTGTTGGACAGGAGTCTGCCACCTCTATCTACACTGACAGTCAGAGCGCATTGGCAGTTGCGAGAAACCCAGTTTTTCATGCTCGCACAAAGCACATTGAGGTGCATTATCACTATGTCAAGGAGAGACTCTCAGCAGGAGAGATCAGCTTGGCCTATGTGCCAACACAGGACAACCTCGCCGATCTTTTCACCACAAAGGCGCTTCCTCATGAGAAGTTTGAAGCTTTCCTCAAAGCTTTAGGCTTGCTCCCCTTTGTGGATTGGTCTACTTCGGGCATGGCACTTCCCTATACATGAGTGCTAGCTCTCATTCTTCACACCATCACTCCCAGGGGAGATTTGTTGCCATATATATAGGCAATGATGTGTGTGAACACACTTAGGACCGCCGGGGTAGTTTTTCCCTCTTTAGGAGGTTTTTTCACTTGGCTTGTATATACGCCTATTATTCTAGAGCTAACTTATCTTTTGTATATTGACACAATCTAATACATTGTGTGTTGTGTGCATTCTTGCTGCTTCTTCTCCAAGCTTTGTGTGCTTTCCTGCAACCCTAATTCCAACAAACATTATTTTTGAACATTACTTAACTCTCTCTCTCTCTCTCTCTCTCTCTCTCTCTCTCTCTCTCTCTCTCTCTTCATGCATACATTGCTATGGTTTTCTTCTTGTATGCCTTGTTTCTTCTTCACTGCTTTGCATACCTATTTCAGTAAGAGACATATTTCAATAAGGTAATCTAGCTTCCTAGAGTCATTTTGCAAGAAATTTCACCTCTTTTTTGCTTAATACTATTCATTTACAAGTAGTACAAGCTTCCAGAAATGTATTGCTAGAGATTGAAGTTGTATGATAATTAAGTGATTAAAGAGATTATAGATTATTTGTTAATAAGAGATTAAAGTGTTTTTTCTTTTATGCAGGGTATTTTGGGTTTTAGTTGCAAGTAGTGGGTTCTCTATTCTTGCAAGTAGTGGGTTCTCTATTCTTATTTGGCCACAATTGAATCTATAATCTCTCTACAAGTTGAGAATGTGGCTTGGAGAAGTTGAGATTATACATTATTTGTTGATAAGAGATTAAAGTGTTTTTTCTTTTATGCAGGGTCTTTGGGTTTCAATTGCAAGTAGTGGGTTCTCTATTCTTGCAAGTGAGTTTCTTATTTGGCAAGAATTGAAGCTATAATCTCTCTACAAGCTGAGAATGTGGCTTGGAGAAGTTGCCTCTTAAGTGGTAGAATCAAAATCATTGGGTTGTATTAGAGTGACGGGTGATTGCACCTATAGTGCAATACGAAAGGAGATTATGCAAGATGGCATTGTTAGGTGGTAAACAATCACCTTACTCATGCTTGTCCAACTTTATGCGGTTTCACATTCTTGATAGCCAAGCACATCAAAAGAGATACCTAGCTAATTGTGGATCAAAGGTGGAAACACAACCTACAATAGGAGATAGTGGAAAGGAGTCACAAGATGGTTGCAAGGATGCACTAACAATTCTTAGAGCTGTTGAGAGGATATGAATAATTTTAATAATACTCCTCATGAAGGTAAGCTACTAAACAACTATATTCTTGATCATGCAAGTTATCTTCACTTACTCTTTTAGGTTGTCTTTTCAAAAAGTTTTTGCTTATGTATTTGTTGATTTTGTAGGGGCTTATTTTTAACTTATTTACTTACATAAGGGTTGATTTTTAGTTGTTTGCTCATGTAGGGGCAAATTTTCAACTTGCGGAAGCAACTTTGAATGAATATAAAGATAAAAGGCTTGTCAAAGTGGCATGCAAGCATGATGGAAAGTGGCTACCCTTGTGTCCTTGAGGTTCAGATTTGAAGACACTTTTAGAACAACATATCCAAGGGAAAGCTCACATGGATCATCACTAAACAGCCAAACCATCATCGCATTCAAGGCTAGAATTTGAAGGTTGGGTACCTTTTCAAGGGGTCAAAACCTTCTCAAGAAAGGATGAAAACACAATTTGACCTTTGAAGGGAAGGATTTTGAGTAATCACACTTTGCACCGAAAGAAACATTCAAAGCATTTATAATCCACTTCAGCGAATTTGAATTTAGAATTTTATTTAGAGTGTTTTTTTAAAGAGTCTTAAAATTAAATTAAAATCTAAAAAGAAGTCCTTTCTGATCACAGAAAAATGAGGTAAGACACCATTCTGTTACGACTAGCTTATTTAAAAAACTTTGCTTAGTCATCTGAACTTGTTACAACAAGCTTATTTAAAAAGTTTAACTTAGTCATCTAGTTCAATAGTTTGGAGGAAGCACAAGTTCCAAAATGTGCTTTATCTTTTATAGAGAAAGCAACCACTTCTTTCATCTTAGCCAAGATAGCAACTTCCAGAGAGTCTTCAGCATTGGAGTTGTCCACATCCATAAGATATTGTTGAGATAGTTTGAGGTCTTGGATATCTGCAGTCAATTTCTTCCTAGTTTCTTTCATACTGTTTTTTATCTGCACATGCATATGAAACTTGAGACTTGCCAATAAATTATTTTGAAAGACGTGAAGATTCCTGAATAACTAGATAGACCATAAATAACCAACTCTAATAGTATTCCATAGTCCTGTAGAATAACCAGGAGCTTCTCCAAGAAGAATTTCTTTCCATGAAAGGGCTTTTGGGTGGACTAGTTTGATATATTGATGGAGAAACAGCAGAGCGTCTTGAATTTTCCCATAAGTGAGAAAAATGTGGGGGATGGATTCAATGTCCCTCATGCACATCTTACAATGGCCATTACCTAAACCAAACTTCAAGGCTCTATAATTAGTCCAAAGGGCCCTATGCAGAATGAGCCATAGACAGCAGTCTTGTTGAGAACAAAAGACAAATTCATCTCTGTAAAATGAGGAATCGATAGCAACCTGTCATATCCTAACCAAGTATGGCCGTGAACCCTGCTAAATAGGATGTCAATATCATCTTCATTCAACCTAAACATTTCTTTCAACTCTCTTTTAGACAACCATCTTTGATGGTTATATACTCCCAAAGATCACCCCATGTACACAAACCCTTGTTGAGCAGCTTGCAAGTGGTAGGAAATAGATCCCTCGGGGGGTGCACCTTCAAATATATTAGTGTACCATGTGAGTTCAAAAGGAGGGGTTATTTTATTACTTGGGGTTACAATTTTGAAAATACAGGAGGGGTTGAAATATAGCAATCTTGTTAAATTAACAAGAGGGGGTTTTTAATTCAATATTATTTAGAAGCATCCTTTAACCCGTGGTAAAGACCTCTTTTATAAAGGTCCATGTAGTGAGTTCAAATCTTGGACCCATGTGGGATTTTGAAAGTAGCATTTTGAAATAAATCCCTGGACCCAAGTAGTATTATGAGAAAAAATCCTAGACCACCTAGGACTTTTAAAGTAGCATTAAAAAAATCCTAGACCCAAGTAGTATTATGGTGGACCACCTAGGATTTTGAAAAGTAGTATTTTCAAAAGGTGCTAAAAAAAGGTAGATGAAATGAATAGTGAGATACACATTCAATTTGAAAATCTAAACATTGTTGCCATATATATAGGCAGTGATGTGTGTGAACACACTTAGGACCGTCGGGGCACTTTTTCCCTCTTTAGGAGGTTTTTTCCCCCAGCTTGTATATATGCCCATTATTCTAGGGCTAACTTATCTTTTGTACATTGACACAATCTAATACATTGTGTGTCGTATGCATTCTGCTTCTTCTCCAACTTTGTGTGCTTTCCTGCAACCCTAATTCCAACAATTGGTATCAGAGCAGGCATCGGCTTCCAAGGCTACGTCGCTAGCACCCTCTGACTCACGTTCTCCGATTGAGGTGAGCTTTCACGAGCACTTGCAGGTCCCTATACTCTGCAAATAGGCCCGTAGGATCTTGCGTTCTCAGAAATTGCATCTGAGGTTGTTTCGGGCTCCGTTTTTGCATTGCAAGTCCTGTACAGGTGTTTTCGTCATTTTGTGCAGAAATTTCGACAATACAATTTTTTGTAAAACAGGCATACGTATTCTATTGTGGACTGTGCTACATAGCACGAGTTGTTTTTTGTTCAGTCTTTGCTCCATTACAGGTAGCTTTTGCATCAGTTTCAGTGGCCATGGCTGATAACAGCAATGATGTATTTCGCATGTTGTCTCTACTAATGACAAACTGGATGGAGACAGCAACTACCCACTTTGGGCATACATGATGCAGCATGTTTTGGTTTTTTAACATGCCTCTTATGCATCAGATTGTTATGCTTTGGCTGTGTCTAGTATGTGTGAAGAGGAAGAACCTCTTTCATTTGATGAGACACAAAAATCAAAAAATTGGTTAGCTGCAATGTGCAAAGTGAATATGATGCTATAATGAAGAATGGTACATGGTCTTTGTGTGATTTGCCTATTGGTAAAAAGGTCATTGGATGTAAGTGGGTTTTTAAGTTGAAACGAAAGCCAGATGGCAGTGTTGATCGCTATAAGGCTAGACTTGTTGCAAAGGGTTATGCTCAAGAAAAGGGTATTGATTTTGATAAGACCTTTGCTCCCACTTGTCGTATGACTACCATTCGTAGCATTTGTGCATTGGTTGGAATGTACATCAGTTCGACATAAAGATTGCGTTCTTGAATGGAGATTTGCATGAGGAGGTGTATGTATTGCAGCCTCGTGGTTTTGTTCAAAGAGGGCAGGAAAACAAAGTGTGCAGGTTGAAAAAGGCTTTATATGGTTTAAAGCAAGCTCCACGAGCTTGGTATGAAAAGATACATACATATTTGACTGCACATGGTTTTCAGAATAGTCCAACAGAAATCACTTTGTATATTAAATGTGTGGATGATGTACATCTAATCATTGCTCTCTATGTCGATGACATGCTGCTCACAGGACCAAATGAGAGTCATATTGCTGATTTTAAGGCTGATTTGAATGCCTCTTTTGAGATGTCAGATTTGGGGCATTTGCATCATTATTTGGGGATACAATTTAAGCAGTGTGATGGAGGTATTGCTTTGTGTCAGACAAAGTATATTGAGACATTGTTGCGGAGATTTGGCCTTGAAGACTGCAAGCCTATTGCTACTCCAATGGAGACAGGTTTGAAGTTGAGTCTTCATGATGCTGGAGATCACTTTGATGTCACACTCTATCACAGCTGTTGGTTGCCTCATTTATGTATGCATTACAAGGCCAGACATTCAGTTTGCAGTCTCACAGGTGGAGTAGGTTTATGCATAGCCCAGGGTCTCAGCATTGGAAGGCAGTTAAACGCATCTTTCGCTACTTGAGTGGCACCATACATCTTGGGTTGTTTTATCCCAAGGGGGGATCGTTGCCGCCAGATTTACATGCTTTTTCGGACTCAGATTGGGCTGGTTGCTATGACACAAGAGTGTCCACAAGTGGTTTTTGTTTCATGCTCGGTAGCTCCTCATGCATATCTTGGTTGAGCAAGAAGCAACCTACTGTGGCCACTTCTAGTTGTGAAGCTGAGTACAGGGCAGCTTTCACAGCTAGTTGTGAAGCTGAGTAGTACAGGGCAGCTTTCACAGCTACGGTTGAGTGTGTGTGGCTCAGACGGCTTATGGTGGCTGACTTGGGTGTTGGACACGAGTCTGCCACCTCTATCTACACTGACAGTCAGAGCGCATTGGCAGTTACGAGAAACCCAGTTTTTCATGCTCGCACAAAGCACATTGAGGTGCATTATCACTATGTCAAGGAGAGACTCTCAGCAGGAGAGATCAGCTTGGCCTATGTGCCAACACAGGACAACCTCGCCGATCTTTTCACCACAAAGGCGCTTCCTCATGAGAAGTTTGAAGCTTTCCTCAAAGCTTTAGGCTTGCTCCCCTTTGTGGATTGGTCTACTTCGGGCATGGCACTTCCCTATACATGAGTGCTAGCTCTCATTCTTCACACCATCACTCCCAGGGGGGATTTGTTGCCATATATATAGGCAATGATGTGTGTGAACACACTTAGGACCGCCGGGGTAGTTTTTCCCTCTTTAGGAGGTTTTTTCACTTGGCTTGTATATACGCCTATTATTCTAGAGCTAACTTATCTTTTGTATATTGACACAATCTAATACATTGTGTGTTGTGTGCATTCTTGCTGCTTCTTCTCCAAGCTTTGTGTGCTTTCCTGCAACCCTAATTCCAACAAACATTATTTTTGAACATTACTTAACTCTCTCTCTCTCTCTCTCTCTCTCTCTCTCTCCATGCATACATTGCTATGGTTTTCTTCTTGTATGCCTTGTTTCTTCTTCACTGCCTTGCATACCTATTTCAGTAAGAGACATATTTCAATAAGGTAATCTAGCTTCCTAGAGTCATTTTGCAAGAAATTTCACCTCTTTTTTGCTTAATACTATTCATTTACAAGTAGTACAAGCTTCCAGAAATGTATTGCTAGAGATTGAAGTTGTATGATAATTAAGTGATTAAAGAGATTATAGATTATTTGTTAATAAGAGATTAAAGTGTTTTTTCTTTTATGCAGGGTATTTTGGGTTTTAGTTGCAAGTAGTGGGTTCTCTATTCTTGCAAGTAGTGGGTTCTCTATTCTTATTTGGCCACAATTGAATCTATAATCTCTCTACAAGTTGAGAATGTGGCTTGGAGAAGTTGAGATTATACATTATTTGTTGATAAGAGATTAAAGTGTTTTTTCTTTTATGCAGGGTCTTTCGGTTTCAATTGCAAGTAGTGGGTTCTCTATTCTTGCAAGTGAGTTTCTTATTTGGCAAGAATTGAAGCTATAATCTCTCTACAAGCTGAGAATGTGGCTTGGAGAAGTTGCCTCTTAAGTGGTAGAATCAAAATCATTGGGTTGTATTAGAGTGACGGGTGATTGCACCTATAGTGCAATACGAAAGGAGATTATGCAAGATGGCATTGTTAGGTGGTAAACAATCACCTTACTCATGCTTGTCCAACTTTATGCGGTTTCACATTCTTGATAGCCAAGCACATCAAAAGAGATACCTAGCTAATTGTGGATCAAAGGTGGAAACACAACCTACAATAGGAGATAGTGGAAAGGAGTCACAAGATGGTTGCAAGGATGCACTAACAATTCTTAGAGCTGTTGAGAGGATATGAATAATTTTAATAATACTCCTCATGAAGGTGAGCTACTAAACAACTATATTCTTGATCATGCAAGTTATCTTCACTTACTCTTTTAGGTTGTCTTTTCAAAAAGTTTTTGCTTATGTATTTGTTGATTTTGTAGGGGCTTATTTTTAACTTATTTACTTACATAAGGGTTGATTTTTAGTTGTTTGCTCATGTAGGGGCAAATTTTCAACTTGCGGAAGCAACTTTGAATGAATATAAAGATAAAAGGCTTGTCAAAGTGGCATGCAAGCATGATGGAAAGTGGCTACCCTTGTGTCCTTGAGGTTCAGATTTGAAGACACTTTTAGAACAACATATCCAAGGGAAAGCTCACATTATAGCATGTGACAACAACGAATCATTGGCTCATTCACCTCCAATCTTGACAGGACTAATTCCGAGGCGGCCAAGAAAGCATTTTGACAAAGATCCACATCAAAGATCTTTGAGTGATTTCCTAACATCAACCAAATTGCCACAGCAAGAGCATGTAAGAGCATCTTCCATTATTGGAGGTGATTCAAGCTTGCCTTCATTGAATCTGAATTTTTTGTGTTGGGGATTATGGCAACGTACCATGCATGTAAAAGGGGCTGATATTGATATAAAACCTTTCCTACATGATGTAGAGATGGGTCATGAGTGGTATTGTGAGCCCTACACTAAAGCTACTTTATTTGATGGTTCTAAGAAGTACAAGGTAGAAGGATGTTATAGACACATAGATTGCTTCGGATTTGAAAAGTTGGAATGTCCTTTGATAGTAACATGTGAATACAGTAATAAAAATATGGCTTGTGATGATTTTCGCATGAGGGTTTATAGAGAGTCTAGTGCCATTGAGAAGAGGGGAGGTAGGAATACAGGTAAAGGGAGGCGTTTAGATTTTCTTAGTATCAAAGAGCTAAAAAATGCCACACTTAAGTCTAGAAAGGACTTGAAAGAGGCAAGGAGGAAGCTATGGTGGTTGAATGCCAAAGTTGTAATGTTCTCTGTGAGGATTTGAAAGAAGCAAATTTTGAATGCATCAACAAAAAGGATGTGCGGCATTTTTGCAACAACATTATCGAGGCTCATAGGCAAGGCAAATTTGGGGGAAAATCAACTTTATGGGATTTTTTCCAAGATGTTGCCAAAAATGCTTTGAGGCCCAAAAAGGGGCAAAGGTTTACGGAGTCCACAAAGACCATGTTTGAAGTCATTAAGCTATGGGGTGGGCCACGTTTGCATGACTTTTTGAGTGAAAATCTTGGAGGACCATCTATATCTGCTACTACAAGAGGCAAGCAAGAAAGACAACTCACTTTAAAGCACGGGAGCATGGATATATTTTTGATGCGGTAGGCAAGATCTACATGGAGGCCAAGATCAAACATGGTGTCACATCAAGGGTGCCAATCATCATTGTTGAAGATGAGACAACCATCAAGCGTCGCATAAGGTAGACTTTCTTGAATCTTTAGCTATGTTTCTTTTCTTCAAAAATCTGAAATTTTTTATTCATGAGGTAAATTATGAGTTAATTGTTCACTACATGTTCATATAATGAGGATATTAAGTAGAGCTATATGTTTTGGTAGGTGGGATGCAAAGGATGATATGCTTATTGGATTTTGTGGAAGCAAAGAGGACAATCATCAATGCTCCTAAAATGATGCAACCATTGTTGGAGATGGCTCAACAGGATATGATAAAATAGTGGATGCATTTAAAAACCATGTGATGGGACACTATGCTAGACTTCTTATTGTTGTTAATCCTCTTCATGAGAGTCTTCCACGACTAGCTATGGTTGTACATTGCACATGTAATCATTTTGATAGTGGTTTTGTGAGAAATCAGTGGAATCTTGTGGAGACCATGTGGAATGCAAAGTTCAAGGAAACCATAGGACCTATAATAGGACATGCTTCGAATGGTGACAGTAGAGGCCGCAAGCTCATGCTTGAAGACTACCTTGGAAAAAATGATACACCGTTCTTCATTAATTGGTGTGGATGGAAGTTGATAGGTAAGATGGTAGGTAGAGATGTATACGGGTTACATGATTAGGACTTCGTACAGGGGGAAAGAAGTTGGTAAGTCCTCTTGACAGCCCCACTCGACAACTTGTGATTGGACATGTCTGGATCACACTCAACCATGTGGCTATGGTTTATAATTCATTCTCAATTGATGAGCACATGTTACGAGATGGAGACATACAAGGAAATGATCGGCATAGTTGGGGAGCAACTCAAAGAATTGCAAGTAGACAGGTGCAAAAGTGTATGCAAAAGTTACAAAAGAAAGAGAGCAGTATGCAAGGAACAAAGACGTATTTGTTGGTTGTGGTGGCTGATTATATTGACATTTTCTTATCACCATATCTAGATTTGAGGGAGCGTGTGGTGCTTGCAACCAAAGTAGTTTTCTATTTCAAGCTTTGGAGGTTATGGGTTCATCACCATCCAAGTTACAACTTAAAGAGAAATTTCATTAGTAAAGAGGCATATACAGATATTCAACTCATGTCAGTTTGTTGTGCTACTCATAAAGATGTTTCGAGACTTCTACCCGAGTCTCAAATGTTCGTTGCATCTCACAGGATCTGATGTTGTTGAAATCTATTTTAGCAAGATTGGAGGTATGGTTGGGCAAGAAAGAGCTTTTGATTTTGGCGATATGTTACATAGTGTTGGTAGTTTGAATAAGATTGCCATGCATGAATGTATCTCCGATGGGCTAACTTTCTCAAGGGCTCATAAAAAACAAGAACATATTTGGAAGGATCTGAACAAGTATGAAGGAGTTCAAGAAGCAAACTTAGGAGACTATGAGAGCGTGTCATCAAATGCAAAGTTGATAGATGCATTGAAAGAGGGATTGCAGCAAGCACAAGTGTTATGTGATTCCTTGGGTCTAAAACCTACTAAAGTTGAGGACTTAAAATGGTAGGAGCAACCTTGGGTAGATTCATAATCTACATGGTCATAGGTAAATGATGCTATGAGTGAGGTAGACGGAGAAAAGTCATAGCATATGGTACCTTGGAAGAGTCCAAAAGATACAAAAGACGGTAGGACGCAGGTATGTAGATTACAAATGGGGTTTAGATTTGACCGATCGACCTCAAGGTCTAGAGATTTAGCTTGGATGGTATCAAAAGGTGAAAGTTCCACGTATGTACACATATGAGCGGCTCAAGTCTTATTAATCGAGATATAATGGCTTTTTCCTATGCTAACTATAAATATCCAAAAGCACATAATTTTAGAAATATCCTAAAGTGCTATGCTTAATTAGTAGATGGTGGTGTATAAAGTTGCCAATTATGGTAGCCCATGTGTATGGATGATAACATATAAAATATGGTCGTGTAAGGTTCCAAAGCCACATTAATTATTCTTGTGGCCAACTCCATCATAAGCATCCTTTTCAAGGACTTGAAATCTTTAAATTTTAATTTTACAGGAGGGGGGAAAATGTATAAGATTAAAATTTTAAAAATACAAGAGGTTTATTATAATATACCAGAAAAGTAACACGAGGTATGCATAAAATAGGGCAAAAGAGGTTACAGAGGGGTTTTAAAATATACCTTTGAATGCACGTGATACACATGATTTTTGAAGGTGCACCCCCCAAGATAGATCCCTCCCTATGTAACTCTGAATCATTGCCGAAAACCAAATGGAGTCCATATGAAATATATGAGCTTTGAACCTTAAATTGTTAGTTAGATTGATCCACTTCTTATAACTATTCCACAAATTTCTAACCAATTCACTCCCCTTGGGTTTTAGTGCTACTTTACTGACACACGGAGGGTGAGAAATGGCAGGTTCTTCCATCTAGGTAGACCAACCACTAAAAAAGAAGAAGTGTGATGGTGCAAGAGGATGGCCCATTCTTCATCAACATGGGATAGGCTTCTAATGATCCACTTTGCAATCTTCATTTAATAAACCCCTTTTGCTCTTTTCTAATCCAATCATTCATTAGGACTTGTTTGGGGTCTTCCTGGGCCCTTTAATTTGCCCCAAGCCTAATGACAGTCATTAAGGAGTGGTGCAATGGGAGAAGGCCATGTGGAGAAAAATGTTGGGTTTCCCTGCCCCTAATATGTAGGGGTCAAACTTGAATCATACGTTTTTTTTAAAGAAATTGGGCTGAAAAATGCAAAATCTTTCAATAAAATCAAATTTCCCACCTTTTTTTAATAAAGACAGCTCAAACTGGCATAAATGACCCCACCTCAAAAAGTGGGCTAGGGCCAGAAACGCCCCCCCATCATTATCCCTCATTTAAAGCTACTTTTCCCTATCCCCACTCCCTCTTCCTCTCTCTAAAACTAGCAATTCGGTTTTGAGTCTCTCTCTAACTAAAAGAGTCTTTTTTGGCCTCCTCCCTCCCCATTCTGCCTTCCCCTTCCCTCCTAAAGTTAGATCTATCTTTCTGTGCCTTCTTGGCTATGGAAAGCTTGGAAAACAGTCCACTTTTTCCCCCATCAAGTCCATCCTCTCTTGCTTGCACACATTCTTCACTCTCCTCTTGCTAGCTTATACACATTCTTGACTCCTCTTGCCAGCTTATATGCTCTGCTAGCATTAGGTTGCAGAGATCTTCTTGGCTATGGAAAGCTTGGAAAACAGTCCACTTTTTTTCCCATCAAGTCCATCCTCTCTTGCTTGCACACATTCTTCACTCTCCTCTTGCTAGCTTATACACATTCTTGACTCCTCTTGCCAGCTTATATGCTCTGCTAGCATTAGGTTGCAGAGATCTTCTCACACACCTACAACTTCATAGCATTTAGCTTAATCGGTTAGCCAAGCATAATGAGTCGCCGACCTTGTTCAAGGGTGGAGTCCTTTAGCAGCAGCAACGAACAAGATGACACTGGCTTGTGGGTTACAAGCACCTTTGCAAAAGGAATGTGGGTGACGATGCGTCCAAGCACAAGGGGAGCCCACAAAGTCTCTCGCAGATACATAGGGTTAAAGTCACACCATTGGAAGGGCCGCATAGTGGATCTCAAGCAGGGGGCTGACGGAAGCAAGCAAGTGATGATCCAACACGTCTACAAGGCATCGCAACTCCGTGTTGACAATGCCAATCACAAACGCTTTCCTGCAAATTGTAAGTTTTATTTGTGCTTCTTGTTTTATGGGCTGCACTGAGACATGCTAATATCATTTCATGTTACGGAAGCTTGATTTTTTCAAGTGTGTTCTTGTAATGTTCTGTGCAGACATCTTTCCGTCGACATTTGTGGAATGGGAGCCTTTAGAGGCCCTTTCTGGAATCTTTGAGGCGCACCACTTTGAAATCGGCAAGCTACTATATACTGGTTGTTCGGCATCAGAGCTTTTAGAGCGCTCAGTTTTCTTCTTTCATGCAGAGTATATTGTACCCACGTCAAGAGATGGTTCTGGGACTCTATGGAGGCTCCCTACACCAAGTCTCACGGACCATGATTGGCCAAAGCCTGACAATACTTTGGTTGCACTAACCAGGCGTTGGATGGAGATTGATGTGTGCAATGCAATGAAGTGCACCTATGGGTCACATCGTGCGACTCTCACGTTCTTCATGCCTTTACATTTGTTTGTGTTTTTGTTCAAGGAGGCTGATGTTCACCGGACTCCTACAATGTGGATTGCAAAGGGAGGCACAGTAATGAGTGCCTTTCTGCCACCTTCGTGGGATTTGAAGGTTATTCAACATCAGGGTGACAAGATAAAGTGCATGGTGGTGTCGGAGAAGATGGTCGTTCGGTACCAGCTTGGAAAGCAACAACTCTCTATTATCTTTCCTTACAGACGTTGGAAGCTGACTGGAGGCGAATGGCAAGCACTCGATTCGGACATCAACGATGCAGAACAGCTTGATGTACATGTTAGCACGCAAGCTGATGTGTGGGATATCGTAGTAAATGTTGATTGGAATATGGCGAACCTAAGGGAGTACTTAGGCCTTAGAGGTTTGCACTGAAAGGTGACTTTTCATTTGTGATTCACAAGCCGCTTGCCATTTCGGATTCCGTCAGCCTCGGGAGCATCAATATTAGTGATGCAGACCTTGCGGATCATGATGATGCCACTGAGGTAGTACACCCAATTTCTTCCCTTCTTAATTTGCAATTTTTTGAAGTCAACTCATTCTTCTATCTACTTTGTAGACCGCAAGAGAAATGGACTGGTTCGCAAGCCGAAAGGGTGGAGCACGAAAGGAGGTGGAGGGAAAAGATGCTGCGCTATGGCACTACATCCCGAGCTTCAATGCCGAGATGCTTCGCGTAATTCACAACGACTTTTCAAATGATGCGCAAGCTGAATTTTTGAAGTGCAGAGCCCTAAGCGCCATCCTGTCTGAAGCCCCTATAGCCCAAAATGCCCATAAATGTATTCTTGTAAATAGGGAAGCAGCTATCTATAGCTTTGGTGATAAAAGTGCAGGGTCTTTCCTAGGATTTTGTGGCCTTAGCCTTGGACAAGGCATCACTGATGCCAAAGAGATAGCCGAACGCATTGGTGACAAACCATCAGTAAAGACTCTCACCCACGAGGCTTTCACCAAGCTCATCAAGCGAGTTGGCTAGATCCAATGTACTCATTTGCCTTTTGTGAAAATCAAACAATTAATGACATCAAGATGTTTTTTGAGCTGATTTTAAGTTTTATCTTCTTGATGTGTTTATATGTTGTTGTCGTGTCTTGTCATGATGTTTCAATCAATTTTTGTGAACGCTCGTCTGCCACGGCTCGACGGGCCGATTTCTCCTGCGTATGGCCCCAAAAGGGTAGATCAGCTGTGCGGGGTGCGCCGGGGCCGGGGGGGCCGGTGGTCGCGCCGTGGAACCTGTGTGCCACGGAGCGACTTTTGCCTGTTTGACCTGGTCAAACAGGCAAAAGTCGCTCCGTGGCACACAGGTTCCACGGCGCGACCACCGGCCCCCCCCTCGCCAGGTCAAACAGGCAAAAGTCGCTCCGTGGCACACAGGTTCCACGGCGCGACCACCGGCCCCCCGGCCCCGGCGCACCCCGCACAGCTGATCTACCCTTTTGGGGCCATACGCAGGAGAAATCGGCCCGTCGAGCCGAGCCAAAGTCGGACGGGCGGTGGTGGCAGACGAGCGTTCACATGAGGTCGAATGTACATAGCGACAACAATTACATGCAAAAGACTACAATTACCTTGACAAGACGACAATCACTTGCAATAGAAAATAACTTTTTTGAAAATAGACATGGTTTTTCATTAATCAAATTGAGATTACAAAACACGGATTTGTTGCATTACAAAGGCTTCCCCTATCTAGTGAAAGAGAGCTTGCTCTCCATGGATATGCCTAGCTAGATGAAGATCAGATGGCTTCAAAGTGACATGTTTTGCATGCACCATGCACAAAACCGCGTCTTGGAAAAGCGAAACCAAAATATCCTCGGCACCTTGTTGCAGAGCGCCTAGTGCCGCCGCTTGCACACGATTGACATCCCGGCGCTGGTCGTGGATAATCTCTTTGACGAGATGCCCAAAAGGTGCCTTCGGAATAATTGGTGTGCAGGTCTTCTGATATTTGCGAATTTCTCTAAGGGCAACTATCCCTGGTCTCCACCTTTGCTTCTTCTGCGTTGTTGGGGGCGGTGGTGCTTGCGCGTGGCGAATCCAAGCTAGCGTGTCATTTTTAAACTTTTGTCGCTGCTCTTGGAAGTTATCGGCGGAAGGGGGTTCTGTGCGTTTAGGAATGGTTTTCCCCTTCTTAGCCTTTATAGGTGTTGGAGTTTTCTTTGCCTTTGTTGCAGATGGAGTCTTCTGAGCTGCTCTCTGCTCTGCCTCCTTCCTTACTCGCTCCTCTTTATCTTTCCTTTCTTTTTCCTCACGAAGCCTCCGTGTGTTTGCTGCCCTGGCTTCTCGTTCAAGCTTTTGTCTCTTATTTTCTACTTCCTCAGCTGAGAGTTTTCTCTTTCCTTTACCAAGTGCACGAGCCAAGACTCTGTCTAGCATTGCATTGAGAATCCTATTGCTCGGCAGGTGCTCCCTTTCTACTGTGTCTTCATTTCTCCTCTTTGTATATTCTGCTCGAAGACTTTGTATAGCCGCTTCCAAAATTGTGTCAGCTTCGTATCCGGCCATTCGCAGGTCAGCAACAAATCCGTGAGCTTTTCTGTTAAGCCAATCCTCCTCCGCAGCAAAGAATGCTAATCTTCTCTTGTTGCTTGCGGCGGCCTGAGCTTCTTCTACAACCTTCTTATCTGCCTCCGCCTTCCTAACTGCCTCGTCTTCTTCCGCCTTCTTGGCAGCCTCATCCTCCTGTGCTTTCTTTGCTGCCTCGTCCTCCTGTGTTCTGATGGTCTCTTCGGCTTCTTTTCTTGCTCTCTCAGTTGCCTCCATGTCCTCTGCTTCTTTGTGTAATCTCTTCGCTTCTTGGCGTTCTTGGGCTTCTGGGCCTCTTGCTCAAGCCTCACACGCTCAGCTTCCAGATCCATTTGGGCTTGTGGGTAAATGTTTGGGATTTCAGTTCTATGTGCCACCGGTAAGGGCCCAAGGTCTTTGAAAATGTCATCCTGCGTATTGGAGGGAGGATCATTTGGGGGCTCCATGTGCGTGAGATATTAGTGCACGAGCAAGAGAGAGAGAGAGAGAGAGCGCGCGAGAGAGTCAAGGGGAGAGGAAGAGAGAGAGCTCACAAGTCAAGACTTTTAAAAATGACTATAAAACTCACTGATATTTATAGGGGGTCAAAATTACAAAAAAGTCAATTTACAAAATGAACGCGCCAAAAAGTGGCGAACAAGAATTATTGGGTGGGTAACCACACGCGGCCATTTCTTAGTCGACCACTGTGCCATTGCCTTGCTCTTTCACGTGCCATTGACGCATTGCACCCTTCTCTTTCGCCTTGCACCTACCACCTTCATGA
Source organism: Cibotium barometz (assembly GCF_041138505.1). Lineage (NCBI taxonomy): Eukaryota > Viridiplantae > Streptophyta > Polypodiopsida > Cyatheales > Cibotiaceae > Cibotium > Cibotium barometz. Next base: position 48,629,231 of record NC_141046.1, on the reverse strand, counting down.
TTTTGCGCCTCAAAGACAAATTTCCGGCTCGCTTTTGGGCCTTTCTCCCAGTAAGTGCACGGTAAAACCAATTGAACATTTCCTGAAACGCATTGCTGCGAACCTTGCCACCGCCATGACCCGTGTTCTTAAAATAGGCCGCCTTGGCTTGGTAATGTGATCGTTCCATGCCTTGGTTGCTCCAGAGTGCAAGAGACCCATATTCATCTAGAAAGAAGGAACTGTGCGCATAGAGAATATGCATGTAGTGTGTTATATGAGTTTTCTCCCAAGCATCGATCATTTCTTCTGTGAATCTGTCAATTGAAGTCTTGAATGTAGCTATCTCTGCTTCATCAAGATACGGGCGCTCAAGAAGCCTCATCATCTCATCACAAGCTTCCCACACATGTGCACGCTTCAATCCTAGTGTCGCCTCATTGCCTCGATAGGTTGTTACATCACAAATCTGCTTCCATAATTCAAAATGTGTATGGCTTTGAGCCTCACCATAGTTTGAGAGCAGGTGTCTTGCTTTTGCACCACCCATACATATCTTATTAGGGTTATCTTGGATACTTGATGGGTTTTTGCGATCCTTAGAGAAGGTGACAGCACCTGCGTGAAGCCCCACGGATGATAAAACAACTTCAAGCTCTTCGATGCCCTGTTCTCGCCGTGACTCTGGCTCCATGTTCCAAGCATAATTGATGTGGAGCATCAACAATTTGTCCAGAATTCTAAGTCTTGCGTGCAAGGTACACACATGTACTCGCGACAGTGGAATTGAAAGAATAGGGTTCCAAGTAGCATCCTCCTCTGCGCGAGATGGTGCCTTGCTTTGATTGCAGCTCATAATTCCATTGAGCCAGACGTGCATACCCTTCCCTTTTTGTAATTGATTTGAGCCCTTTGCACTTGCCTGCTTACGACCTTTCACCTTGGTTGCTTGTTTGGCCTACCCCACTGCGACACTTGGCATCCTTGGATGACAACAAAAGATGCATGGAAACAAAGTGTTAGCACCGCTTTTAGTTCCCAACATGCATTTGAGGGTCTTGAGATCACCACCAAGGTGCCACTCTATTTCAAAGTGACCAGTGCCAGGCACATGCAAGACTTCACCATTTGATTGCCTGTGTATCACTCCTTGAATACCTGTACGGGTGAAGTACCACCTCAGACTGTCATGGTCCTCGTGCGGAAGGGTCCATGTCGCCTGCCACCATATGTTCTTCTCAGACTGCACTCCAAAGTAATCTTGCTTGCGTCGCTTTGTGTGCAAGTTATTCTCCGCATCACCTGTTTCATCTTCGCCGTCTAAGCTCTTTCGCTTCAATGCCCTGCTCATGAGTGTCAGACTTGTACGTTCCACCCTTTGGCCCTTTACAACCTGACATTCATCCAATTTGAGGACAAATATAGCCTTTCCATCCGTCTCCTCTAATGTCATATCATAAAAGGGTGGTTGCAAGATCAGGGTGCCCAGTTTTGTCCACTCAGGCACCTTGTAAACAGTAAAAAAACAGGCATTTGTTTACCTTTAGTGGCTAATCTCTCCTAGTAAATGAAGGAATTCCGTTTCAAGTTCTTTTGTTGGAACATCATATTCAAAGTTGGAAATATAGTTGCATAATTTGATTAAGCATTAGATACTCAAAAGTCCTCATTTTCTTAGGTACAAAGTCAATGTATACACCCTGTCCCAAATTTGAACTGATTTCATAAAATGCTAATATCTTTTACATATAAACTCATATGAGATTCCCACTTTGTACCTTAGATCTTCACATAATATGGAGCTTAACTTGATTTTTCGAGAAAATTTTAAGATATTTATCTATTTTCTTTAAATATTTCAAGGTCTTGAAAGTGTTATAATATATGCCACTTTTTGTACCCACAATAGCTACCACTTAAAATCCTCAATCTTGTATATCAAAAGAGTGGGTAGATACTGAGACATTAGTAGAACGTGGTGGTTAGTAAAAATTGCAAATCCAATGGTTGGATTTTTAATGATCTCTTTTTCAAAATTCTTCCAGACTATCAGAAGGCCTGCAAATATTAATAATCTAATTAGTAAAATTACATTTTTGATGTGAATCATCTAAAACCTATAGGGACTAGTGTACTTGTAATGGTCCATCTATGGAAAAATAAATTGGATCACTATAAGTATGGAAAGATCATTTGTTTATCATTTCATCATATTTTGATTAATTTTGAATAATTAGACTAATTTATATTAATTGAAGTTATATTGGGTTAATTTAAGGGCAAGCATATTTTCTATTATTTGCTTGATCTCATTTTAAGTACCTTGCCCCCAAAAATTTGCTCTCCAAGCATTGTCCCAGTCCAGCATAAACTGGATAAAACTGGACACCCTGATCTTGCAACAACCCAAAACTGAATCATAGCTCGTTGAAGCGCCTCCACCTCGACGTAAACATTGTTAAACTTGTTGTAAGCAAAATCTTTTGAATTTGACATTGGCATGCTACCATCCACCCATCTGTATAGCCGCCTAGCAAGTCGGCAATATTGTTGTTTGCTGACTTCCTTGCCATAACTATACTGTATGGTGTTTCGTTGTATAGATCGTGTCATTCCTTTGCCTCATAGACGTGCTGTGATGCAAGTATACAAAGCCCTGTATCCCTTATCACTGATACCTGCTATGTCACACACAGTGAGCATGTCAACGGGACTGACAATCTGCTCGAATTCCTTGAGAAAATACTTTTGAATCCTGTCACGCACCGCACCATTTACTGGATTGGTTATCATATTGATTACTTTCTGCTCTGGAATAATGTGCTCAAGGATAGACTCCTCAGTATTGGAACAACCTAATATTGCTTTAGCACATTCCCTGGACATCACATAGTTCAGAGTCAATGACATAACTATATGAAAAAGGAATGTAATGCTAGTTTTGAAGCTGTGATTACCTTGTTTGACGCACACGTCGCTTGCGAGCCCCCCCATCTTTGGAAAGAAGACTCAGAGGCTTGCGCTTTCGCTACCTTGCATTATATCCCACGGGGAGGTGAGTGAAATGATCGACACGTCGGCGAAGGTTCTGAGTTGAGTTTCGAAGACGGAGATAGTTCTCTATAGCTCGATCCCTCCTTTCCACACCTTTATCAAGCTTCATCTTCTGCTCTAGATCCTTCACTCGAGCCAGCATATGTTCCTTTGTGGCCATGAAAGTTGACGCACATTCTTCCTTTTCTGCCTTGCATAATTTTAGAAGCTTCCTGAGGTGATTTTGATTTGAGAGTTCCTGCAAGTACAAAGAATAGAGCCTCTGACAGTACCCTAAGAAACCATTATAACCATCACCCAAGAAGCGTACGACCTGCGTGATATTACGAAAAGGGGGAGGTGCACCAGTCTGTGGATCAAGGGGATAAATGCTTCCATCAGTCCAAAGATCAATAGCTTTTGCACCTTGAAGTCGTAGCACCTCAGCAGGAATACATCCCTTCGTTCGACTACTTCGCATTGTGGCATACTCCTCGTCTAAGTCCACGTGCAAGCGAAACTTTGATTGCTTGTTGGTGATGTCCCGTAGAGCCATTGTACCTAGCAAATGGAGATGGAGATGTAGATGGATACAGAGATGGAAATGTGGATGGTGATGGAGATGTAGATGTAGATGGATACAGAGATGGAAATGTGGATGGTGATGGAGATGATGGAGATGGAGGATGGAGGTGGAGGATGGAAATGTGGATGGTGATGGAGGAGATGAAGATGGAGATGGTGATGGAGATGGAGGTGGAGGAGATGCAGATGGATATAGAGATGGAAATGGAGGCCTTGAGGAGATAGATATGGAGAGCTTGCTAGTGATGGAGATGGAGAGCTTCAGCTTGCAAGGATGTGTAGATCTGTACCTTCAAAGGAGGGGATGGTGAGCTCTTCCATGAGAGCTCGTGGAGAGGATGATATATATGGAGAGCTTGCTAGTGAGATGGAGATGGAGAGCTTCAGCTTGCAAGGATGTGTAGATTTGTACCTTCACAAGAGGGGATGATGAGCTCTTCCATGAGAGCTGGTGGAGAGGATGATGGAGTAGGAGGTCCAGATCTGCAGGCCATGGCTCCTAGAGAGAGAAAAAGAAGCCCTTACCCAAGTAAAACACCCTAAATGCGTTTTAGAGAGAGAGTGGGATCTGCAGCACCTCCAAAAAGGGAGGGAACAAAGTGACGAAAATTTTCAAACATTCTTTGTGAAAGGTACTTCACTACAAGACAAAAAGGCAGATAGGTCCATATTCCTTCCCAAGGACAGAAGATCTAATGATTAGATTACCTTTTGGCCTATTTTCTTTTTTGTAGAAAAGGAAAAATGCATTTTCAGGCCTAGGCCACTAGCTTGGTCAAAGCTTGATTAGCATTTTAAGCATTTCACTAAGTGTCCAAATAAAAGGGCCCAAGAAGACCCCAAACAAGTCCTAATGAAGCTGCCCAAAAGCCATCTAGCTAAGAGTTTAGCAAATATTTTGTAAGAAGAAGAGAGCATGGGGATAGGTCTCCAATTGCTCCTCATCGATGGCATCCTTTTTATGAATGAGTTTAATGACCCCTTCATTAATGGAGGAAGGGAGGGCTTAAATGAGAAAGCTTCCTTCCACACGGCAAGGAGAGGATGAATCAGAAAACTTTGAAAGCTTTCTAAAACTCATTAGGGAGACCATCTCTTAGGGGGTTCACCTTTAAGAAATTTTATGTATCATGTGCGTTCAAGGGGTATTTAAAAAATGGCTTACACTTACAAACTTTTATGAATAAAATGAGCCTTTTTTTCATAAACTTACGATTTTTTTTTCAAAATTGGTTTTTAAAACCCCTCCTGTAAATGTGATTCTGTAACTTTTTTGAATTAATATACCCCTCCTGATGAACTCACGTGCTACATTTACATATGTTTAGGTGAATCCCCTGAGGACCACCTAGTCCTGGAATTTTTCCAATTTTTAATGAATCAATAGCCCCTTAAATCTCTTTTGGGGGAGATGTCTCTCTCCAAGAAGGCTTTAAGGAAAGGAGGCACAATCTTTTTTCTACACTCAGCAATTTTGACACAAGCCTCCTAGCTTTCCCCTCTAGCGAGGAGAAGGAGCTTGGCTTATCTTTTATCCTAGTATCTCCATTGCTTCTGTTGGAATTAGGGTTGCAAGAAAGCACACAAAGCTTGGAGAAGAAGAAGCAAGAATGCACACAACACACAGTGTATTAGATTGTGTCAATGTACAAAAGATAAGTTAGCCCTAGAATGATAGGTGTATATACAAGCCGGGGGAAAAAACCTCCTAAGGAGGGAAAAAGTGCCCGGCGGTCCTAAGTGTTGAAATATACAAGTGAATAGGGTGTGTGTGGGAACAAGCTCTTGGATAGAGGCTGTAAAAGAGGAGATGTAATTGTGAAAGAACCTGTGAAAAGGTTAGAAGAATCTACTGGGAGAGAATAATGGGTAGCATGAGGGAATGTAGGAGTGTGGAGATATTCTGGGAGATATTCAGGGAAAAGAGAAGAGGTGGAGAGAATCAGGCAAAAGGTGGAGATATTCAGGAGTGAATCATGGAGAAATCAATGGGATTTGATGCTTGATGTAAACTCTATAAATTGAGGCATAGCCCTAATGAGAATTTGCTGGTTTTTGAGTATCCATGCCTACATTAATCTATGTGCTAATTATTCACTAATTACGTCTTAATCATTTGCTAGGAGGACCTTCACTTGCCACAAATGTGGAAAGCCAGGACACATGGCGAGAGACTGCTACAGCAAACCCAGTGAAGAAGGAACGACATCGGCAAACTTCATGGAGGCTCCAAGGGAAGTGGAGTCGGATCATCTTTTCTGAGAGAGAGAGAGAGAGAGAGAGACCCCACAACCCAATGTAACCTACCCCAATAAAGTAAAACCACCTCTGGAGCCACCGATGATGTAGGCCAAGTGGTAGATGTATGTGTGAGCACTTTAGTCAAGGTCGCGGGCACTTATAGTAGCCTTGGACACATAGAGAGAGAGAGTGTCAAGGACTATGGAGTTTAGGGACTTGAGGCACTGGTCGCGGACTGTCAAGTAAGAGAGAAACTTGATACAGGGTCCAGTTGTGCTGAGATAACTTGAGGGGAGGAGTAGACACTGGTCGCGGACTACCAAGTAAGGGGAGGCAAACTTGGTATAGGGTCTAGGTGTACTAGGAGTATTCACTTAAGGGGAGGTGTTGAAATATACAAGTGAATAGGGTGTGTGTGGGAACAAGCTCTTGGATAGAGACTGTAAAAGAGGAGATGTAATTGTGAAAGAACCTGTGAAAAGGTTAGAAGAATCAGCTGGGAGAGAATAATGGGTAGCATGAGGAAATGTAGGAGTGTGGAGATATTCTGGGAGATATTCAGGGAAAAGAGAAGAGGTGGAGAGAATCAGGCAAAAGGTGGAGATATTCAGGGAGTGAATCATGGAGAAATCAATGGGATTTGATGCTTGATGTAAACTCTATAAATTGAGGCATAGCCCTAATGAGAATTTGCTGGTTTTTGAGTATCCATGCCTACATTAATCTATGTGCTAATTATTCACTAATTACGTCTTAATCATTTGCTAATCACTTTGTTAATGATTTTGATTCTAGTGCATGATCCACCATAGCTCATCATTTTGCTCAAATTTCAACACTAAGTGTGTTCACACACATCACTGCCTATATATATGGCAACAAATCCCCCCTAGGAGTGATGGTGTGAATGAGAGCTGGCACTCATGTATAGGGAAGTGCCATGCCCGAATTAGATCAGTCCACAAAGGGGAGCAAGCCCAAAGCTTTGTGAAAAGCTTCAAACTTCTCACGAGGAAGCGCCTTTGTGAAAAGATCGGCGAGGTTGTCCTGTGTTGGCACATATGCCAAGCTATCTCTCCTGCTAAGAGTCTCTCCCTGACATAGTGATAATGCACCTCAATGTGCTTTGTGCGAGCATGAAAAACTGGGTTTCTCGCAACTGCCAATGCACTCTGACTATTAGTGTAGATAGAGGTGGCGGACTCCTGTCCAACACCCAAGTCAGCCACCATAAGCCGTCTGAGCCACACACACTCAACCGTAGCTGTGAAAGCTACCTTGTACTTAGCTTCACAACTAGAAGTGGCCACAGTAGGTTGCTTCTTGCTCAACCAAGATATTCATGAGCTACCGATAAGCAAGCATGAAACAAAAACCACTTGTGGACACTCTTGTGTCATAGAAACTAGCCCAATCTGAGTCCAAAAAAGCATGTAAATCTGGCGGCAACGATCCCCCCTTGGGATAAAACAACCCAAGATGTATGGTGCCACTCAAGTAGCGAAAGATGTGTTTAACTGCCTTCCAATGCTGAGATCTTGGGCTATGCATAAACCTACTCACCTGTGAGACTGCAAACTGAATGTCCGGCCTCGTAATGCATACATAAATGAGGCAACCAACAGCTGTCTGATAAAGTGTGACATCAAAGAGCATCATGAAGACTCAACTTCAAACCTGTTTCCATTGGAGTAGCAATAGGCTTGCAGTCTTCAAGGCCAGATCACTGCAACAATGTCTCAATATACTTTGTCTGACACAAAGCAATACCTCCATCACACTACTTAAATTGTATCCCCAAATAATGATGCAAATGCCCCAAATCTGACATCTCAAAAGAGACATTCAAATCAGCCTTAAAATCAGCAATATGACTCTCATTTGGTCTTGTGAGCAGCATGTCATCGACATAGAGAGCAATGATTAGATGTACATCATCCACACGTTTAACATACAAAGTGCTTTCTGTTGGACTATTCTGAAAACCATGTGCGGTCAAATATGCATGTATCTTTTCATACCAAGCTTGTGGAGCTTGCTTTAAACCATACAAAGCCTTTTTTAACTTGCACACTTTGTTTTTCTGCCCTCTTTGAACAAAACCACGAGGCTACGATACATACACCTCCTCATACAAATCTCCATTCAAGAACGCAGTCTTTATGTCCAATTGATGTACATTCGAACCATTATAGCTACCAAAGCACAAATGCTACGAATGGTAGTCATACGACAAGTGGGAGCAAAGGTCTCATCAAAATCAATGCCCTTTTCTTGAGCATAACCCTTTGCAAACAACAACAAGTCTAGCCTTATAGCGATCAACACTGCCATCTGGCTTTCGTTTAAAAACCCACTTACATCCAATGACCTTTTTACCAATAGGCAAATCACACAAAGACCATGTACCATTCTTCATTATAGCATCATATTCACTTTGCATTGCAACCAACCAATTTTTTGATTTTTATGCCTCATCAAATGAAAGAGGTTCTTCCTCTTCACACATACTAGACACAGCCAAAGCATAACAATCTGATGCATAAGAGGCATGCTGAAAACGTGAACGAGTACGACTAGAAATAGGTGCATCAATTTTACTATCACGCAATGTTTGCACCAGCCATTTAGGCATACCTCTAGCCTGCTCATTTTCAGCCCTATCCTCATAAATTACATCCTGTAAATCTGCACCAGAAATAGGGTGATCTATGATGTCATTTGAAATCTGCATAGGCTGAATATTTGCCTCATTAGGACTTACATTTGAATTCCCACCTGTAAACAGAGGCAACAACGTATCACATACATCCCGTGAGCTCACACCTGTCTCTTTGGTTCATGATAACAAAGGTTGCACAGTATCTTCCACAAAAACAACATCTCGACTAATCAAGATATGCTTTGACTGCGGATGATACAATCTGTAACCCTTGCTCTCAGCACTGTAACCAACAAAAATGCATTTGACAGCCTTATCATCCAATTTTCTACGTTGTTGCACAGGCACTAAAGTATAGGCCAAGCAACCAAAGACACACAAATGACCAATAGAAGGCTTCCTGCTATGCCAAGCTTCGTATGGAGTAACAGACTGCAAGGCCTTAGTGGGACACCTGTTGAGTACATATGTAGCACACATGACAGCCTCAAGCCAAAACGCATGTGGCAAAGCTTGGCTCTTGACCATACATCGTGCCATCTCCATAAGTGACCTGTTTTTCCTCTCAGTAACACCATTTTGTTGAGGGGAATACGGCACTGTACATTGGTGTTTTATCCCACGACTAGCCAGAAATGCATCAAACTCTTTAGACATGTACTCTCCCCCTCGATCTCAGAACGGAGGGTCCCCACATTACAATTGGATACATTTTCAACCATAAGCAAAAACTGTTTGAAGCCCAAAACACTTCGGACTTTGCCTTCAGTGGATATACCCATGCATGCCTAGAGTAATCAGCAATGAAAGTCACGAAGTACAAGTGTTTACCAAATGACGGAGTTTGTATAGGCCCACATACATCACTATGTACAAGTTGCAATTTGCGAGTGGCCCGCACAAAACCATCCTTTGGAAATGCAGAACGCTGCATTTTGCCCAAAATATAGCCTTCACAAACATGTTTTAATGGTGCCTCAAGAGGGGGCAATAAAGCAACCATATCAAATTTCTGCAAACGCAGCAAACTAGCAAAGTTTAGATGACCAAAACGAGCATGCCATAGTTTTGCATCTGAAACTGCCTTTTCATCAAAAACTGCATTTGTTGAATCTTCCACACACTTGTCATAAGAATTGAGCCTATATAGCCCATGAAACAAAGTGCCAGATGTAATAATCGTATCACCAGAAGTCAAATCATGAATAGTACATCTGTCATCCACAAATTTGACTACAAGTCCAAGTCTAGCAAGCACAGAGACAGACAATAGATTCTTCTTTATCCCTGGCACATACAAAGCATTTGAAAGTATGAAAGTGCTACCATTTGCAGCAGTAAGAATAATTTTACCAACGCCCTTCACTGGGTAAGAAGCACTATTGGCACATGTGACAGTATTCCCATTAGGGACAGCCTCAAGACAAGTGAACATATCACGATGCGAGGTAATGTGCTTTGTAGCACCACTGTCAAAATACCATACATATCAGAGTCAACAGAAACTGCCAAACATGCATCATGTACAAATGGGTCATACTGGCAATACACACTAAACGCCCATTCTGTATCCTGCACAACATTTACAGAATTTGCATTTGTAGAAGCATCCGCTATTGTGGTTGCATTTGACTCTTTCTTCTTTGCCTCTTTAGCCTTTAGCTTAGGGCAATTCTTAATGACATGATCAGTTGCCTTACAATAATTGCACTTGATTTTTTTCTTGCCTTTATCAAGAGCCTTCTCAGACCTATTGTTGCTACCTGTGGAAGGAGAAGAAGTTGCAGACCTACTAACAAGAGAAGAAACAGTGGAAGGGGCTGCCTTACCACTTCTTCTTTGCTGGGCAACAACAAATGCCTGATCAACTGCACGCTGCCTAGCCCTGTTTTGCCTAGACTGCCCTTCTTGCAAGAGCTTATTTTGACTAAAGTATCATACTTGACAACATCAGGTCTGTCCTCAAGTAACAAGTCTCCACGTGGAAGCAAAAGTCTGATATGACTTAGGTAAAGCATGAAGAACAGTCTGCACAAGAGAATGATCAGGAATAATCTCACCTGCAGAAATCAACTGTTTCTTGAGATCTTTAATCTGAGCAAGAAAAACATTCATGTCATCATCTTCCTGCATAATCTTCGATTCTATCTCTTTACGTAGGTAAGAGATTTTAACCTCGTTACGACTTGCATACCAGCTAGAATATCCCAAGCCTGTTTTACTGTTTTAGCTGAACGAATATGTGGAGTGATGTTACGTTTGACAGAAAGTGCAATCAAGGCATGAGCCTGCACATCTTTACCATCCCAACGAGCTTGTTCAGCAGTGGGTAAAACAGCAGCAACATTAGAGCTACTAGAACCTGCAACATCCTCAACAGATCCTACATCCAGAGAACCTAGACGTACATCCATACCCTGCACAATGTTCCACACTCCTTTTGCAACCAAAACATGCTGCATCATGTATGCCCAAAGTGGGTAGTTGCTGTCTCCATCCAATTTATCATCAACAGACATGCGAAATACATCATTGCTGTTATCAGCCATGGCCACTGACTGAAACTGATGCAAAAGCTACGTGTAATGAAGCAAAGATTGAACAGAAAACAACTCGTGCTATGTAGCACGGTCCACAATAGAATACGTATGCCTGTTTTATAGAAAACTGCACTGTCAAAATTTCTCAATCGGAGAACGTGAGTCGGAGGGTGCTAGCGGCATAGCCCTGGGAGCCAATGCCTACTCTGATACCAATTGTTAGAATTAGGGTTGCAGGAAAGCACACAAAGCTTGGAGAAGAAGAAGCAAGAATGCACACAATACACAATGTATTAGATTGTGTCAATGTACAAAAGATAAGTTAGCCCTAGAATTATGGAAAAACCTCCTAAGGAGGAAAAAAGTGCCCCGGCGGTCCTAAGTGTGTTCACACACATCACTGCCTATATATATGGCAATAGCTTCCATTAGAGTAATGTTGGTGTCCAGCTCCACCCATGCCCCTCCTTTCTTCTACAAGGCACTCTTTAACTAGGATAGTTCCGTTTCGTTAGGGTAATTGCCATGTACTTCTTGAAGAATTAATCAAACTCACATATACAGCAAATTGACAAGATTAAAACATAGCATAGAATAAGAAATAGAGTAAACATTACCATCAATACACTATTGGGTGAAACCTCTCCCCTCATGCATGCAGCTCCTTCATTTACAACATAAGTATTTTGAAAATTGTATTTAATATATAGCCTAATAATAGTTTAATGTACAAAATTGGGCTTGCTTTTTCACTTTTACAAAAATAGCTCAAGCACTAGAGCTTGTTCACACACTAAGTGTAAAATAATTGAAACTCTTGTAACATATGTGAGCAATTCCACCATGCACAAGCGTGCATCAATAATATGTACAATCATTTGGCACGTGGCCAAAAAAAATACAAAATAATAATAATTCGAGATGATATAAATAAGATCCTCCATGTGCGACATGCATACTGTTCATCACCTATCTCACAAATGTAAACACATTAGTTGTTCTAATTGATTGCTATCTCCATAATAATTAATCTTAATATAAAAATTTGATTGGCACAAACACAACATACACTCACAACTTGTTACACTACGATAAGAGTATCATTATACACATCATCTAGCATGGCGTGTATTACCACTTGTTACACTTCAATTAGCATGGCATGTCATCTTCATAAACTACTTGTTACGCTTTGACCCTGTGCTGTTGTCTAGCGTAGTCCACTTGTTTCACTTCGACCACACACACCCATCAAGCATGGCACTACTTGTTACACCTCAACAACACACACCCATCAAGCATGGTCTCAAGCTATACCAATAACACTAGGAAACTAGTATTTAATGTGGGGTCACCCACAATACCAATTCACTAGAATGGTACACTAGCATCAAGCGTCCTCGTTCAGATAAAGGGTGGACTTTATGTAACATCCCTCCTGCTTGGAGTAGCAACTAACCTCAGTTGCGTGTTTGCTTATCGAGCACAAGAGATCAATATCTTACAGTATATAAAGTCTAGTATCTTCTCTAATTATGACAGATAGATAATGAATCAAGGAATTCTATCTGTAATAAATTTTAGTGTCCCATACCACTAGAAATTATCCCACATAAATCTAAAGATACGTATCGGAATCCTTCACATGGGATTGATCTTGTGTCCCATACCACAAGACTAATACATAGTGAAAATTTCATAGAGCATAGTTCAAGATAGAAGGGTCGGTTCCTCCAATAAGTTCTACTTTTGATGCATAAAAACTCTCCTTGAAGTTTACAAAAGTCTTAAATAAAATTTATTGTAAAAATAATCAAATAAAATTAACATGTTACCTTAGGAGTCAAAATACTCGTCGTAGTAGGGGTATTCTTTATCATCATCATCGATCTTATTTATTCCAAGTGAAATAAACTTTGACATGGACCATGGATGATTTGATGCAATATGTCCAATCTCATTGCACTTGTAACACTACTTTGAATCATCTTTATTAGCTTGTTAAGAATCATGAACCTTGGTGTCAATAGCTATGTTATTGCCATTGAGGGGAAGAGGATTCACGATCAAAGAGAAATGTGAAAAGACAAAGATTGTAAATTTGAAATACAGAAATGAAAATTTGCTAAAATAATAATACTTAGCTCATTTGACATTAGAAGAATTTGAAACTCATTTTGGGGCCCTATAAGAAATTCTTAGTTTCTTTATTTTTCTCATCTCCAAAATGCATAAAATCGAAAAGCGCATCCAACAAAAACAATAAAATACATGCACTAATTGCAAAAAGTGAATCTGTAGAGGAATAAAGAAACTGATGTGCATTTAACACAAGGGAGTAACTCACGTCGCATTTAAGACTCTATGTGCTCATAACTACCTTCGAATATTCCATAAAAAATCTTTGTTCTTTTGAATATTTTAGACCTTTACTCTGCCATTGCAAAGTTTTGATTCATGAAGAGGTGCTGCATTGTGAGAACGTAGAGAAAAACAATGGCAACCTACAATCAAGCGACTAAAGAATCTAACAAGAAGAGGCTATACCATCTTCACATGGACTTACAAGAAGAGTATGCTCCTCTTCAAAAACGAAAAAAAGATCCAAGAATAGATGCCATGCACTCGGAAAAAATGAGGAGAGAAGGCCTGCACCATATCGACTTATGGTGTGATGGAACAATCTACCCTAAATGCCCAATCACAAACTCCACTCCTCCTTTTTCCAATCCAACACAACTACTGAAGTTTGCAGGTGATGGCCAATCCAATCTGCTTTTGCTGATATGTATAGGTGTCTATACCAACAAGAGGAACAAGACAAAGCTCACAAGGTTGTTGAGTGTCACAACTGAAAGAACAAGAGAGCAATGTGATCTAAGTGGCACGACCGTAAATACCTTGCTTGCATGATGTAAATAAAAGACCTTTAATTCAAAAGTAAGGCACTGGTTATGATACCAATAGTTCAAAAAAGCATTCATAGACTTCTTAAACATATATGAAAGGTGAAAAATAGGTACAAAATAAAAAACATATTGAATGTATTCTAAGAGCATGTTATCCACTCTGTATAGGTTAACATGGTTTCAACAACTGTCTAACCTACTGTATGGCGCTTTGTCATCTTACCCACTTGAACAGGCCAAACCCCCTCTCTCTCTATACCCCAACCCCCCTCATAAACCCTTTATACCCCAACCTCCCCTCATGACTCAGCTACCTATCCCTCTTGACTCACCCCACACTCGTCTCATGCCAACCTTCTCCCCTCACAACTCGCCTCACCCTCTCACCTCCCTCATGAATCAACCCACATAGCCACCTCTCTCGTCCTTCTCCCAAACCACACCCCCCATCACGGCTCGGCTACCATCCCCCTTTTTTATTATTTATTTATTTTTTCCCATCCCACCCCTCACAACTTGCCCATCCCCCCCACCCCTCATCATGACTCGGGCTACTACCACCCCTACCTTGTCGGCTCATACCCCCTCTCCCATGACTCCCTTGTTGAAATATATGATGTACAAGTAATAAAGGGTGAGAGAAAGAGGAGGTGTGAACACACCCCAAATAAAGAGTGGGCATGTGGTTGGAAAAGGGATCTAGGGTTAGCTCAACCCTAGCCCTTGTTGGTGGACCCTATATAAAAGGCAGGAGGCCTCACTTTTTGTAACACAACACAATATAGACATTCACAAGGTGAAGGTCAAGCCAACTTTGGAGTGGCTGAAATAGAAGGTAACATAGATGCTTTCTATACATCTTGTGTTCTTTCTCTCTCTCATATATGTTGCTCTATCCTGCCATCAACTATTGCTTTCATTGTGCACACTCCCCATAATTTTAGCATGGTATCAGAGCCTTGCAAAGGTTAAGTTCCCCTTCAATCCCCTTTTCTTTCTCTCTCACTATCATAAGCCATTCACATCCTCATCAAGGACACTGGTAGAAGAAGGTGAGAAGCAAAAATGCATCAAGAAGGAAGGCAACAAAAGAGCTTCGTCAAGAGGAGATTCCATCATCATCATCATCTTGCACACTCCACTTCGCATTGGAGGTAACAAGTTCTTGAAGATTGGAAGAAGAAGAAAACAATCCTCATCACCGACAAGAAGAAGAAGAAAACAATCCTCATCACCGACAAGAAGAAGAAGAATAAGAAGAGGAAAAAGAAGAAGAAAAACATAAATTTCCGTCACTATTTTTCCATCATGAATCTTCCTCGAAGCTTTGGAGCCGCGTGAAGGAGTGGTAAGAGATTCTCTCTCTGTGCCTCTGAAGCTATGTTTGGCATGTTCTCCTTAGCCCCACAACAAAGGAGGCGGGAAGACCAAATGCTCTGCAACTGCCGTTTGTCAACAAATTCCGTCCATCTTCGTTTTTCGTCGACGTCCGTTTGCCATTTTTGTTGACTACCACCTTGTGTATGGTGGTTGTTGTTGCTTAAACAATAGCTTTGTAAGCTACAACAAGCAACCCTCTCCTCTACTGGGGCTGTCGGTATCTACATCACCTTCCGTCGATGGTGACGGAAGCACAGTCCATCAGGACGACTGCACCATCTGTCAGACGGCAATAGCACCTATAACGGCCCCTCTGCATAGCAAGTAGCACCTTCAACTGCACCAGCAAGTCTGGCAACGACTAGTTGCTCTCACTACACAACAAAGAGCGACAGCAATGCAATTAATGCTGATAAACAAGTGGTAAGACCTCTCCTAAATCAATGTTCACATTGGTATATGTATTTATGCGTCATGAGTGATGAAGTAGATGGTGGAAACAAGAAGCATATTGAGAAGCACATGCATAAGCTATTAAAACATGGGCAGCACCCATGTGTTAGTCTATGTTTGTCTTTTGCAAGAAGATGCTTTCATCAAAGCAAAGGAGCAACAAGGGTGGTGCACAAAGCCACTATGGAAGAGATGGTACCAAAGATGTTACTAAGATTGAGGGGAATTTTTGAAGTTCCTCACATGATAAGAAACTCTTCTACTTGCCCACCTCATTGGCCCTGCCAAGAGTACTATCCTCCATCATTGCTCTGATACTCGCATCATGGATATTCCCCTAGTCGATCTTTCTGCCGCCACCACAATAGTGCTGCTGGGTCCCACCCCTTCGCTCCCCAGCCCCTGTACCATACATGTCAATGTTCTTTTCCATTACCATTTTCTACTCCGTGAGATTCCCCACTACTCATTTCCCTTCATCTCCATTCACTACACGGAGGCCTTCCACTGTTTGTGCACAGGCCACCCCTTCTCCTTCCATCATCTCTTATATGAACCCCTCTACCTTCATTGTGCCGTTGATTTTGAGCCCAACTTAACAAGCTCAAAATCACCTCTTTTACTTGGCCCTTTACATGATTTCTCATATATCTTCTACAGCAGTTGCCCACCCCCCACCACCTAGCCAACCCCACTAGTCCACTCCTTTTGCATCCCGCATCTGACCTTGGGTGTAATATGATCTTCCTGCATCACACCGCCACATTGATTCCCTAGATTCTCCACCCTTTCCCCCTACCCCTACTATCGGTGGCCTTGCATCATCCTGATACGCATCATCCTCGGCATCAACTGTATCTTCCCTCTCCAGAGCCTCTCCACCTCCCCATCCTCGACATCAGCTATGTCTTTCCTCTCCACCTCCATATCCTTGACATCAATTGTTTCCTTCCTCTCCACCACATCATCTTCTTTCCCTCCATCAGTACCTTGTGGGACATCCTCAATGGTGACCACCATCATCCTAGCAACCACCCCTACCATTGCCTCTTGAGGGACATCCTTGAGTGCCCCTACTTTGGGTTCCCCACATGAGGTGATTTTTCGTGTTGATTAGGAGGAGAACACCGAGCATATAGAGCTTCCTGATTCCCCATTTTCCTAGAGTGCTCCAAATATCTTAATGGGAGATCTTCTGTGCCTATGATTTTTTGACCCTCCAAAGCAATTATTCTTGCCTCATCCTCATCGAGCTCAATCAAGGGTAGCATGAGTGAATATAGGGGCGTGGAAAGATTCTAGGAAAAGGTGCCCCCAGATGTAGGGGAGGTGGCACAAATCAAGGAGAAATCAGTGGGAATGGGTGCTTGGTGCCTTGTGGATGTAAAAGCTATAAATTGAGGCATTGGCCTAATGAGAATTTGCTGGTTTTTGTGTATCCATGCCTACATTATACTACTAGATTAATTGTACACTAATCTTACCTTAATCACTTTCTAATTTCTTGCTAATCATGTTGATTCTTGCATTTGATCCACCATAGCTCATCACACTGCTGTAAATTCATATATATATATATATATATATATATGTATGTATGTATGTATGTATGTATGTATGTATGTATGTATGTATTTATGTGTGTGTATATATATATATATATACACATATACCTACACATACACATATACGTATACATATACATGCACATACACATATAGAATACATATACATATACACACAAACATACACATACATATACTTTACATATGTGTATGTGTATGTCTCTCTCTCTCTCTCTCTCTCTCTCTCTCTCTCTCTCTCTCTCTATATATATATATATATATATATATATATATATATATATACAAATATATATACACATACATACATACGCACACACACACACATATATATATATATACATACATATACATATACATAACACACACGCACATATACACACACACATATGTATGTATGTATGTATATATGTGTTTATATACATATATATATGTGATAGATCCAAAAAGTAACTTAAAGTGAACTTCAATTCTTGATTTGGTATCTGTGCCTAAACCCCATGACCAAATAAACTCTTTGCGACTTTAATGAGCCTTGCATGTCTCTTATCATTATATCCTTTACTGAGTTTTGATGAACCTGCAGGTGTATCATTAGGACTTGGCTCTCTATCAACTGGGGGTGTTTTGTTTGAAGCAGAAGGCATATGAAAAGGTATTTAAGATGAGTAACTCCTTTTTGATATGTATGTGTGTGTGTGTGTGTGTGTGTGTGTGTGTGTGTGTGTACATATAACACACACACACACACACACACAAACATATATATATATGTCTATATATATATATGGTAGTCAAACGCACAGATAAACTATGCAAGAAATTGTGGGTGTCAATATAACACCATAGCAAGTGCTCGATGGTCTCATTAGAGCATGAATACCTTGGGCGGCGAGCTATAGTAATCTTTCTTTTTGCCAAAGTTTCACCAAGAGAGAGTACTCCTATAATATATCTTGAGAAGAATACTCATTTTAATGGCAATTTGCTTTCCCATACATTCTCCAAAGTTTATTTCCACCATTTTGATGACATATTCATATGCCATAATATGTTTGCATGCTCCAAGAACCCAAGTCATAACACACACACACACACACACATACATGTATGTATGTATGCATATATGTATTTATATATATGTGATAGATCCAAAAAGTAACTTAAAGTGAACTTCAATTCTCCATTTGGTATCTGTGCCTAAACCCCATGACGAAATAAACTCTTTGTGGCTCTGATGAGCCTTGCATGTCTCTTATCATTAGATCCTTTACTGGGTTCTACACCCAAACCTGAAGGTGTATCATTAGGACTCGGCCCTCTATCAGTTGGGGGTGCCTTGTTTGAAGCAAAAGGCATATGAAAAGGTCATTAAGATGCGTACCTCCTTTTTAATATGTATGTGTGTGTGTGTGTGTGTGTGTGTGTGTGTGTGTGTGTGTGTGTGTGTGTGTACACATATATATGTGTATACATATGTATACACACACACACACATACACAAGCCCCAAAGTAAGCCAGTGGTACAACGGCTAAGGCGTTTGGGAGTAGTGCAAGCAGAGGTGCTTAAGAAGGAGGTAACTAATTTGCTTGAAGTTGGATTTATTTTTCCAGTAGAGAATTCAGAGTGGATTTTTCCAATTGTAGTCACTCCCAAAAAGGGTGGAAAATGGCGTGTGTGTGGACTTTCGCCCTCTGAATGCATGCACAAAGAGGGATTATTATCCTCTACCCTTTCAGGATGACATTTTGGATCAAGTTGCAGGTCATGAGTTCTATTCAGCGTGTGATGGATACTCTGGATACTTTCAAATCCGGATTTGTGAAGAAGATCAAAGGAAAACCTCATTTATCATCCCTTGGGGAGTGTATGCCTATAGGGTGATTGCATTTGGCTTGACCAATGCACTAGCAACTTTTCAACGCTTCATGAGTCAAGTATTTGCACCTTACTTGGGGAAGTTTATAAGGGTCTTTTTGGATGATTTTTGCATTTATTCAAGCTGCATGGATCACTTGGAAAAGTTGAGGTTGGCCTTGCAAAGTATTGATGATACAAAAGGGTGTCTTAATCCTGGAAAATGCCGCTTGGCAGCACGAAAAGGAAGGTGGTTCTCTTGGGACATGTTATCTCAGAAGAAGGCATAGAGATGGATCCTGAGAAGGTGCAGGCAATTGTGGCCCTCCCACCACCTACCAATGTAAGGGAGGTAAGGAGGATTTTGGGTAAAACAAAGTATTACCAACGCTTTGTTGACATGTTCTCTGAGAAGATGTATCCTGTAAATCTGTTAACAAAGAAGAATGTTTCTTTCCAATGGGGGCCCGATCAAATTCAATCTTTTTGTTTGCTCAAGGAATGCATGAGTCAAAGTCCAATTGTGCAGCCTCCTAGTTTGGGGGAGGACTTTTATGTGAACCCAAGTGTCTCATCACATTCAGTGGGTGCTATACTCTTGCAAAAGGGAGAGCAAGGGCATATGCAACCAGTGTATTATGTAAGCCGACAACTCACTGATGCCGAGGAGAGGTATGGTGAAATGGAGAAAGGTGGTTTGTGTCTTGTTTTTGCAGTAAAGAAATTCAGGTCATACTTGTTACCTCGCCCTTTTTTCTTCCTCGCATCTCAACCTTCTTTACAATTCTTGGTCCGCAAACCTAATCCTGCAGGAGGGAAGTTTGCAAAGCGGATTTGCGAGCTTCAAGAATTCTCTTTCACTTTTATTACAGAAAACACCACTAGGGCCCCTCTTGCAGATTTGCTTACAAGGAAGGAAGAGGAAGAAGGAACAGGAACAAAGGAAGAAGTATATGAAGATTTGGAGACACCACCAACTGCTTTCACTATGCATTTCCAAGGCTCCATTGTCTTCAGCATCCCCTCGATTCCTTCCCAGGGAAAGACCAAATGTAACTTCCTCCTCCACCTCTCCTTCTGAGATGGAATCCTCGGAGCTACCACTTGTCTCTTCTTCATCGGAAGACTCTGACTCTGAACTTTCAGAAGTTGAAGGTTCACCTCTTACCACTTTCTTGCGACGACTCTTGATGTTGTAGTGGACCTTCTTATTCTCACCTTGTAGAATAAGATCACCTGTCTCCCACTTTTGAATTGCCTTCACTTGGCGAAGCCATGGCCTACCCATTATCAATGGGTAAGCCCTAGCATCAGGCTTTGTAGGAATGACCTGAAAAGTTGTAGGCACAGAAATACCACATACATCCACTCCCAAATTCCTGACAATTTCTAAGGTTTTCATCCTAGTATTATCAGCAAGTTTGATGCGATAGGGAGAGTTAGTAGAAGACAACTTTAAATCAGCATCTTTCATTGTTTTTTCACTCATGACATTGATTGATGCACCTCCATCAATGTATGAATTAGAAATTGTTTGCCCCTCAATGATGACATCAATCACAGGCACATCATCTCCTACATCAATATCCACCTTCTGAACCATAGGAGTCCCATTATCCCTCTTCTTCTTTTTCTTAGATTCCCTTGTGCTAGCCAGCTTACCCCATTGCTTTCTGAGCTTTGGAGAGAGTGCCAAAAGCTGCCCAAATGTGATTTGTGTTGTTTTCTCCCTAAGATCTATTAAGAGGTCATAACTAAGAGATCCTTGTCCAAGAGGAAAGTCAGATTGTCCAATTTTTCTCCTAGACGACTTCTTCTTCTTCTTATTTTTCTCCTCTTCTCAGATTTATCTTCTTGTTCTTCTTCTTCCTGGCTTCTAGTTTTACGACCCCTTTTTGCCATTAATGGCATCAATGTTTCTTCTTCTTCTGAGCATATTTCCTCTAAAAGTGCTAAACTTTTATCCTCACTTTTCCTCAACTTTGGACACTCAGTGCGATAGTGCCCCTTCTCTTGACATTCATAGCATGTGACGCTACTTCTATCCCTAGGTTTATCGTCAGCTCGTAGAACCCTAGGTGGCCTTGCATTGACTAAGTGTAACTTCAAATCAGCAAATTCTGCCATAAGTTGTGCAATGTTATGATCCAAGGATGGAGCTTGTACCTGAGATGTTAAGGCTATCTCTACTCGTGGTGGGGTTGGCACATTCGGAGAAGATTGGAATGTGGACTCAATATGAAGAGTGGCCTCCTTCTTCAAAGCAATACGAAGAGCCTCTTTAAAATTAGTGGGATCTTTGCTAAGAACTTTTCCATGCAAGCGGGGATCCAAAGCCCTGATAAACTTGCTCATCTTAAGGTGCTCCATTGCTAAAGAACTCTTTGAATCTTCCATAGAAGGTGAAGAAGAAGAAGCAACAACATGTAAAGCAACTCATTGATATTTGATGAATAAGGCTTCATACCTCACTGAAAAGGCAGAAACTGACTCTCCATCCTTTTGGAAAATTTGATCCAATTGCAATAGTAAAGCATTTGGCGACCCCACTGTCCCAAATCTCTCCTTCATTGCTTTGGTCAACCTTTCCCAATCATTCTTGGACTCCTCTGGCAAAGCCTCATGCCAAGTTAAGGCCACACCCTCCAAGAAATCTGGGAGTATTTCTGCCCTCTCCTTCATAGACCAACCCGTCAAGCGGCATGCTCGATTAAACTCTCACAGATAACTCCCCAGGTCTTCTCCTTCCGATCCTTGGAACACCGGAATGTAGAACATCTTGCACCAAAAGATGAGTAGCAACAAGGAAAATTTACTTGTTTCAAAATAACTTTCCTTTAATCACATGCGGGACCTTGAGGTTGAAATAGAATAATTCTAAGTAAAACCTGCCCGTCGCCTCCACCAAAAGATGTGACACGAAGTTGGGGTTTGGACTTCGGTCACTTCTTAGAATCAAAACACATTTGTATGAAACCTCACAGCCTCCTCACCTCCCTTTCTCTTCCTAGGTTAAGAAAAGATATACACATCAAAGGTGAGATCATAATTCATGGAAGGAAGATGAAAGGCTCCGGAGAAGCAAGAATTTCTGCCAGTCTTGCAGCTCCAAACAAGAGGGTGATTCTTTGTTGGAAGAAAATCTTCCGACTCAGGATTATGTGAACCGAAACATGCGGGGAATATTGTTAAGGTTCATCTGTTCGAATTGGGCGATTTGGTCGGATTGGGCGATTTGGTCGGAACATATTAAAGAAAATGAATATAGCAATCACTTACAAGAGGATAAGACACATGGGATTGGCTTTTTGATAAGAGATTAAGAGGAATTAATCATTATTAAGAAGAAAGAATGCTAAAAAAACAGAGATACACAGAGAATTACAATTTTAAATCCATATAGGCTGTGCACAAGCGGATTACATAGTGCGTAGAGCTTGAAGAGAGCCCATATAAAAACTTTCAAAAACGGACAATCGAGCGAAAAGTTATGAGCATTTTACTACAAGACTATAAAACTGCCAAAATTCGCCTAAAAGTTAGCAACTTTGGGAGAAATTCTGATCATCAATGAAGAAAGGGATTAGGAAATTAGTTACATGAGTGGAAAGAGCATATAAAGAGCTTCCTAGCCATATAATCAATTTAAGAAACCAACACCCGAGTGATGAGTAATTACCGGTTGAAAATTGGGTATTGGACCACAAAAACTACACTTCTCTCTCTTTGCATGAAACCTCAATTTTCACATAGCCTCTTGCCTTTCATCTCCTTCATGATTCAAGCTAGAGGGTAAGAGTTAACATTGCTTAGCGGACAATCGTAAAAATTTACATATGGTCCCCAAAGTCTTTCCGCATGCTCATTACCGCTAAAACCATTGGTACCTCCAAAGGAGGGCGGTAATAAGGCAAGGGCTACCTTGAGAAGTCACAGGCCATCCCAAATGAAGAGAGAGGGGTCCAATTTATAGATTTGGGGCTCTCATGAGCTAGAATGGAAAGTATAAGCTATAATGATAAGTGTAAAGCTGAGGTAATAAGTGTGAGGCCACTTATCTCATTTTGATCCACAGTCATGCCACATGTCCCAATTTAAGAGATAGTTTTCACTCATAAACTGTCTCTAAAAATATCTCAACTTGTAAACATTCTGTCAAAGGTGCTTCACCAAGTCTCCCCGTTTTCTTAGTTTAGAAATGTAACATGACGCTAACATAATTTTCATCAAGGTTTTCCAAAAATAGTAACCTCGCCAGATTTTAGGAATCTATTCCTTCTACTCCACCTTATTTAGAAATGTATGTGAGCACCATGTAGAAGCATGTTTTAATACTAGATCTCTCCCAAATCCTCAAAATCGCTATACATGCTTTCCACTTGAGACTTAAGCTCCAATGCCCATTTCTGTGTCCAAGAAATCACCTGAAGTGCCTAGACCAAGCTTCAGGCACTAGAGCTTTTGTACTAGATAATCTTCTATTCCCAAAGCTTGTACTTTCCAAATGTTTAGACATCCTAGAGTCCACTAGACCCCTTTTATACTGGAAAATATCTGGGTTGGTGACACTTAAGTTGTTAAGTGTATAGGGAGGACTTATCATATAGTCCCCTTTAATGCCATCACAAGGCTCTAGACCAAGACGAGGGTAGTTTCCAAGGAAACATCTAAGGTAGCCCTAGGAAGTAGAAGGTTATCAAGAGCAATGATGTCATGACTATTGAAAGTGGTTTAGATAATACCTTCAAAGCTACATGCCTCCTCGCAGAGACAACATGCATCTCTCGCTTTGCAAGCCAACTTGTCCCCAAAAGAGAAGAAACGCATTTGTTGAAATTAGAGCATTGTGATGAGCTATGGTGGATCAAACACTAGAATCAACATCATTTACAAAGTGATTAGTAAATAATTAGTCGTAATTAGTGGGTAATTAACAAATAAATTAATGTAGGCATGGATACTCAAAAACTAGCCAATTCTCATTAGGGCAATGCCTCAATTTATAGAGTTTACATCAAGCATCAAATCCCATTGATTTCTCCATGATTCACTCCACCTCTTTTCCCTGATTCTCTGCACCTCTTCACTTTTCCCAGAATATCTCCACACTTCCTAAATCTTCTCATGCTACCCTTTATTCTCTCCCAGTAGATTCTTCTCACCTTTTCATAGGTTCTTTCACATTTACACATTCTCTTTTACAGCCTCTAACCAAGGGCTTGTTCCCGCACACACCCTATTCACTTGTATATTTCAACACCTCCCCTCAAGTGAATACTCTCTAGCACACTTGGACCCTATACCAAGTTTCCCTCTTACTTGATAGCCCGTGACCAGTGCCTCAAGTCCCTAAACTCCATAGTCCTTGACACTCTCTCTCTCTATGTGTCCAAGGCTACTATAAGTGCCCGCGACCTTGACTAAAGTGCTCACACATACATTTACCATGTGGCCTACATCATGGGTGGCTCAGAGGTGGTTTTACTTTGTTGGGGCAGGTTACATTGGGTTGTGGGGTCTCTCTCTCTCTCTCTCTCTCTCTCAGAAAAGATGATCCGACTCCACTTCCTTTGGAGCCTCCATGAAGTTTGCCGATGTCGTTCCTTCTCCATTGGGTTTGTTGTAGCAGTCTCTTGCCATGTGTCCTGGCTTTCCACATTTGTGTCAAGTGAAGGTCCTTCCTCCTACTCTACCTCTTCCTCGTCCTCGTCCTCGTCCTCGAGAGAATCCTCCTCGGGTGAAGAATGCTTTTTCTTCTCTCCTGCTGTTGAGTCGAGCAATTTCTTCTCTTTTTCTCTGCTCTCTTGCTCTAGTAGAGCTGCTTCTATCTCGTGTAGCTTCAATTCAGGTACATTCTTTAGTGTTGCTACAATGTTTTCATATTCTCCTTTGTCCACACTCTTCAGAAGCACTACTAGTGCCTCATCATCTTCTGCATTTAGCTGCCAGCTGTTGCTTAATGCTTTTATATTTGTTCAAGTGTGTGATTAAAGGTTCACTTTCCTTCATGTCCAATTTGTAGAATTGCATTAACAGATTTATCTTTGAATTTTTTGCTTGTGTGCTAAATAATTTATTGAGTTCATCCCATGCATCTTTTGCCCATTGTATCCCTGTGATGTGATGAATGATTTCATCATTTAAACTGAGTGCAATAAGTCCCAATGCTTTTTCATTCCTGCTCTTCCACTCATTTTCTCCTCTCTCTGGGCATTCATCTCTTCCCTCAACTTATCCCCACAGATTTTTTCTCATGAGCAAATACATGGTTTTTATCTGCCATGTGTAAAATTGCTCCCCATTAAATTTGGCTATTTCCTGTGCTGTACTCATGGTGATGTGAAGGGGGTCTTACCTCTTGATCCAATTTCAACATTCAAGGGCAGTGTCTACCCTTTTACAACTCAACCTAGTGTTTAATAGATGATTACAATAAATTTATCAGCATAAAATCACCAGAAATTACATTAAATCAAGGGTAATCAATTTGTACGGAATGGTTGGAGTATCAAACCAACTCCCAATTGAAATCTAAAGTTAAAGGGATCTGTATCGATACCTAATGGTTAATTTGAATCCTCAATTGCACCAAAATATAGTAATTAGCATTGATTAATCACTGATTAGCAAATTAATCCACTGTTTTGTGTGCAAAAAACAGAGTATGCGGGGAGTCCAGATCTGGTGCCTTAGACTTCAAATGAGCTCAAATGCTTTCAAAGGCATCAATAGCAATGAGTCTAGTAGAGGATTAAGCCAAGAAACACAAGATTTGACCAAATATTTAAAGCTTAATCTCTGTTTTACCAAAGTCACCTGTGCAGATTTGATGAAGAGCTTGGATCTCATTGTAGACTTGATGAAATTGAATTCTGTCTTCACCAGCTTGTAGAGCATGCTTGAAAACACCTTGGGCTAAGAGGAATTAGAGAACTTTGATTTGGTGAAGACAAGATTTGAGATCTTCTGCTGAAAAACGACACCTGCTAAAATAGCGATTTCTCCCAACTCCGTTTGACAGTATGCACTTCTTTCTTGATGAGCTTGAAGAGCACTGAGATAGCTATCATGTGCTAAAAGGGTTTGACCTAATTTTATGCGTGCAAGGAGAGGGAGCTCCTCCACTGGCTGGGGGTACAGAGGTGAGTTGAAAAAAGAGGAAAAATTATAATTTTCTACTAATCCTAATTAGCAAAATAATTAGCAAGATAATGGGCTCACAAATTAGCATGGCTCTGATAACATGTTGAAATTAGAGCATTGTGATGAGCTATGGTGGATCAAACACTAGAATCAACATCATTTACAAAGTGATTAGTAAATAATTAAGACATAATTAATGGGCAAATAAATTAATATAGACATGGATACTCAAAAACCAGCCAATTCTCATTAGGGCAATGCCTCAATTTATAGAGTTTACATCAAGCATCAAATCCCACTGATTTCTCCATGATTCACTCCACCTCTTTTCCCTGATTCTCTCCACCTCTTCACTTTTCCCAGAATATCTCCACACTTCCCAGAATATCTCTACACTTCCTAAATCTTCTCATGCTACCCTTTATTCTCTCCCAGTAGATTCTTCTCACCTTTTCACAGGTTCTTTCACATTTACACATTCTCTTTTACAGCCTCTAACCAAGGGCTTGTTCCCGCACACACCCTATTCACTTGTATATTTCAACAACATTGACTAAACAAACCTTCCAAATAAACTCAAAGAGTACCCCATCCCTGTATTGGGGAGAAGAAGCAAATGAAACAAGACCAAGCGCTTGTAAGGAACATGTAGGCTAAACTAGAGCCAATACTTGAGTAGGTAGTCGACACCTCGCCGGAGCATCTCCCCAAGACCCTATGCCAAAGTCAATCATAGAACCAATAAGGGAACCTCAGAGTGTGCCAAAGACCATAGCCATAAGCATTCCAACTAGATTTCACATTGCTAGATGCAGTGAAGGAGGATGAACATAAATTAGTTCTTATACAGTTATAAAGGTGCAATTTTCCCATGAAGAAAGGGTAATTATAATAAAGTTTAGCTCAAACTTTAAGTCTTGCAAAGGAGTGAGTATCCTTGGTGTACTTATGCTTGAAAGGGATAAATAACTTTTTAAACTAGCATGGAGGTCATCTAATTATGGCTTCAATGCTACTTAGTGCATTCAATGCATTATAGGAAATCCAAGAACTATGTTGGAACATGTTGAAGAGGGATGGCATGAGTGTTTTACTATACAAGGTGGAAGACCAAGCAAGCTCGAGTGCATGATATCATTGGTTTGAGCATGTGCTCATGTGGTTAGTGAGAAGCCATCATATGATAGAGAGGAGTTGATATAATGCCCCCCCCTAAGAAAAATGCCAAAAAGAGCTTCAACGAAGGGGTTAAATTTTTTAACAATTTGAAATTTTATTCAATATTTTGAGTCGTTTTGAGATGGTGCGATCTAAAATATATCATAAAAGTACTTCACTCTTTGTCTCTTATCTCAATTTCCCAAGGACGTCCCTATTTCACACTTATAATTACAAACTTATGTGTAAGGGTTGGCTTTTAGTGTGAGAGTGTGTGTATAATGTCCATGTTATACATGTATGAGATTTGAACCCAAGACTTGGGAGAAAGTGTTATATTGCACCATCCATTACAACACTAAATATTTGATGGGCTAGCTTCTCATCAAAATGTTACATATGGTTAAATGTTCACACATGTTTTTGATGCCTCTCAAAAAATGCCCGCCGAGCTATGCGGGTTTCTTTTTTTTCTAGTACACTCTCTTACATATATACACTTGTCTCCACACATTACACATGGACTTTCTTACATTCATTAACTCATGTCCACACATTACACACTTAATTAAAAACTTATGTGTAAGGGTTGGGTTTTAGTGTGAGAGTGTGTGTATAATGTCCATGTTGTACATGTATGAGATTTGAACCCAAGACTTGGGAGAAAGTGTTATATTGCACCATCCATTACAACACTAAATCTTTGATGGCTAGCTTCTCATCAAAATGTTACATATGGTTAAATGTTCACACATGTTTTCGATGCCTTTCAAAAAATGCCCGCTGCTCCCACTAACGATAAAGGACGAGGCTTGAGATTTATCCTTGGGATGACATGGACTAATGGACAATAGCATGCTCCTTTTGTTGTGAAAAGTAAACTATAATCTACAGACCCAAAATATAACCCCAAGCTTTTTAAAGTTCCATGAGTCTCCTAATAAATTGGTGCAAATTTGAGAGGCAATTTGAACTAGTAGTTCAAGGGCCTCAATGAACATGTTATGCTCTTGTTCAGTTCAGCTCTTTTGAGACTTTGTGATAGTTTTATAGGTCTTCTTGATCTTCTTGATCTTCTTGAAAGAATCCTCCAACCCCACAAATTTGGATCTTGGATAGTAGGCACATGTATGTAAAGGGGGGTTGAAAATCCTAAGAGAACTAAAGCGGGCAATAACTCAACACTAAGTTGGTCCAAGATTTTGAAAATGGTCAATCAAAAACTCCAAAATATGATTTGGGTAGACACTAGGCTACACCCTATTTGAGAGAGAGAGAGAGAGAGAGAGAGAGAGAGAGAGAGAGAGAGAGGTATTAATGTCGGTAGAATGCAACATGAGGGCATATACGACCAATGGTGGGACTTGAAAGAGAGAGAGAGAGAGAGGGAGAGAGAGAGAGAGAGAGAGAGAGAGAGAGAGAGAGAGAAGGGCTAGATGGTCGTCGCTTCATGAAATATGTGGCTCTAAAAAAGGGCTAGAGACTCGATGAAATATAGTGGCATCCTTGGAAATTGAGATAAGTGACAAATTTGGGAGTTAGATACTTTCACTTGCTAGCTATTCCACTTACTAGCAAGTTTAAACAATGATTGTCTAATGCCCTAAGGACTATATATGATTGTAAAAAGAAGATGCCAAGGTTTCAAATTTTGAGTTGGCCTAGTTATTATGAGTGCACAAGGGTGTTTTTGGAGGTTTGACATCACTTGTCATGTGGGCAATGACACTAAGGCTAGACAAGGCCTAAGGTGGTTTGTTGGCACTACCTATTCATCTCAATCCTATTTGTCACTTAAAAGGGCCATGCAAAGATGCAATTTGTCACTTAAAAGGGCCATGCAAAGATGGAATTTGTGATTCTGCCAAAATAGTACCTATTCCTACCCTTAAAGTTTTAATCTCTCTATCCTCTTCTTCCTAAACTAAGTGACACAACTACTCTATCCACAAGAGTTTGTAGCACAAGTTCTCATGCACTCACATGGTTTCTTTACAAGAGAGAAAGATTATTATCTTTCTTTTAAGAAATAAATAAATATAGAAAGCTTACCATCTCTATGCCCTTGTTGTAAGGTGGATTAGTGTGGTCGAAGAGAAAAGTGGGAAGTGCAAGATGTGGATTTGAGAGTGGAAGTTCAGTTAAAAGATTGCTTGAAAGGTCGTACAAAGATTCTTTAAGGTCCTTAAGTGAATCCTTGGAATGGTTCTTGAATACTCCTCAGGAAGGTTCTCAAAGAGACTCAAAAAAGAAGGTTTGGCAACAAGGAGTGTGATGTGGCACCTATTAAGATATTTTTTGGGAATCAAGGTTCTTCTACTCTACTCTCTTTAACAAGCATCCAAAGACTAAAAAAATAAGGTTTGATGGAGAGTATGATGTGACACCTATTAAGATATTTTTTTGAGAATCAAGGTTCTTCTACTCTTCTCTCTTTAACAAGCATCCAAAGTGCTTACTAGTACATAATCCCTTCACATGATACCATAATGGACTTAAGCACACAATACTGCTCTTCATTTCCTCAAATCAATATCTTAAATATACTCAAGTTATTAATCCCATTCACTAACCATTTACAATACCCATTACCATGCTTCACTCCACTCAAGCTAGAGGCTTCATTCAAGAGGATTCACCATATACTACAAGATAAATCCTAGCCTATCTCTCATAAAAGCTCACTAATAACATTTGTTACCGTTTTCATGCTATATTCCACTCAAGTTAGAGGCTTCATTCAAAAGGGCTTTTCCTTATTTCTCAAGAGAAATAATGTATATACTTCCCACACATAACATAAAACTTTAAACCCTAGCTATAACCACATTTCTCTCACAAGACCCATAAGCAAAAGATCGATTGATTGGTAGAGAACTCCTAAGCACACCATGGAACTTACAAATCAATGAAAGTATACTGCCATAGAGAGTAGTAAGAATCAACAATAAGAGAGTAAGTGAGTGCTGAGCTCTCAAAGGAAGCTGAAGAATAGTTATGGACTCTTTTAGCTATCTAGCTATCTGAAGAAATTGAACTCCCAGATTCATAGACAAGAGCACAAATGAGCGACAACAGTCATGGGGCACTTACCTTGCAAGCTTGGGTCTCAAGAAGGCATCCAAGTTTGATCGATGGTGGTTTCCAGCACCTCCTCTTCAAGCTTTTCCTCTCTGCCAACAAAGTAAGCTGCTTCACCTTCCTTGCAAGGACTTTCTCTCTATCTACTCTCTCTCACACAAATAATATACAAGAACATGAGCTAAAGAGAAACATTATCTCTACTCTCAACTCCCTCTCCTTCTCACACACACAACAAAGAGCAAAAAACTAGACATTAGGAAAACTTTGCACTCAAAAAGGTCCCTTTAAGAAGACCTATTCTATCACTTCTCTAAATCTATCTAGATCTACCACCTATGATAAATTTATTAAATCCACCTCCTACATAGGTTCATATGCTGAAGTTATGCCTTCCCCTCTAGGAAATCATTGGAATCTACCAAATTTATTGGAGGTGGTAGATTTAGAATCTACTTTTCAAGGGTTTCCAATGGTATGTCACATGTAGGGGTTTTGACATAAGATATAGCTCACTTTTTTCTAGAATATTACCTAAGGGGAAACCTAATATCTAGTCTCAAAGTTTGGGTGTGGCCATATCCCTAACTTAGATTTAAGATTTAGTATTCACCTAAATACATGCCCTTATCCCTACCTTATAAGCTTATGTCTCATTTCAAAAAACCCCCCTCTTGTACACACATGATATCATAAGTTTTCTAAGAGTGAATCCCCCAGGGGGAGAAATTTATTTTTTTACAAACTAATACCATAATGCTTATACCCTGATATTTCTCCAACTCCTTTATTTACTAACACTATACCAGATAGTGTTAGCCTAGGTATGTTAACATATATATCCTTAGACCATAACTTATAAGTAAAGAGTAAGTAAATATATCCTTAGACCATAACTCACTTATACCCTAATCTTTTTTTAATTTCTTTGTTCACTAACACTATAAATAGATAGACTAAGTATCAACGTAGGCACATTAACATATCTACCCTTTTACCATCTTGGGCTCTAATTTATATTTATATACAAAAGTGATAGTACGCGTGTAGAAATTATTCTTATCAAGGTCATGCAGCAAAGCCATTTCCAAAAAGTTCACCTAAGTAAATCGCCTAGCTATCTCTTAGATATCAACCCAAACAATTTATTATCATTGAATCAGTTAGACATTGATAATAAGGGTCCCCTTGATGTGGGATGGGGATGGCCACCCAATTTCTCTTCGCATTAACTATTTTATCGTAACTTTTTATAGTGGTTTTGGTGAGGAATTTGTTTATGAAAACATATGTTTGTTACTCTTAGGATAATAAAGGCATCCTCATTTGATTTGAGTGAGAAAAATCCTTCCAAGTCTTTTGTGGGTTGAAAATTAGATTTATTCACTTCAAATCATGATACATCTTCTAGTAGCATGGTTGCTTTAGAAAGGGGATGCACCATGTTGGATATTTTGGACCCATATCTTCCTTTGTAATGACCTTCAAAGTTCTATCACCCCTTTTGTTGGGTTTTGACAAACCCTCATATTCAGCAACAATACACAGAAAACAACAAGAACATAGAGTAATGAGAAATAGACTCGAGGGGTCACTCATAAATATGTAAGCGTAGCACGTGGGTTCAACAGAAGGGATTTTTAAATTCCTTTTTTAAATGTATTTTTTACATACAGAAGGGTACCATATTTAAAGGGGGTATTCACAAATTAAATAGAAAAAAGATGTGTTTTATTCATGAAAAATTCACAGATAAGGGGTTTTTAAAGTAGGCCTTGAACGCACATGATACAGAGGGTTTACATATAGTGAACCCCCCAAGGAAATAGATAACTCAGAAGTGTGGATATACTAGAATGAAGTGATAAGATTTGTACAACCACAAGTACCCTAAGTACAAACCCGCCGAAATGTAAAAGTATACGTGTCAAGAAACACTAAATGTCCATGGGGAAAAAATCCCTATAATGTGTAGAGAAATGTTTTTCCCTTGGTAAGCCTCCATTCACACGATGAGTATCACATATGTATAATTCTATAGATCCCCTATGTAGTGATAGTGTAAACATGTATAGGGGAGCTGATCACGCTTCACAGAAAGCTTCAAGCTTTCTTGAGGTAATGCCTTCATAAATATATATGCGTTGTTGCCATGTGTAGGACAATAGGTTAAGCTCATCTCCCCTATATGTAACCTCTCTCTGACATAGTGACAAATGAATCTCTATATGCTTGGTGTGCGAGCATGGAAAATTGGATTCCTTGCCATAGCCATAGCACTCCGACTGTCAGTGAAAATGAAAGTGGTCATGGTTGTGTGCTGATAGCCGTGAAGATTTACCATTAACGTCCTCAACCATACACACTCAATCGTAGTAGTGAAAGCTGCCCTCCTGTACTCAGCTTCACAAGATGATGTGGCTATAGTTGGTTGCTTTTTTATCGACTAGGATATACATGAGCTACCAAGGAAATATAAATTCCCACTTGTGGACACATTGATGTCATAACTACGAGCCCAATGCAAATCACTATAAGCTTGTAAATGACAATCACCCCTCGGGATAAAATAATCCAAGATCATGGGAGGATCATGGGTGCCTTGGAAGTACCGAAACACTCACTTCACAACTTGCCAATGCTTTGACCCTACGTTGTGTATTAACTTACTCAACTGAGACACCCCAAGCTGTATGTATGGCCTTACATTACATAAATATATGACACATCCCCACAACTTGGTTGTAACATGTGCTATTAAATGGCTCTCCTGCTTAGGCTAAGTCCAAATTCATACATACATGTTTAGGCTACGTTTGAATTCTACATGTGGTATCAAAAGGCTCTCGTGCATCATACATGCTCAAGCTAAGTCCAAATTCTACATAGGCTTGCCAATGAAGTCTTGGACTGAGGTAGCACAATGAACCTTTCTAACATCCCCTTTATGTACTTGGACTGAGGTAGCACAATGCCCTCCTCTATCTCTGCATAAATTGTATGCCTAAATAAAAGTTCAATGGGCCGAGATTTGACATCTCAAATGAGTCCTCCAAAACATCCTTGAATGAGGCCTCTAAATCATCCTTGAATGCTATGTTTTTATCCTCTTAATTTTCAACTGATGTACTTTCCAACCATGACAGGAAGATGTAATCACGCATCTTAGAACGGTGGTTGATTGCATCTAATGGTGGTCATTTTGTAATTCGATGCAAAAGTTTTATTATAATATATGTGTTTTTGATGTGCATATCCTTTGGCCGCAAGCCTTGCCTTGTATCTGTCAACAATACCATCAACTTTCTTCATCTTCACTTTGTACACCCACTTTTTTAGTGACAATTGCCTTCTTTCCATGAGGAAAATCCACCTAACGTAGCCGTCTTAATAGTACTTTCCAACCGTGATGACTAGCCAATGCAATCACTCATCTAATGGTGGTCATTCTCGAATTAGGTGGAAAAGTTTCATCATAGTCTATGCCTTTTTGTTGACCATATCCTTTGGCCACAAGCCTTACCTTATACCTATCAACAGTACCATCGACTTTCCTCTTCACTTTGTATACCCACTTAGTGCCAATTGCCTTCTTGTCAAGAGGCAAATCCATCAAATCCCAAGTGCCATTATTATGTATGGTATCAGGACACCGGTAGGACTAGGTGGAAGTCGGGCGATTCAGGGGAGTCCGGACCTATGTGGACAACCAGGGCTATTTTAGTCGGCTAGGGTTCTTATATCTATCCTCTTCTAGCAGGTTCATGGAAGTCCCATGGAGGCCTCTCATTGCTATCAAAGCAAGGTTCTTCATTGCTATCAAAGCAAGGTTCTTCCTCATCTTTCACTTTCTCTTTAAAATCTCATAGAGGGCGCGTGTAGCCATCCATAGTCATGGAGCCATCTTCTCTCTCTTTGCATTTTCATAAGGGAGGAGGAGAGAAACTATTCTCTGTTTTTGCAACTATTCTCTATTTTTCGTTAGCTGTACGCACTGGGGAGGGAGGAAGAAGTATCATTTGCATCCGGCACATCAGCCCCACATAACAGCAACATCACTTCAACCGGTGCATAAGACACAACCAATTGCCAGCCGCCATCGGCCAAAGAAGTAGCATACGGCGCATAGATTCTTTTGGAAAGAATTCTTATGTGAGAATGAGAAGGATCATAATTGGGATGCTTGGGACAATTGTAAGATGGAAGGCCTTACGTTGGTTGACCCAATATATTTCCAAGTATCGCAACATAATTCTTAAGCTCAAAGGTTTGGATGATTTCTAGAAAGTATGAGGTTTTCTGCGTGGTTTAAATAATGAATATAAAACTAAGGTTAAAACTCAATATCCTAAAACTTTGGAAGATGCCATAAAAACTGCAGATATTTGATGATAATATTGAGAAGAAACGCACGGCCAAGACACCTTGGGTTGGAGCATCTAACATCCCTAGTTCTAAGGGGAATGAATGAAAGGGGGCCAAACAAGGTAATGATGCAGTTAAGAAGGACAAGGGGCCAAGGGATCCCTTGTCACCGCAAGATTATGAGCGAGCTGAAAAGGAAAAATTATCTTTTATTTGCATGGCTACTAATCATGATAAACAGAATTGTCAAAAGAACCATGGCAAAGATGTCGATAAGGGCGATAGTAAGGCAGTGCACACGGTGCAAGTCTTGCCACTTGAAGCTTCTCAGAAGTTTTTTGAAGTTCAAGTATGCAATACTGATGCCATGCATGAGTGTTGTGTAACCTCTAAGATATGGATACCCTCTTTCAAGCCTTATGATTTGGTTCGAATGTATGGACACATCAATGGATAAAGAGTTAATGTCATGATTGACGATGGGACTACACATAACTTTTTGAATTATCATTTGGTTAAAAAATTAAATTACCACAAATCCCTAGTGATCATAAATACATGGTATCTCTTACTTATGGGCATGATAAGCATGTATGGGACAGAGTGGTTAAGCAAGTGTCATTTAGTATTCCGGGACATAAAATGCATTTAGATTTTCAGGTTATGCATATTATGAGAGCTGATGTTATTTTGGGTCGTGAATGGTTGTTTCATTCTCTTTCTCTTGAGCTGATGCTATTTTGGGTCATGAATGGTTGTTTCATTCTCTTTCTCATAGAGTTATCTAGATAATACTTTTGATTTTGAGGTCAATGGTAAACAAGTTTGTTTGCTAGGTGAATGTGATATGCTCCCATCCCCACTCATTTGTTTTGCTGAAGTGGACCGCCTTACACATGCTCATGAAATAGAAAATCTCTTTTTGTGTTATATGTCTCCTTTAGTTTTGTCTCATGATGATGCTAGTGGTGGTGATTTTAATTCCAGTTTGAATATTGAATCTCTTGATTCTGTCATATGTGAACAACATGTTAGTGCTCTGCATAATAATGAACAAACTAACATTTTTCCTAAGCTCACTCAACAAGTTTCTAATTCTTTGCAAAGTCTTTTTCATGAATTTCATGATGTGTTTCCAAGCAACGTCCAGTTTTCTCCCTGAGCGCAATGTCCAACATGCCATTGAAGTGTTCAAGGATGCAAAGCCAGTCTACAAGCCTCCCTATAGGATTAGCGCTATTGAAGCTAGTGACGTAGAGTGTCAACTTGCTAACTACCTCACTAGGGGCTTCATTAGGCTTAGCAATTCGCCATGGGTATCACCAATTTTATTGGTGAAGAAGAAAGATGGGTCTATGCGTTTATGTGTGGACTATCGTGGTTTGAATGCAATCACGATAAAGATTAAGTATCCGCCGTTACTGCGAGTTGATGAGATATTTGATCAACTGCAAGGTGCGCAATACTTTAAAAAGATTGACTTAAGGTCAAGCTATCATCAAGTTTGCATCCGCATGGAGGATGTGCCTAAGACAGCTTTTCGTACACCAGATTTGGGCATTATGAGTTTTTAGTTATGCCGTTTGGTTTAACTAATGCTCCAGCTATGTTTATGATGCTTATGGATAGCGTCTTATGCTTGTATCTTGGTTGATTTTTTGTAGTATTTCTTGATGATATTTTGATTTTTAGTCGCCCAGAGGAAGAGCATTTGCAACCCTTAAGATTAGTGTTTGAATGCGACTAAGGCAAAACACACTTTATGCTAAAGAGAGCCGAGTTTTTTGCCTCAAAGATCCATTATTTGGGTCACATAATTTCGGGGGAGGGAATTCACATGGATCCTGTGAAAGTAGAGGCAATCCTTAAGTGGCCTCATCCAACCAATTTGGAGGAATTATAGATATTCCTTGGGTTGGCAAGGTTCTATCATAAATTCATCCGAGATTATGCTAAGTTAGCAATTCCCATGACGGACCAATTAAAGGCCAAGGTTCATAACTTTGTTTGGGGTGCTGACCAACAACAAAGTTTTGATCACCTTAAGGTTGCCATAGCTATCACACATGTGTTGGCAATACTATATCCTATAATCAGCCATTTGTGGTTGAAACGGATGCTAGTGACCATGCAGTGGGTGTTGTGCTTCTTCAAGTAGGAAGACCAGTAGCTTTTGAGTGCAATAAGTTGGACAGAGCTCAACAGAATTATTCTGTGTATGAGCATGAGCTTTATGCCATCATTCATGGTCTAGGCAAGTGGAGACATTATCTCTACGGTGGTAAGTTTGAGATTGTCTTTGATCGTGAGAGTATCAAATGGTTGACAACTCAAATTGATTTGAAAGGCTGTAAAGCAAGGGCCGATACAATGTAGTGGTTGATGATTTAAGTCACATGCCTCAAGTGTGGAAAGTTGTTACACGCAGGGATCCCTCACACTCCACAGTAGTGGTTGATGATTTAAGTCACATGCCTCAAGTCAACTTGTTGAGTTTCACGGAGTTGAAAAATGAATTTTTGGATTTGCTTAAAGGCAAGTGCGAACATGATCAGTCATATGCACAAGTGTGGAAAGTTGTTACACGCAGGGATCCCTCACACTCCACAGTAGTGAGTGCAGATGATGGTTCCACACCCAGCTCTCCTCTTTCTACGGACGAGCTTAATCATTGGAAGCATTTTTCCATCGATAATGGGTACTTGTTACACAAAGGAAGAGTGTGTGTACCCTCGAACTCTGACACTAGGTGCTTTATGAGTGTCATGATAGTCCAAGTGCAAGTCATCTTGGAATTAGGAAGACCTATGCCTTAGTGACAAGGCAATTCTGTTGGCTTGGACTTCATAGGGACATCCAAGAATATGTTTTGCATTGTAAAAATATCCAGGTCAATAAGGTTGAGCATCTTAAGATAGGCGGGCTATTACAACCATTAGATATCCTTGATGATAAGTGGGAAAGCATCTCTATGGATTTTATTATAGGTCTACCTACAACTAGCAGTGGTCATGATGCCATTAGGGTTGTAGTGGTGGACACGTTGACCAAGATGTCTTGGTTTATTTTGACTAAAACAACGGTAAAAATGCCAGAGCTAGCTCGGATTTTCATTGAGAATATCTATTGACTCTATGAGCTGCTAGCCAATATAGTTAGTGATAGAGACCAGAAGTTTAATAATCGCTTCTGGTGAGCAGTGTTCAAAAAGTTGGACACAATGCTCCGTATGAGCACTACTGTGACCACCCCCCGAGTGATGGTCAGACAGAAAAGGTCAATCAACTACTCAAGGATATGCTAAGGGCATATGTGAGTAA
This sequence comes from Cibotium barometz, assembly GCF_041138505.1. Classification (NCBI taxonomy): domain Eukaryota; kingdom Viridiplantae; phylum Streptophyta; class Polypodiopsida; order Cyatheales; family Cibotiaceae; genus Cibotium; species Cibotium barometz. The sequence continues at coordinate 48,590,941 of NC_141046.1, read as the reverse complement.
ACGACAAACGAATTGGGAAGATTACTTACCAATTTTAGAATTTGCCTACAATAGTGCAAAGCATGTTGCTACAGGCTTTAGTCCTTTCATGCTTATGTATGGGTTTCAACCCCAATCTCTAGCTGTGGGGTTAGCTACTGAAAGAATTCAAAACGCGAAATTTTTTTCTATAAGATCATCATGATATGCTAAAGATCACTAAGGAAAATGTTAAACGGGCCCAAGATCATTACAAGCATTATGTAGATGAAGACCGCAAAGTGGTCACATTTGAAGAAGGTGATCAATTATTTCTCAAAGTTCCCTTGAAAGTTTGGAAACTTTGAAGATGGGAAAAGTGCCAAAGTCTTTGCCTAGGTGTTGCGGACCTTTAACAATACTTAAGCATGTAGGTGAAGTTGCCTACAAGTTAGCTCTGCCACAACATTCCAAGGTTTACCCAGCTTTTCATGTTAGTCATCTGCGGCGAGGATGTTAGTACTCTCAAGACCCTATTTTCTACCTTTGTTTTGGAGGATGAAAACTCTTTCAAAAGGGGGAAGTAGTGTTAGGACACCGGTAGGACTGGCGGGAGTCACACGGTTCAGGGGAGTCTGGACATGTATGGACGACCATGGCTATTTCAGTCGGGTAGGGTTCCTATATCCCACGGTTGGGTGGAGAGTTGCCCTATTCTCTTCTAGCAGGTTCATGGAGGTCCCATGGAGGCCTCTCATATGGCATTCATCTCATCCTACATAGCTTCCATCCAATGCTGAGAATTGATTAAGAAGCTCTTGTACCTATTGAGATAGAGTTGTGTTGGCCTCAAGAATCACTTTTTGTGTTATTCATGCATTTTCCATTCTACAATATCAAAAGCTCATTTTCCATAAAGTAAAAATTTATTGCACGGAGAATACATTGTCATTTCTCATTTCCTATATAGATAATTACAATTTTCAATATAGAAAGGATGAGTTCTTATTGATTTACTGCATAAAGACCTCATTTCTTATATAGAACATGGAGAATCCATCCAATTCTCCACATAAAAGGCAACATTTCCTATATAGTTCTATGTGGTGTATATAGGAAATGAAATTTCCTAGATAAAAAGGAGAAACGCCTTTCATGTAACTAGGAAATATGCTAAAATTTCCTAGATAAAAAGGAGAAACGCCTTTCATGTAACTAGGAAATATGCTAAAATTTCCTAGTTACTATATAGAGAATGAACAAAAGCTCCTTGTCGTATTTCCTTTTCAATAGCTCCAATTTATCCTCCATTTCACAAAGCTAGGAGTCTTAGACGACCAAATTCTTAAGAGCTTGGGCAAGCAAGACCATAGTTTTATTGTATTGAACTATGGTTCATTGTACATTCTTAAGAGCTAATTAGGCAATAAAGACCATAGTTTTATAATATTGGACTATGGTTCATTATACATATGATAGTGCTACATTTCATTTTAGTGTTCAAGTCTCTGGCTGTTCTCTGCCTATTTTGATTCCCACCAAACTTTGTAGCTTGCTTGTAGAGATTGCATGATTGCTCTGGTTTTCTTCTTTTCCCTTTGGTTAGTTTGCTTGTTTTCTAGTAAAGATTTTTTTATAAATAATTTTCTTAGCGCTCTAGTTACGAACATTTAGTAAAGCCTTCTATAAAAAAGTTTCCTATTGGTTTTCTAGATGTAGATCTCTAGTTGTTTTTCCATGTTTTGAGGCTCAACCTTTGCACCTTCTTTTGCAAAATTTGGCAGTACCGTGAGTGTTAGGACATAAATACTTTATGCCTTTTAATATAGCCTAAACATCTACTGGCAAGCTTGATATCTTGTTTCTTTTATTCAACTTTGAACATTTGTTTAAACATCCAAGCTTGATATCTTGACTCTGCCACCTTTTCAAAATTATGCTTTGAGGAAAATTTTCAGTAGACGGCCTTTTTTTCCATGCTTTCTCCAAGTGCAAACCCTCTAAAGATACCTTTAGCATTTATTTAACCATGTGGTCTTGTCTATGGAAATTTTGATGTTTCATAGGGGACTTCAAACAAATTCCTATATAGCAAAAAAAAAAAGATTTTGCTAGATAGATTACTAGAATAAATGAGCATATCTAGTAAAAGTCCCTGGAGATCTATAAAAAGTGAAACACTTCCTAGTCTTTCATTCTAGGAAAACACTCGCTATATACAAAATAATCTAGCAATAAATCACTATATAGTAAACTATGTAATAAGAAGTTGCTATATAGCAAAAGTCATGAAAGAATTCACTATATAGTAATTGATCTAGGAAAACTTTCCTAAACAGCAATCTACATAGTAAAATATTACTATATAGCAAATCAATATGTTAAAAAAATATACAATAATGGTATAGAAAAATAATTTTCTAAGTGAAAGATGAGATTTTATAAAGAGAAATATAATGAAAATCAAGTTTTTTTTACAAAGAGAAATATAATGAAAATCAAGTTTTTTTATTTTGCAAAGACATACTTTCACGAGTGCAAATTAAAGAATGGAGTATAGTTAGACTAATTATGCCAAACAGATAAGTATAATTTTTTTTTTGCTTAAGTGAAACACAAGGGAAATGCATAAAACTTTCATGGTTACAAATCAAGGGATGGATTGTAGTTAAATAATTGTCCAAAAAAAACAAGCACATAAAATTTTGCTTAAGTGAAACACAAGAAAAATCTACAAGGTACAGACATACTTTCACAAGTGTAAATTTAAGGGTATCGTATAGTTGAATAATTATCCAAAAAATTACATAAAATTTCACCTAAGTGAAACACAAGAGAAGTCCATAAGGCACAATGGCATACTTTCACAAGTGCAAATTAAAGGATGGAGTATAGTTAAATAATTATCCTAAAAAATAAGAATACATATTTTTTGATAAAGTGAAACACAATAAAAATCTATAAGGCAAATACATAAGAATAAAAAATAAGTCAATCATATGAAAAAAAACAAAAGCTAATATTTTGTTATAAAAATTGAAAGCAAGTGATAAAACATAAACCATATACTTTTGTAGTTAATATAAAATAACATCGATCTCATCTAAGATGTGTCCATACACGTCGAAGAACAATAATAAGTGAGTAAGGATGGGTTTAGCAAACAAAGCCCTCACAACGCAAATGATCCAAATTTATAGATTTTTTTCAATGAGAAACATTAGCTATATGCATACTAAAAGTATGTGCTTTAGATCATGGCTTCAAGCATACATGATGTGTGCGGCTGACTCTATTAAACAAAGCACTTAGGATTGCCCCGAATCTAAATGCATATTATTACTTTTGGTGAGAAACAATTATTATATACATAGTTAAAATGTGTTTTGGATCATGGCATCAAGCATATGGGATAAGAGTTAGAGTGTTCATAATTAGCCCACATACATGACTAGAGTATACACAACTAGCTCTAATAGCAAACGGAATAAGACTAGAGTGTTCACAACTAGCACATACGTAACTAGTGTGCTCACAACAACTAGTCTTAATAAAACAAATGGAAAAGACTACAGTGTTCACAAAGACCCACATACATGATCAGAGTGCGCATATCTAGTAAAGTAGAACGAATTAATAGAATTAGAGTGTTCATAGATGGTCCACATATGAGACCAGAGTGCACACAACTATTCAAAGAAAACATATAAAATGTAGCTAGAAAGGTTACAACTGATCCACATATGTACCCAGTGCAAATAGCTAGATTAAACGTAAACACATAATAATCAAACGAGTTGGTGTGTTCACAACCATCCCATAAGGGTGCCAGTTGTGCACACAACCAACTTCTTTGCATGTACATTTAAAAACATGATATTTAAAAATTAAGCAAATAAAAAATATAAGAATGTTAACATTATCATCATAAACAACTAGAATTTTAATAAAACTTATTTTCAAATATACGATAAAACAATTAAATAAATAACACACATACATATATAGAAGGTTTAAAGTGCATACGCATGGCCCATGTACGTGACCAGTTTGGTCATACAGAATCACGACATATACATTCATGTGCATACATACAAGGTTCAGTGTACATATAGTGCACATACATCACCTAGGGTGGTCACAGAGAACCACAACACATACACACACAACCTGTCCTAAGTGCACACACTTGATCCACATATGTGACTAGGGTGGTCACAAAGAACCACAACACATTTACACATAAGGTCCTAAGTGCACATGCCTGGTCCACACATGTGACTAGGGTGGTCATAGAAAAATACACACACACATGCACATGCACATAGATAAAAAATTACCTATCTCTCTCATACACAATGGAACTCTATAAATGCTAGATCACTCTCTATCTCTACCACTCTAACAGTCACAAAAGCAATTTGACTAAAAGACTTTTGACGCCATTTTTCGATCGAAAACCTTTTGATCATTCAAAGTCTTTGATTGAAAAAATTTCGATGGAAAAGAACAAATTTTAAACATCATTTGTTGCAATATATGTGAATACGTGAATAATCCCGTATTATTCATTTAGAAATCATTATATATGAGTCATATAATGCAACGTAGTTTACAAGAGAAGAACCAGCTAGCTAGTTTGCCCCAATGGTTATTTTACAAGGTCCTTATAAAAACCAGCTAGCTAGCAGGTCATGAGTGGCTACTTTACTAGGCTAGTAAGAACTAGCTAGATGTTATTTTGTTGTGGCTAGTTATCTAGGCAAGTGTATGGGCAAACCCAATTGCTTGTTACCCTAATTACATGAAAATAACTAGCTCGTTAACTTGTTAAATATTACAACCTAATGCATGCGAGGTGACACATGTCAAGCAAAGGAAACCATAGAGAAAAGGATGACACACGACATGTAGAGAAGAAACCAATGTAGTGATGACTTCAGGGGATGACAAACGAAACAAGCCCAATGGTTGAAATGATCATGCATAGGATTGCATGGGGACACATGTCATGTAAAGGGAGCCATAGCAACCTACATCTAAAAAGAAATTGTTATATAGTGACCATGTTAAATAGACAATGAGCATCTGATTCGAGCCTACTTTAATGAAGTGGCACTATGGGAATAGATTTTCACTATGCAAGCTGAAGTTATGGCTAAAGTTATAGTGTTTGCATGAGTGAGACAATTAAGGGAGATGGTATTAAGGGAGATGGTATTAAGGGACTTGCTAAGTTTATTGCAAAAATTTTTGGTGGGTTACATTTTATTGTAACCCCAAGATCCACCTAGACACCACTTTTAAAGTTGCGTTGTTTGTGCACCTTCCTTAATTAGTTTTGTAAATGGCTACAATCGATCGTGCTTTTACATGATATAAGCTTTCATACAAAAATTCTTTCATACAAAGGTATTTAAACATAAAACTTTAGGAAAAATCCATGTTTATTTGTCATTTGTTGTTGGAATTAGGGTTGCAGGAAAGCACACAAAGCTTCGAGAAGAAGAAGCAAGAATGCACACAACACATAGTGTATTAGATTGTGTGAATGTACAAAGATAAGTTAGCCCTAGAATAATGGGCGTATATACAAGCCGGGGAAAAAAACCTCCTAAAGAGGGAAAAAGTACCCCGGCAGTCCTAAGTGTGTTCACACACATCACTGCCTATATATATGGCAACAAATCCCCCCTGGGAGTGATGGTGTGAACGAGAGCTGGCACTCATGTATAGGGAAGTGCCATGCCCGAAGTAGATCAGTCCACAAAGGGGAGCAAACCCAAAGCTTTGCGGAAAGCTTCAAACTTCTCACAAGGAAGCGCCTTTGTGGAAAGATCGACGAGGTTGTCCTGTGTTGGCACATATGCCAAGCTGATCTCTCCTGCTGAGAGTCTCCCTGACATAGTGATAATGTACCTCAATGTGCTTTGTGCGAGCATGAAAAACTAGGTTTCTCGCAACTGTCAATGCGCTTTGACTGTCAGTGTAGATAGAGGTGGCAGACTCCTGTCCAACACCCAAGTTAGCCACCACCATAAGCCGTCTGAGCCACACACACTCAACCGTAGCTGTGAAAGCTGCCCTGTACTCAGCTTCACAACTGGAAGTGGCCACATTAGGTTGCTTCTTGCTCAACCAAGATATGCATGAGCTACCGAGCATGAAACAAAAACCACACTCTTGTGTCATAGCAACCAACCCAATCTGAGTCCGAAAAAGCAGGTAAATCTGGCGGCAACGATCCCCCTTGGGAACTCAAGTAGCGAAAGATGCATTTAACTGCCTTCCAATGCTGAGACCCTGGGCTATGCGTAAACCTGCTCACCTGTGAGACTGCAAACTAAATGTCCGACCTCGTAATGCATACATGAATGAGGCAACCAACAGCTGTCTGATAGAGTGTGACATCAAAGTGATCTCTAGCATCATGAAGACTTAACTTCAAACCTGTCTCCATTGGAGTAGCAATAGGCTTGCAGTCTTCAAGGGGCCAAATCTCTGCAACAATGTCTCAATATACTTTGTCTGACACAAAGCAATACCTCCATGACACTGCTTAAATTGAATCCCCAAATAATGATGCAAATGCAGCAAATCTGACATCTCAAAAGAGGCATTCAAATCAGCCTTAAAATCAGCAATATGAATCTCATTTGGTCCTGTGAGCAGCATGTCATCGACATAGAGAGCAATGATTAGATGTACATCATCCACATGTTTAACATACAAAGTGCTTTCTGTTGGACTATTCTTAAAATCATGTGCAGTCAAATATGCATGTATCTTTTCATACCAAGCTCGTGGAGCTTGCTTTAAACCATATAAAGCCTTTTTCAACCTGCACACTTTGTTTTCCTGCCCTCTTTGAACAAAACCACGAGGCTCAAAGACTGAACAGAAAACAACTCGTGCTATGTAGCACAGTCCACAATAGAATACATATGCCTATTTTGCAAAAAACTGCACTGTCAAAATTTTTGCAAAAAATGGCAAAAACACTTGTACAAAACTTGTAATGCAAAAACAGAGCCCGAAACGACCTCAGATGCAATTTCTGAGAACGCAAATCCCTATGGACCTATCTGCAGAGTATAGGGACCTACTAGTGCTCGCGAAAGCTCACCTCAATCAGAGAACGTGAGTCAGAGGGTGCTAGCGGCGTAGCCCTGGGAGCCGATGCTTGCTCTGATACCAATTGTTGGAATTAGGGTTGCAGGAAAGCACACAAAGCTTGGAGAAGAAGAAGCAAGAATGCACACAACACACAGTGTATTAGATTGTGTGAATGTACAAAGATAAGTTAGCCCTAGAATGATGGGCGTATATACAAGCTGGGGGAAAAAACCTCCTAAAGAGGAAAAAAGTGCCTCGGCGGTCCTAAGTGTGTTCACACACATCACTGCCTATATATACGGCATCATTTGTCATGTATAATCTGTCATTTTTTATGTATAAATTATCTTTTACTAGGCATAAAGTGTCATCTGGGTCATTTATAATTGTTATGTATAAACTGCATTTTAAGTGTCATCTAGGTCATATGTCACGTTGTTTGTATATATGTGGTGTCTTTGAGCACTTCATGTGAAACCCCAACAGTGTAACACATGGCATTTAGGTGTTTATATACCTAGTATATAAGATTTTTATCAAGTTAAGTTCCTATAATTTAAAGATGACACCACATTCTTCCTTAGATGTTATCAAAAAAGAATTACAATAATCATTGGCATGATCTCTGTCTTGTTAGTAGTCATCTCATGTATGTACCATATTACTCAGTAGGGAGTGAGGGCCATTGTTGAGGGTGTGGCCACCCGAGTAGGAGTTTCTCCATTTTTCCTCAATGTCCATATTTTCCCATTTTTGCTAGTCGTGGGGGGACTGTTTGTGCTGGCCGACTTAATCTATTTCTGATTGCTTAATTTTGTGCTAGCCGACTGATCTATTTGTTGGCTGACTTCATCTGCTCTATTGGTCGACTGGCTTATTTGCTAGGCGATTGGTATTTATCTAGTCATGGGCTTCTCTTTCTGTTGTTGGCCTTTTTTGCAATGCCCAAACCCAACAGCCCAGGGTGGTATATATACCACTCTTCCCCCCCACTTCTTCTTATACCAGATTCTGGTGTATATAGCAGAGTTTATACCACCTTCTCCTCTCTTTCATTTTTGTACTTCTGCTCTCAGTACTTTGTCTCATTTCGGCTGCCCATTCTGACATGGTATCAGAGCCCCAAGTGGTTTGAAGATTTAAAGATTGTGAGGGCATTTGGCATTGCTATGTTTGGTGTTGATTGGAGTATTGTTGGGCTGTTCTAGATGTGGAAGAGGAGGTAGAAGGCAGCATCACTGTTGGACAGCCACCTTGCATTTATTTGCAGCCTCTTCTTCATATTTTTTGCCAACCCACCCTCCCTTCACAAGACCAAGTAAACCCCCGAGATGGCAGAGAAACATGTAAAGATCCCCACCCTCTCGACGTTCGCGAGCAATGAATCGACAATTGGATGGGAACAACTATAACATCTAGAAGGTAATGATGGAGTCTGTCTTGGAGTCTTATGGTTTGGCTAATTTCATTGTGGTTGGAGTTCCAAGGCTAGATTAGAGGAGGAGGACCTTTCATTATCCACCAAGAAAGAGCGGGATGCTCAACACAATTGTGGGATCATGTCAATGCTTGTGTGCATTATTTCATCTTCCTTAATTGCACACCCCAAGTGATCAACCACATCAAATACATGACGCTGGCCTAAGGGATTTGGCAGCACTTAGCTTCTTTGTATAATAGGGTATCACTCATGAAGTAAATTTTCTTGGAAGTGCAGATACGAGTGATGAATCCTGCAAAGTCTTTGACGATGTGAGAGCACATCAACAAAATCCAAGCTCTTTTCGTAGCAGGGGTTCTTCAGGAGATGCTGGGAAGGAGATATCATTAAAGGATATGGCCATCACTTTGCTATCTCATCTATCCTCTCAGTACTCAGCTTTCTATTCTTCTTTGATCACCAGTGGGAGGCTCAGCACCATTGCATGGGAGGAGCTTGTGCCGATGGTATTAGACCAGGAAGAGAGTTTTTTGAACCCTCCACAGGGAGGAGGTTCTAAGGATTTGACTGGCTAGCGGTCGAAAGGCCACAACAACAACAAAACAACAACAACGACAATAATAACAAGGGCCAAGGGAAGTTTTTACTGACAAAGTCTTCTAGGAAGAAGCCTGACTTAGAGCATGATGCTTTGAAGGTTGAGCGGACTTATAACCATTGTGGGTAGAAGAGTCATTATTGGAGGACATTTCCTTAGCGGAGCACGGAGAAAGGTGTTGATTCCTCAGGTTCCTGCTGTGCAGCCGTCGTAAAGATTCCAGCTTTTGTGCACTTGGAGATTATGGACACCGAAGCTTCATCTTCTTTGAGTAGGGAGGTGGTTGGTCTCATTGTTGGGGATACTCGAGAGTGGATTCTAGACAGTGGTGCTTCCAGGCACATGACTCCATCTCGAGAGTTGTTACAGGATCTTTGTGGGAAGATAGGTCACATCTTTATTGGTGACAAATTCACTATCCCGATTCACAATGAGAGCAGGTTGGAGATTTTTCTCGATGGAAGAGGGGGGGGCATTCCTCCTCCTGGGTTCTTTATGTTCCATCTCTTGGCTTTCATCTTTTGTCAGTGCATGAGGTCTGCAAGACTGGCATGTGGGTGGAGTTTGATGAGAATTTTGTTGCTATCTAGGAAAAAGCAACAAGCCAACTTGTTTGGGAAGGTGGAGTGGAGAATGGGATTTACAGACTCTCAGCACTCTCTTCTTTTACAGGTACTCAGCTTGGTGATTTGTGGCATTTCTGTTTTGGCCACTTGAATGTGGAATGCCAAGTTTTTGGGAAGGCGGAATGGAGAATGGGCTTTCCGCGACCATATGGTGGATGGGTTGCCAGATGTTGGCAACAAGCAAGGATGTTGCAGTTCTTGCATTCTGGTGGGATGCAGCACATGTAGTCTTTTATGAAGCAGGCTACTAGGTGGGCTTCGAAACCACTGGAGTTGGTACACATTGACTTGTGTGGACCTATGATGCAGATCCCATATTTGGGAGGTTCCTTGTATTTCATGCTACTTGTGGATGATTGTAGCAGGTTCACATGGGTTTATTTTCTCTCATAAAAGGACCATTCCTTTGCTTGGTTGTTCAAGGATGAAAAGATGCAAGGGGGAAGAGAGCTTGAGCTCTTGCAAGCACACACACACACTCACAAAACCCTAATAGAGAACACACAAGGTGAGAGGCTGAAAATCTTCTACTTCTCTACTCAACACTCAACACTCCATATACAAGAATAAGAGTACACATAATATGAAAGGTACTCAACCAATACATACACAGGTTCTCTATAGTGTGAACCCGACTAAATGAGCTAGTGCTATAACTATGCCAGTCTCTAGAATGGCTGTCACACAGCCTGTCATCCCATTGGCCGCATATCTCCCATGATCTCACCAACCATGCCAGTGGTGTAAGTGTGGGGTCTATCCCCCAAGCGGGTCATCAGTGGCCACCGCCTCACTAGACGAGCTTGATATCTCAACACTCCCCCTCGAGCTCAACTCCATCTCATGTACACCAAGCGAAGCCCTGAATCTGCGGAGCTTCTCTATACCCAATGCTTTGGTGAAGATGTCAGCTACCTGATCCTCTGTGCTGACATAAACAAGGTCAAGGTCTCCTACCAAGACCTTCTCTCTGACAAGGTGGTAGTGGACCTCTATGTGCTTCGTACAGCATGAAAGACTGGGTTTCTAGCCAACTGTATACTGCTAATGTTGTCACAAAAAATGACAACTTGTCTATCGACTGATAGACCCAAATCTGCAAGTAGCTTTCTCAACCAAGCTACCTCACATGCTGCCATAGCAGCTCCTCTGTACTCGGCCTCTGTACTGGATAGAGAAATCGTAGGCTGCTTCTTGCTGCTCCAAGTCACAGCAGCACTCCCCAAAGAAAACATGAATCCACTGGTAGATCTTCTATCTGAGATACTACCAGCCCAATCAGCATCTGTGTACACATATCTCTGTCCCAGTCTCATACAATAGTCCACAATGCAAAGTAGACTTCATATACCTCAGTATGCGTCTCACTGCATCCAAATGCGGTTTTCGTGGAACTTGCATAAACTGACTCACCAACCCAACAGCATAGCTCAAATCTGGTCTGGTGATCGTCATGTAGATCAAACTTCCTACTATGCTCCTGTACATAGTAGGATCCTCCAAGATCTCTCCTGAATCTGCACTCAACTTGCCATTCTGATCCAATGGCACAGAAATAGGCTTACAGCCTGTCATACCATACTTGGTAGGTATTATGTGACTTTCATTGATGACCACACAAGGAAAGTGTGGGTATATTTCATGAAGGAGAAGAGTGAGGTGTTCACTCACTTTCAAAATTTCAGAGTTTTGGTTGAAAAGCAAACAGGGAAATATGTAAAGTGCCTAAGGTCAGATGGAGGGGGAGAGTACTTCTCCAATGAGTTCTCTGAATTTTTGAAGAAGAATGGTATTCGAAGACAGTTTACATGCAGATACACTCCGCAGCAAAATGGAGTTGCTGAGCGAAAAAACAGGCACATTGCTGAGATTGCGCGAGCATTGATGGAAGAGAAAAATATGCCGCACTGAGGCTGTTTCTACAGCAGTATACATCATGAACAGGACTCCAACTGCAGCCATACATGATGTAACTCCAGAGGAGAGGTTTACTGGCAGAAAACCAGATTTGTCTCATCTGAAAGTCTTTGGATGCATTGCATATGTGCATGTGCCAGATGAGCTGAGAACTAAGCTGGATCCGAAAGCTGAAAAATGTGTGTTTATTGGATATTCCCTTGAGCAAAAGGGATACAGGTGTTATAACCCTGCTACACGTGAGTTGAGGGTAAGCAGGGATGTTGTCTTTGATGAGATGAGCAGCTGGTATGGTGCTGAAAAAGAAGCTGTCGGGGCTGATGTGAGTGGAAGTGTGGTTGCACAGAATACAGGTCAGCAATCACAGTCTTTGAGTGGACCAGGAGAGTCCTCATCTAGTGGGTCTGTTGATAGACCATGGAGTGGTAGGCTGCGTCATAATACCAGTCCTGCAAATGTGATTACTACATCACGTAAAGGAAAAGAGAAAGTGGTTGAACTCCTTGGTATGCCTGACATTTCTGCAGGGCATTCTCATGTTGATGGAGAGTCTAGTGGCTCAGATATGAGCCTTGATGAGGAGCTTGGGATCCCAGCTATGAGAACACCTGGTGTAAAGAAGGCTATGGAAGCCATGAATGAAAAGCTGCGAAGATCAGGGAGAGTGAAGAACCCTGTGCAGCAGAGATTTACATATGATGGTTATGTGGCACATCACTATGCATATATGGAAAAGGTTGTGCAGGTTGTAGAGCCCACATGCATTGATGAGGCTGTTGGAAATGTGTGTTGGGAGAAAGCTATGGATGAGGAGATGGATGCACTATGGAAATGAAACTTGGGATTTAGTGCAATTTCCTGAAGGCAAGAAATCCATTGGATGCAAGTGGGTGTACAAAGTTAAACATAACAGTGATGGAAGCATAAACAGGTACAAGGCTAGATTGGTAGCCAAAGGATATGCGCAGACATATGGGATTGATTATGAGGAAACTTTCAGCCCAGTTGCCAAGATGGCAACGGTGAGAGTTGTGATAGCAGTGGCTGTGTCAAAGCAATGGTCTTTACATCAGATGGATGTAAAGAATGCATTCTTGCATGGGGATTTGCAAGAAGAGGTGTATATGTTGCAGCCACCTGGATATGAGGATGTGGGTCACCCCGAGCATGTTTGCAGGTTGAAGAAAGCCTTGTATGGCTTAAAGCAAGCACCAAGAGCATGGTCTGACAAGATTTCTGAATATCTTGTCACTATTGGCTTTCATGTAGCCAATGCAGATTTCTCATTGTATGTGAGACATGGTGATAGAGGAGTTGTGCTTGTTGTCATCTATGTAGATAACTTGATCATTACGGGGGACCATGATGCAGAGATCTTTGATGTAAAGGTCTTGCTTAGACAGAAGTTCGAGATGAAGGATCTGGGGGAGCTCAGATATTTCTTGGGCATTGAGGTGATTAGGTCACCACATGGTATTGGATTACTGCAGAGACAGTATGGCTTGGACATGCCTCCCATAGATATGGTCTTCGTAGGACTCCATACATCTGAATGCACAACATCTAGTGCGTTTCTGCTCACATATCTGTTACGTGGAAACACATGCTTTGTTTGCTTCCCAAATTGGCATGCTTCACATATTTTCTGCATACCTTCCACTTTAAATTTTGGCAGCCCTGTCACAATTCCTTTTTGTCTGCATAGACTTCAATCTCTGCACATTCACATGTCCAATCCTTTTATGCCAAATGTCTGTGTCTGCAACAATTCCTAAACCATTTGCAAACATTGCAGCACTCATTTCAGGCATGTCTACATTTAATGTAAACATTCTGCCCACTCTGTTGCCTTTTGCAACCAACCTGCACTTGTCTTTAAAATCTTCAACATAACATCCATCAGGGTTAAACCGAACCTGCAAACCCTGCTCAATCATCTGGCCAACTGAAACCAGATTCTTTGTTATGTTCGGTACATGAAGTACATCTGCAAGGTACTTCACTTTGCCATCCTGCATAGACAATGGCACATCTCCAATGTGGGCAATTGGATGAGCAGTGTCATCCCCTGTTTCCACAAAACCTGGTCTTTTCGGGTTTTTCATCTCCTTGAACCACTCCCCATGACTCGTCATGTGGTTCGAAGCGCCTGAATCCACATACCATACATTATCTTTTTGTGCTGCATCAACATTTTCAGACATGGCATTCACTACATGCTGCATAACAAACAACCTTTCATTATCCTCATTATTTCTGCTTGAGGATGCATAGTTGTTTTGTTGCACTTTCCCATTTTGCATGTCAGCCTACTTCTTATAACATTCTGCCTGCACATGTCCAGGCTTACCACAATAATAGCATTCACGTGCATCATTATATTGCCTTTGCCAATTTCCACGGCCTCTTTGACTCCCCCTGCCTCTGAATTTGCCTCTTCCACCTGCGTGTTGTTGTTCTTGTTGTTAACTCTGGGACTGTTGTTGCTGCTGCTGCTGACCATAATTTTGATTACCCGTTCGGCCACCTCCTTGACCGCGTCCATGGCCTCCTCTACCTCATCCTCTTCCTGAACTCGTGTAGAAGGCCTGTTGCTCTGAACTATTTTTGCTTTGTGAAGACTGTTGGTCTTCACCCAAGCTCTTCTCTTCGATAATTAGCATGGACACCAAATCTGTAAAGTTGGGAATGTTTTCCCGAGTCTGAATAGACGTCTTGAACGCCTTGTATTGTGGCCCAAGACCACGTAGACAGACTTCCACCTTGTCATCATCATCTACTGACACACCAATAGATGCAAGGGATTCCACAATACCCTTTATCTTTAGCGCATAGTCATTCACAGACATGCTCTTTTTCTCCACAGTATGAAGTTCATTCTTCAACTGTATCTTACGTGCCTTGGTATTTGTTTCATAAAGCTTTACCAAGGTGTCCCACACCTCCTTGGGGGACTTGGCATCCTGAATGTGCCCAATCATGGTGTCTTGTATACTAATGGATAGCCAATACATAACCTTCCTGGCTCCTTGGTTCCAGTCTTTAAACTCTTTCACATCTGCAGCAGTCGGATTTATATCCGGTATCTCCGATGCCTCTTTATGCTCACCTTCTATGTAGTCCCAATAGCCTTTTCCCATCAGGAAATTCGTCAACCTGAACCTCCAAGCATGGAAGTTATTCTTATCCAGCTTCTCAGCCACAATCTGTGTTATGCCATCATTAGACATCTTGCCAAACACACAATTTTACCAGAAACTGCACTCTGGTTTTTCCTGCACAAATGCTGTATTTTCTGCACAGTGGTACTGTACTACTCTTAAATGTCACAACCAGTGACTTCAATGTGTATACATACACCCAATGGCAACTGTAGACCTCTTTGCAGCACCCACAGTGTCTGCACAGTCAATCTGTCTTCCTATAGTTCTTAAAACAGAGTTCTGCAGAGAATCCATGACTTACCCACAGTGCTCGAAATCGCCTGCTTTCTGAAAAACGGAGATCCAGACGCGCCCGAAACGCGTTTTCGGCCCAGAAAATTTCGTCCAATAGGACAGTATAGTTTCCGTATAGCTTTACTCCCGCGAAGAAAGCTCCTCAATCAGAGATCGTTGCCGGTGCCTCCCGTAGAGCTCCCGACAAGGGTGTAGTCTCACCAACACAAATAGGGAAGAGTAGTTGAAGCTCTTACCCTCGTACTGCTTCCTGTGGTTCTCTTGCTTGCAGCTCAGCCCTTAGCACGAACCAGGCTCTGATACCATGAAAAGATGCAGGGGAGAAGAGAGCTTGAGCTCTTGCAAGCACACACACACACTCGCAAAACCCTAATAGAGAACACACATAGTGAGAGGCTGAAAATCTTCTACTTCTCTACTCAACACTCCATATACAAGAATAAGAGTACACATAATATGAAAGGTACTCAACCAATACATACACAGGTTCTCTATAGTGTGAACCCGACTAAATGAGCTGGCGCTATAACTATGCCAGTCTCTAGAATGGCTGTCACACAGCCTGTCATCCCACTGGTCGCATATCTCCCATGATCTCACCAACCATGCCAGTGGTGTAAGTGTGGGGCCTATCCCCCAGGCGGGTCATCAGTGGCCACCGCCTCACTAGACGAGCTCGATATCTCAACAAAGGATTGGCATGTTATGGTGGAAAAGGAGTCTGGATTGTTGGTAAAGACTATTCAGGCTGACAAAGGAGGGGAGTTTTCTTCTAATGCTTTTGTGCGATGCATGGCATCAAGTGGGAGCTGGCCAATAGAGGGTCACCTTTAGAGAATGGAGTAGTTGAATGAAAGAGCAGGACCGTGGTGGAGATGGTGAGGACGATGCTAGAGCATCGTGATCTTCCTCGTCCACTTTGGGGAGAGGCTATTGCTACGGTTGTCCATACCCTCAACCGATCTCCAACGACTTCAGTACCTAAGATGACTCCATGTGAGGCTTATTTTGGTAGGAAACCAGATGTCTCCCATTTTCGTGTTTTTGGGAGTGATGCCTATGTTCACATACCAAAGAAGTAGAGGGGAAAGATTGACTCAAAGTCCCAGAAGCTTGTTTTTCTAGGATATAACTCTCTTTCCAAAGGCTACACGTTATATGACCTAGAGTGGAATGAGGTTGTTGTTAGCATAGATATTGCCTTTGATGAGCATGTTCCAGCTTCCACTGTTGAGGAGCCACCACTTCTTGGAGAACCAAGTGAGAATGAGGATGATTCCCATGCTATTGTTCCAGCTAGCCAGCCTCAGTCATTTGTAGAGGTTGAGCCCGATGTTGGAGATGAGCCTTAGCAGGCAGTAGGATGCTCCACGTTCTGTTCAAGTACCAAAGTGGTTGTTGGACACCATTCGGGAGTCAGGTGTTACAGAGTATCCCTCCGAGTGGACCACGGAGGATGGACCTCAAAGATCGCGCAAAGTTTGTGATAAAAGTCAATCAGAGGAGCTTTTACAGGTGAACTATGCATTGATGTCTCGTATCATTTGGGACAAAGAGCCTACTTCAATTAAGGAAGGTCTTTCTCAAGAGACTTGGAGGAAAGCCATACAAGTGGAACTTGAAGCCATAGAGAAGAATATAACTTGGGATTCGGTTCCAAGGCCATCAAAATGGTCAATCATTGGTGTTAAGTGGTTCTAGAAGACCAAGTATATGTCTGATGGGTCGGTGGATAAGCAAAAGGCCATACTTGTGGCTAAGGGTATGCTCAACGGCCTGGCATTATCGACTATGAGGACACTTTTGCACCGACAATTAGGATGACCATGATTCGGTCAATTCTTGTCCTTGCCTCTTCTTAGCAGTGACTAGTGTATCAGATGGATCTCAAAATTGTGTTCCTGAATGGTGACTTGCGGGAGGAGGTGTATGTTGAGCAACCTCTAGGCTTTGAGGTTTTATGAAAGGCCTTGTATGGTCTAATTAAACGGGCTCCCGCGGCTTGGAACCAAAAGATTGTTTCTTTCTTTCTTAGAAAGGATTTCTAGAGTTTTGTAGATCCAAACTTGTCTCTCTTTTGGGAATGTAGTATGGTCCCCTTGATTATCCTCTATGTGGATGATCTTATTCTCATTGGCGGTCATGTGGAGCACATAGCTGATGAAGGCTACCTTGTGAGAGGAGTTTGAGATGACGGATTTGGCAAACCCAGAGGGGATTCTTTGTTTCTCAGCACCAGTATGTTCATGCATTGCTAGAGGCCTTAGGGATGGAGAACTGCAAGCCTATTTCATCTTCAATGGACCCGAATACCAAACTTAAAGTACACAATCCTTGGCTGATGCCTCCTTGTATTAGAAGCTTACTAGTTCATTGATTTGGTTGCTGAACACCAAATTGGACTTGAGTTTTCTAGTGGGGATGTTGAGCTCATTTATGCAGACACATTTGAAGACTCATTGGGACGCATGCTCGGGGGGGTCACTCGTATAAATATGTAAGTATCACGTGGGTTCAACAGAAGGACATTTTAAATATTTAAAACTTACAGAAATATATTTACAGAGGGGATTTATTTATTGTATTTTTTAAAAAAATTACAAATTTGAATAGGAAAGGATACATTATATTCACTAAAAAATTCACAGATAAGGGGCTTTTTAAATAGGCCTTGAACGCACGTGATATACAGGATTTACATATAGTGACCCCTCCCCCCGCGAGGACGCATGATTGTGGATCTTGCAGTATCTGTAGGGTTCGAAGGATCTTGGACTCTTTTATAACACTGGAGAGGGAACGAAGGACCGCGTCAGCCTCCGAGGTTGGAGTGACTCTGATGGGGGAGGATATCTAGACAACATAAGGAGATCTACTTCAGGCTATGGCTTTACCCTTGGCTTAGGAGTTATTTCTTGGAGCAGCAAGAGGCAGCCAACTATTGCCTTGTCTTCTACTGAGGTAGAGTATCGGGCTGCTTGTGGTACTTCTTGTTGCGAGGTGGTGTGGCTGTGGAGGTTACTTGGCGAGACTGGGTTTCCATAGAAGGAACCCACGGTCATCCCCAGTATGATAACTAGAGCTGTATAGCTATTGCTCGGAATCCGGTCTTCCATGCCTGGACCAAACACATAGAGATACAATATCACTTTGTTCATGAGAAGATTTTGGCTAGTGACATCTTGCTTATATTTTGTTGGATGGAGGAGAATGCGACGGACCTCTTCACGAAGCCTCTACCTCAGCAGATGCTCCATCAGCACTCTAGCTCACTGGGGTTAGGTTCCACATCCAAGAGCTGAAGCCTGAGAGGACGGGTGTTAGCAGTCATCTCCTGTCTGTACCATATTACTCATTAGGTAGTGAGGGCCATTGTTGTGGGTGTGCCCACCCGAGTAGGAGTTTCTCTATTTTTCCTCATTGTCCATATTTTCCTAGTTTTGCTAGTTGCGTGAGGGGACTGTTTGTGCTGGCCCACTTGATCTTTTTTTGGCCACCTGATTTTGTGTTGGCCGACTTGATCTATTTGTTGGCCGACTTCATCTGCTCTGTTGGCCGGCTGGCCTATTTGTTGGCCGATTGACCATTCATGGGCTTCTCTTGCTACTGTTGGCCTATTTTGTAGTGGTCAACCAGCAGCCCAGGGTGGTATATATACCACTCTTTCCCCCCCACTTCTTCTTATACTACTAGATTCTGGTCTATATAGAAGAGTTTATACCACCTTCTCCTCTCTTTCATTTCTGTACTTCTGCTCTTAGTACTTTGCTGCCCATTTTGACATCTCTCTCTCTCTCTCTCTCTCTCTCTCTCTCTCTCTCTCTCTCTCTCAATATATATATATATATATATGCATGCATACACACTATCTTATTAGATAAGGGTATTGCACTTTTTAAAAAAATACATGTAGGAGAGAACATAATTTCCATCACCCTTGTTATAAGATCGATCCAAGAGAACATAATTTCATCTTTAAATGCAAAGAAACGAATTTCTTGAACACAACCATAAAACTTGCATTTTAAAATAATATCAAATAGGTACATAAAGACCTAAGCCTCAGACGTTATCCTTAACATGGTGTCACATAAAGTGGTTACAGGCACACTAAGGTCTATTAACTCCTTAACATGGTGTCACATAAAGTGGTTAAAGGCACACTAAGGTCTAAAACCTCGAGAGGGCCCACCGAAAAATGATGTGCAGGAGCATGAGTGTTGAACGAATGGAGGTTTTCCATGGAAAATATACTAGTTTCTCAATTGAAAGTATTCTAAAATGTTATAAAAGCTGCTTCGAGTAGCTTTAAGATTTACGGAAGGGTGTCTTTAAAATCTGTAAATTGCGTTGAGAGGTTGAAATTGATTATTGAAATTTGAGGATGATCAGTTCCTAGATCGAAATCTGGTAAGTGACGATTTCACAAAAAATTCACAGCGGTACCTCTTGTCTGCGATCACCTCCATTTTTGCATGGAACAAGGTTCGTGACATGCAGGCAGTAATTACATGCCGCCCAACCTTGCCTCCAGCCTTTTCACTTGTCGCTCTAGCTTCTCCCCTTTGAGCATGGATCTCGCTAGCGTGTCCTTGAGAGCCTCCACCTGTGCGTCGTTCTTCCGAATCTCCGCGTGGAAGCTGGTGATGATTCCCTCGTAGGACTGCATGATGACATCCTTCTTCTTGCACAGAGAGCCCAAATCCACACCTCTGTGCGTCGAATGGCCATCCTGAGCTAACGCAGTGTGTTGATGATGACTCCGCTCATCCAGCTGGTCGATCAGCAGTAACCCCTGCTGCTGCTGCTGCTGCTGCTGAAGGTCAGAAAGCTTTTGCAGTTCTTCCATCATGGCTTTATCGGCTATCTCAATGCCAATGCGCTGTGCATCGACGTATGGATTCAGGACTGCTGCCTGCAGCTGCGCATATGTGCTCTTCAACGCACAGATGCTAGAGAAGATATGAGAAAGCAGGGTTTCCATAGCACGCACTTTGGGTAGAAGGCCTGCTGCAGGTTCATCAGTATTTTGATGGGTTGAAGATGCTGGAGCTATCTCAGAATCCTCGGAACCTATGGTTCTATGGTGCTGCTCCTCGTCGTTCAGCTCCTCCTCCTGATACTCCTTCGAGTGCTCCTCCCATGAGATCTTCGTCTTTGTGCTCAAAGTAAGCCCGGCACGTTTGTAGGCTTTGGCAACTTTGTGCATTAACACAGTCATGCGGCCTGATGCTTCCTTCGGTGGTGCAGCTGGATCTGGCAAGGCAACCATCATGATATAAGAATCGCCTCTCCAAATATATTTGGAAGCCGCTAATTAGCTATAATTATAATGAGGTTTTATCATAGCTGCAGGCTAGGCCCGTGGGGTGAGCTCGATATAAGAGATACTGAGAAGCTGCCAGCGGCAGCTAGCTGGATTAATTAAGCTGCAGAGCTGTGTAGTGGATGATCCTGTAAAGGCACGCCTTTTTCAAACTTAGGGAGCTCCTTTTTTCGCACGCCACTCTCGAGCACGTCGTCGAGTGGAGTCAGCATCACCGACCGCCAACTATTGGGCGCTGGCTCTTTCCCCGTGCGCATAATATGACGGTAGCACGAGAGGTGGTGCTTGCAGTCTATAAACACTGGTGGAGGAATCAGGAATACACCTCAGATACTTGGCGTCGCCACTGTTGCCTTTTGTGACTAAACGACGGTGCTCCTGTCCTATCATACAAAGACGTGTGTGGCATCAAACCAGCCAAAACCATCACATGGATCATCACTAAACAGCCAAACCATCATCGCATTCAAGGCTAGAATTTGAAGGTTGGGTACCTGTTCAAGGGGTCAAAACCTTCTCAAGAAAGGATGAAAACACAATTTGACCTTTGAAGGGAAGGATTTTGAGTAATCACACTTTGCACCGAAAGAAACATTCAAAGCATTTATAATCCACTTCAGCGAATTTGAATTTAGAATTTTATTTAGAGTGTTTTTTTAAAGAGTCTTAAAATTAAATTAAAATCTAAAAAGAAGTCCTTTCTGATCACAGAAAAATGAGGTAAGGCACCATTCTGTTATGACTAGCTTATTTAAAAAACTTTGCTTAGTCATCTGAACTTGTTACAACAAGCTTATTTAAAAAGTTTAACTTAGTCATCTAGTTCAATAGTTTGGAGGAAGCACAAGTTCCAAAATGTGCTTTATCTTTTATAGAGAAAGCAACCACTTCTTTCATCTTAGCCAAGATAGCAACTTCCAGAGAGTCTTCAGCATTGGAGTTGTCCACATCCATAAGATATTGTTGAGATAGTTTGAGGTCTTGGATATCTGCAGTCAATTTCTTCCTAGTTTCTTTCATACTGTTTTTTATCTGCACATGCATATGAAACTTGAGACTTGCCAATAAATTATTTTGAAAGACGTGAAGATTCCTGAATAACTAGATAGACCATAAATAACCAACTCTAATAGTATTCCATAGTCCTGTAGAATAACCAGGAGCTTCTCCAAGAAGAATTTCTTTCCATGAAAGGGCTTTTGGGTGGACTAGTTTGATATATTGATGGAGAAACAGCAGAGCGTCTTGAATTTTCCCATAAGTGAGAAAAATGTGGGGGATGGATTCAATGTCCCTCATGCACATCTTACAACGGCCATTACCTAAACCAAACTTCAAGGCTCTATAATTAGTCCAAAGGGCCCTATGCAGAATGAGCCATAGACAGCAGTCTTGTTGAGAACAAAAGACAAATTCATCTCTGTAAAATGAGGAATCGATAGCAACCTGTCATATCCTAACCAAGTATGGCCGTGAACCCTGCTAAATAGGATGTCAATATCATCTTCATTCAACCTAAACATTTCTTTCAACTCTCTTTTAGACAACCATCTTTGATGGTTATATACTCCCAAAGATCACCCCATGTACACAAACCCTTGTTGAGCAGCTTGCAAGTGGTAGGAAATAGATCCCTCGGGGGGTGCACCTTCAAATATATTAGTGTACCATGTGAGTTCAAAAGGAGGGGTTATTTTATTACTTGGGGTTACAATTTTGAAAATACAGGAGGGGTTGAAATATAGCAATCTTGTTAAATTAACAAGAGGGGGTTTTTAATTCAATATTATTTAGAAGCATCCTTTAACCCGTGGTAAAGACTCTTTTATAAAGGTCCATGTAGTGAGTTCAAATCTTGGACCCATGTGGGATTTTGAAAGTAGCATTTTGAAATAAATCCCTGGACCCAAGTAGTATTATGAGAAAAAATCCTAGACCACCTAGGACTTTTAAAGTAGCATTAAAAAAATCCTAGACCCAAGTAGTATTATGGTGGACCACCTAGGATTTTGAAAAGTAGTATTTTCAAAAGGTGCTAAAAAAAGGTAGATGAAATGAATAGTGAGATACACATTCAATTTGAAAATCTAAACATTGTTGCCATATATATAGGCAGTGATGTGTGTGAACACACTTAGGACCGTCGGGGCACTTTTTCCCTCTTTAGGAGGTTTTTTCCCCCAGCTTGTATATATGCCCATTATTCTAGGGCTAACTTATCTTTTGTACATTGACACAATCTAATACATTGTGTGTCGTATGCATTCTGCTTCTTCTCCAACTTTGTGTGCTTTCCTGCAACCCTAATTCCAACAATTGGTATCAGAGCAGGCATCGGCTTCCAAGGCTACGTCGCTAGCACCCTCTGACTCACGTTCTCCGATTGAGGTGAGCTTTCACGAGCACTTGCAGGTCCCTATACTCTGCAAATAGGCCCGTAGGATCTTGCGTTCTCAGAAATTGCATCTGAGGTTGTTTCGGGCTCCGTTTTTGCATTGCAAGTCCTGTACAGGTGTTTTCGTCATTTTGTGCAGAAATTTCGACAATACAATTTTTTGTAAAACAGGCATACGTATTCTATTGTGGACTGTGCTACATAACACGAGTTGTTTTTTGTTCAGTCTTTGCTCCATTACAGGTAGCTTTTGCATCAGTTTCAGTGGCCATGGCTGATAACAGCAATGATGTATTTCGCATGTTGTCTCTACTAATGACAAACTGGATGGAGACAGCAACTACCCACTTTGGGCATACATGATGCAGCATGTTTTGGTTTTTCAACATGCCTCTTATGCATCAGATTGTTATGCTTTGGCTGTGTCTAGTATGTGTGAAGAGGAAGAACCTCTTTCATTTGATGAGACACAAAAATCAGAAAATTGGTTAGCTGCAATGTGCAAAGTGAATATGATGCTATAATGAAGAATGGTACATGGTCTTTGTGTGATTTGCCTATTGGTAAAAAGGTCATTGGATGTAAGTGGGTTTTTAAGTTGAAACGAAAGCCAGATGGCAGTGTTGATCGCTATAAGGCTAGACTTGTTGCAAAGGGTTATGCTCAAGAAAAGGGTATTGATTTTGATAAGACCTTTGCTCCCACTTGTCGTATGACTACCATTCGTAGCATTTGTGCATTGGTTGGAATGTACATAAGTTCGACATAAAGACTGCGTTCTTGAATGGAGATTTGCATGAGGAGGTGTATGTATTGCAGCCTCGTGGTTTTGTTCAAAGAGGGCAGGAAAACAAAGTGTGCAGGTTGAAAAAGGCTTTATATGGTTTAAAGCAAGCTCCACGAGCTTGGTATGAAAAGATACATACATATTTGACTGCACATGGTTTTCAGAATAGTCCAACAGAAATCACTTTGTATATTAAATGTGTGGATGATGTACATCTAATCATTGCTCTCTATGTCGATGGCATGCTGCTCACAGGACCAAATGAGAGTCATATTGCTGATTTTAAGGCTGATTTGAATGCCTCTTTTGAGATGTCAGATTTGGGGCATTTGCATCATTATTTGGGGATACAATTTAAGCAGTGTGATGGAGGTATTGCTTTGTGTCAGACAAAGTATATTGAGACATTGTTGCGGAGATTTGGCCTTGAAGACTGCAAGCCTATTGCTACTCCAATGGAGACAGGTTTGAAGTTGAGTCTTCATGATGCTGGAGATCACTTTGATGTCACACTCTATCACAGCTGTTGGTTGCCTCATTTATGTATGCATTACAAGGCCAGACATTCAGTTTGCAGTCTCACAGGTGGAGTAGGTTTATGCATAGCCCAGGGTCTCAGCATTGGAAGGCAGTTAAACGCATCTTTCGCTACTTGAGTGGCACCATACATCTTGGGTTGTTTTATCCCAAGGGGGGATCGTTGCCGCCAGATTTACATGCTTTTTCGGACTCAGATTGGGCTGGTTGCTATGACACAAGAGTGTCCACAAGTGGTTTTTGTTTCATGCTCGGTAGCTCCTCATGCATATCTTGGTTGAGCAAGAAGCAACCTACTGTGGCCACTTCTAGTTGTGAAGCTGAGTACAGGGCAGCTTTCACAGCTAGTTGTGAAGCTGAGTAGTACAAGGCAGCTTTCACAGCTACGGTTGAGTGTGTGTGGCTCAGACGGCTTATGGTGGCTAACTTGGGTGTTGGACAGGAGTCTGCCACCTCTATCTACACTGACAGTCAGAGCGCATTGGCAGTTGCGAGAAACCCAGTTTTTCATGCTCGCACAAAGCACATTGAGGTGCATTATCACTATGTCAAGGAGAGACTCTCAGCAGGAGAGATCAGCTTGGCCTATGTGCCAACACAGGACAACCTCGCCGATCTTTTCACCACAAAGGCGCTTCCTCATGAGAAGTTTGAAGCTTTCCTCAAAGCTTTAGGCTTGCTCCCCTTTGTGGATTGGTCTACTTCGGGCATGGCACTTCCCTATACATGAGTGCTAGCTCTCATTCTTCACACCATCACTCCCAGGGGGGATTTGTTGCCATATATATAGGCAATGATGTGTGTGAACACACTTAGGACCGCCGAGGTAGTTTTTCCCTCTTTAGGAGGTTTTTTCACTTGGCTTGTATATACGCCTATTATTCTAGAGCTAACTTATCTTTTGTATATTGACACAATCTAATACATTGTGTGTTGTGTGCATTCTTGCTGCTTCTTCTCCAAGCTTTGTGTGCTTTCCTGCAACCCTAATTCCAACAAACATTATTTTTGAACATTACTTAACTCTCTCTCTCTCTCTCTCTCTCTCTCTCTCTCTCTCTCTCTCTCTCTCTCTCTCTCTCTCTCTCTCTCTTCATGCATACATTGCTATGGTTTTCTTCTTGTATGCCTTGTTTCTTCTTCACTGCCTTGCATACCTATTTCAGTAAGAGACATATTTCAATAAGGTAATCTAGCTTCCTAGAGTCATTTTGCAAGAAATTTCACCTCTTTTTTGCTTAATACTATTCATTTACAAGTAGTACAAGCTTCCAGAAATGTATTGCTAGAGATTGAAGTTGTATGATAATTAAGTGATTAAAGAGATTATAGATTATTTGTTAATAAGAGATTAAAGTGTTTTTTCTTTTATGCAGGGTATTTTGGGTTTTAGTTGCAAGTAGTGGGTTCTCTATTCTTGCAAGTAGTGGGTTCTCTATTCTTATTTGGCCACAATTGAATCTATAATCTCTCTACAAGTTGAGAATGTGGCTTGGAGAAGTTGAGATTATACATTATTTGTTGATAAGAGATTAAAGTGTTTTTTCTTTTATGCAGGGTCTTTGGGTTTCAATTGCAAGTAGTGGGTTCTCTATTCTTGCAAGTGAGTTTCTTATTTGGCAAGAATTGAAGCTATAATCTCTCTACAAGCTGAGAATGTGGCTTGGAGAAGTTGCCTCTTAAGTGGTAGAATCAAAATCATTGGGTTGTATTAGAGTGACGGGTGATTGCACCTATAGTGCAATACGAAAGGAGATTATGCAAGATGGCATTGTTAGGTGGTAAACAATCACCTTACTCATGCTTGTCCAACTTTATGCGGTTTCACATTCTTGATAGCCAAGCACATCAAAAGAGATACCTAGCTAATTGTGGATCAAAGGTGGAAACACAACCTACAATAGGAGATAGTGGAAAGGAGTCACAAGATGGTTGCAAGGATGCACTAACAATTCTTAGAGCTGTTGAGAGGATATGAATAATTTTAATAATACTCCTCATGAAGGTAAGCTACTAAACAACTATATTCTTGATCATGCAAGTTATCTTCACTTACTCTTTTAGGTTGTCTTTTCAAAAAGTTTTTGCTTATGTATTTGTTGATTTTGTAGGGGCTTATTTTTAACTTATTTACTTACATAAGGGTTGATTTTTAGTTGTTTGCTCATGTAGGGGCAAATTTTCAACTTGCGGAAGCAACTTTGAATGAATATAAAGATAAAAGGCTTGTCAAAGTGGCATGCAAGCATGATGGAAAGTGGCTACCCTTGTGTCCTTGAGGTTCAGATTTGAAGACACTTTTAGAACAACATATCCAAGGGAAAGCTCACATTATAGCATGTGACAACAACGAATCATTGGCTCATTCACCTCCAATCTTGACAGGACTAATTCCGAGGCGGCCAAGAAAGCATTTTGACAAAGATCCACATCAAAGATCTTTGAGTGATTTCCTAACATCAACCAAATTGCCACAGCAAGAGCATGTAAGAGCATCTTCCATTATTGGAGGTGATTCAAGCTTGCCTTCATTGAATCTGAATTTTTTGTGTTGGGGATTATGGCAACGTACCATGCATGTAAAAGGGGCTGATATTGATATAAAACCTTTCCTACATGATGTAGAGATGGGTCATGAGTGGTATTGTGAGCCCTACACTAAAGCTACTTTATTTGATGGTTCTAAGAAGTACAAGGTAGAAGGATGTTATAGACACATAGATTGCTTCGGATTTGAAAAGTTGGAATGTCCTTTGATAGTAACATGTGAATACAGTAATAAAAATATGGCTTGTGATGATTTTCGCATGAGGGTTTATAGAGAGTCTAGTGCCATTGAGAAGAGGGGAGGTAGGAATACAGGTAAAGGGAGGCGTTTAGATTTTCTTAGTATCAAAGAGCTAAAAAATGCCACACTTAAGTCTAGAAAGGACTTGAAAGAGGCAAGGAGGAAGCTATGGTGGTTGAATGCCAAAGTTGTAATGTTCTCTGTGAGGATTTGAAAGAAGCAAATTTTGAATGCATCAACAAAAAGGATGTGCGGCATTTTTGCAACAACATTATCGAGGCTCATAGGCAAGGCAAATTTGGGGGAAAATCAACTTTATGGGATTTTTTCCAAGATGTTGCCAAAAATGCTTTGAGGCCCAAAAAGGGGCAAAGGTTTACGGAGTCCACAAAGACCATGTTTGAAGTCATTAAGCTATGGGGTGGGCCACGTTTGCATGACTTTTTGAGTGAAAATCTTGGAGGACCATCTATATCTGCTACTACAAGAGGCAAGCAAGAAAGACAACTCACTTTAAAGCACGGGAGCATGGATATATTTTTGATGCGGTAGGCAAGATCTACATGGAGGCCAAGATCAAACATGGTGTCACATCAAGGGTGCCAATCATCATTGTTGAAGATGAGACAACCATCAAGCGTCGCATAAGGTAGACTTTCTTGAATCTTTAGCTATGTTTCTTTTCTTCAAAAATCTGAAATTTTTTATTCATGAGGTAAATTATGAGTTAATTGTTCACTACATGTTCATATAATGAGGATATTAAGTAGAGCTATATGTTTTGGTAGGTGGGATGCAAAGGATGATATGCTTATTGGATTTTGTGGAAGCAAAGAGGACAATCATCAATGCTCCTAAAATGATGCAACCATTGTTGGAGATGGCTCAACAGGATATGATAAAATAGTGGATGCATTTAAAAACCATGTGATGGGACACTATGCTAGACTTCTTATTGTTGTTAATCCTCTTCATGAGAGTCTTCCACGACTAGCTATGGTTGTACATTGCACATGTAATCATTTTGATAGTGGTTTTGTGAGAAATCAGTGGAATCTTGTGGAGACCATGTGGAATGCAAAGTTCAAGGAAACCATAGGACCTATAATAGGACATGCTTCGAATGGTGACAGTAGAGGCCGCAAGCTCATGCTTGAAGACTACCTTGGAAAAAATGATACACCGTTCTTCATTAATTGGTGTGGATGGAAGTTGATAGGTAAGATGGTAGGTAGAGATGTATACGGGTTACATGATTAGGACTTCGTACAGGGGGAAAGAAGTTGGTAAGTCCTCTTGACAGCCCCACTCGACAACTTGTGATTGGACATGTCTGGATCACACTCAACCATGTGGCTATGGTTTATAATTCATTCTCAATTGATGAGCACATGTTACGAGATGGAGACATACAAGGAAATGATCGGCATAGTTGGGGAGCAACTCAAAGAATTGCAAGTAGACAGGTGCAAAAGTGTATGCAAAAGTTACAAAAGAAAGAGAGCAGTATGCAAGGAACAAAGACGTATTTGTTGGTTGTGGTGGCTGATTATATTGACATTTTCTTATCACCATATCTAGATTTGAGGGAGCGTGTGGTGCTTGCAACCAAAGTAGTTTTCTATTTCAAGCTTTGGAGGTTATGGGTTCATCACCATCCAAGTTACAACTTAAAGAGAAATTTCATTAGTAAAGAGGCATATACAGATATTCAACTCATGTCAGTTTGTTGTGCTACTCATAAAGATGTTTCGAGACTTCTACCCGAGTCTCAAATGTTCGTTGCATCTCACAGGATCTGATGTTGTTGAAATCTATTTTAGCAAGATTGGAGGTATGGTTGGGCAAGAAAGAGCTTTTGATTTTGGCGATATGTTACATAGTGTTGGTAGTTTGAATAAGATTGCCATGCATGAATGTATCTCCGATGGGCTAACTTTCTCAAGGGCTCATAAAAAACAAGAACATATTTGGAAGGATCTGAACAAGTATGAAGGAGTTCAAGAAGCAAACTTAGGAGACTATGAGAGCGTGTCATCAAATGCAAAGTTGATAGATGCATTGAAAGAGGGATTGCAGCAAGCACAAGTGTTATGTGATTCCTTGGGTCTAAAACCTACTAAAGTTGAGGACTTAAAATGGTAGGAGCAACCTTGGGTAGATTCATAATCTACATGGTCATAGGTAAATGATGCTATGAGTGAGGTAGATGAGAATGATGACTTTGCTCAATCATGTAGTGATGACCTTTTCTCAAATGAGGATAGTGATGGAGATGATGAGGCCATTGCTCTTAGTGAGATCCGACATGAAGTTGATGGAATCCTAGAGGAGGCAAGTGCTGAAGTAGAGAAGAAAATGGTTAGCCTAGTAGTAGAGGTTGATGGAAAGTTCATCTTCAAGTCTACATTGGTAAGCCAATTGAATGGAAACTCAACACTATCAAAGGACTGCTTGACAAGGGTGCGACAGGGAATTTATTTCAGCCATGATTGAGGAAAAATCAATGTCTTCAAGAAATGGAAACTTTTTTGGGATTGGGAGTGATTGTGCGGTTTACTTTTATGATGATACACAAGGACAAGGACAAGGAAATCCAAAAAGAAAGGGCAAAGCCACAAACTTGAAGAAGGCGGAGAAAAGTCATAGCATATGGTACCTTGGAAGAGTCCAAAAGATACAAAAGAAGGTAGGACGCAGGTATGTAGATTACAAATGGGGTTTAGATTTGACCGATCGACCTCAAGGTCTAGAGATTTAGCTTGGATGGTATCAAAAGGTGAAAGGTCCACGTATGTACACATATGAGCGGCTCAAGTCTTATTAATCGAGATATAATGGCTTTTTCCTATGCTAACTATAAATATCCAAAAGCACATAATTTTAGAAATATCCTAAAGTGCTATGCTTAATTAGTAGATGGTGGTGTATAAAGTTGCCAATTATGGTAGCCCATGTGTATGGATGATAACATATAAAATATGGTCGTGTAAGGTTCCAAAGCCACATTAATTATTCTTGTGGCCAACTCCATCATAAGCATCCTTTTCAAGGACTTGAAATCTTTAAATTTTAATTTTACAGGAGGGGGGAAAATGTATAAGATTAAAATTTTAAAAATACAAGAGGTTTATTATAATATACCAGAAAAGTAACACGAGGTATGCATAAAATAGGGCAAAAGAGGTTACAAAGGGGTTTTAAAATATACCTTTGAATGCACGTGATACACATGATTTTTGAAGGTGCACCCCCCGAGATAGATCCCTCCCTATGTAACTCTGAATCATTGCGGAAAACCAAATGGAGTCCATATGAAATATATGAGCTTTGAACCTTAAATTGTTAGTTAGATTGATCCACTTCTTATAACTATTCCACAAATTTCTAACCAATTCACTCCCCTTGGGTTTTAGTGCTACTTTACTGACACACGGAGGGTGAGAAATGGCAGGTTCTTCCATCTAGGTAGACCAACCACTAAAAAAGAAGAAGTGTGATGGTGCAAGAGGATGGCCCATTCTTCATCAACATGGGATAGGCTTCTAATGATCCACTTTGCAATCTTCATTTAATAAACCCCTTTTGCTCTTTTCTAATCCAATCATTCATTAGGACTTGTTTGGGGTCTTCTTGGGCCCTTTATTAATTTTCCCCAAGCCTAATGACAGTCATTAAGGAGTGGTGCAATGGGAGAAGGCCATGTGGAGAAAAATGTTGGGTTTCCCTGCCCCTAATATGTAGGGGTCAAACTTGAATCATACGTTTTTTTTAAAGAAATTGGGCTGAAAAATGCAAAATCTTTCAATAAAATCAAATTTCCCACCTTTTTTTAATAAAGACAGCTCAAACTGGCATAAATGACCCCACCTCAAAAAGTGGGCTAGGGCCAGAAATGCCCCCCCCATCATTATCTCTCATTTAAAGCTACTTTTCCCTATCCCCACTCCCTCTTCCTCTCTCTAAAACTAGCAATTCGGTTTTGAGTCTCTCTCTAACTAAAAGAGTCTTTTTTGGCCTCCTCCCTCCCCATTCTGCCTTCCCCTTCCCTCCTAAAGTTAGATCTATCTTTCTGTGCCTTCTTGGCTATGGAAAGCTTGGAAAACAGTCCACTTTTTCCCCCATCAAGTCCATCCTCTCTTGCTTGCACACATTCTTCACTCTCCTCTTGCTAGCTTATACACATTCTTGACTCCTCTTGCCAGCTTATATGCTCTGCTAGCATTAGGTTGCAGAGATCTTCTTGGCTATGGAAAGCTTGGAAAACAGTCCACTTTTTTCCCCATCAAGTCCATCCTCTCTTGCTTGCACACATTCTTCACTCTCCTCTTGCTAGCTTATACACATTCTTGACTCCTCTTGCCAGCTTATATGCTTTGCTAGCATTAGGTTGCAGAGATCTTCTCACACACCTACAACTTCATAGCATTTAGCTTAATCGGTTAGCCAAGCATAATGAGTCGCCGACCTCGTTCAAGGGTGGAGTCCTTTAGCAGCAGCAACGAACAAGATGACACTGGCTTGTGGGTTACAAGCACCTTTGCAAAAGGAATGTGGGTGACGATGCGTCCAAGCACAAGGGGAGCCCACAAAGTCTCTCGCAGATACATAGGGTTAAAGTCACACCATTGGAAGGGCCGCATAGTGGATCTCAAGCAGGGGGCTGACGGAAGCAAGCAAGTGATGATCCAACACGTCTACAAGGCATCGCAACTCCGTGTTGACAATGCCAATCACAAACGCTTTCCTGCAAATTGTAAGTTTTATTTGTGCTTCTTGTTTTATGGGCTGCACTGAGACATGCTAATATCATTTCATGTTACGGAAGCTTGATTTTTTCAAGTGTGTTCTTGTAATGTTCTGTGCAGACATCTTTCCGTCGACATTTGTGGAATGGGAGCCTTTAGAGGCCCTTTCTGGAATCTTTGAGGCGCACCACTTTGAAATCGGCAAGCTACTATATACTGGTTGTTCGGCATCAGAGCTTTTAGAGCGCTCAGTTTTCTTCTTTCATGCAGAGTATATTGTACCCACGTCAAGAGATGGTTCTGGGACTCTATGGAGGCTCCCTACACCAAGTCTCACGGACCATGATTGGCCAAAGCCTGACAATACTTTGGTTGCACTAACCAGGCGTTGGATGGAGATTGATGTGTGCAATGCAATGAAGTGCACCTATGGGTCACATCGTGCGACTCTCACGTTCTTCATGCCTTTACATTTGTTTGTGTTTTTGTTCAAGGAGGCTGATGTTCACCGGACTCCTACAATGTGGATTGCAAAGGGAGGCACAGTAATGAGTGCCTTTCTGCCACCTTCGTGGGATTTGAAGGTTATTCAACATCAGGGTGACAAGATAAAGTGCATGGTGGTGTCGGAGAAGATGGTCGTTCGGTACCAGCTTGGAAAGCAACAACTCTCTATTATCTTTCCTTACAGACGTTGGAAGCTGACTGGAGGCGAATGGCAAGCACTCGATTCGGACATCAATGATGCAGAACAGCTTGATGTACATGTTAGCACGCAAGCTGATGTGTGGGATATCGTAGTAAATGCTGATTGGAATATGGCGAACCTAAGGGAGTACTTAGGCCTTAGAGGTTTGCACTGAAAGGTGACTTTTCATTTGTGATTCACAAGCCGCTTGCCATTTCGGATTCCGTCAGCCTCGGGAGCATCAATATTAGTGATGCAGACCTTGCGGATCATGATGATGCCACTGAGGTAGTACACCCAATTTCTTCCCTTCTTAATTTGTAATTTTTTGAAGTCAACTCATTCTTCTATCTACTTTGTAGACCGCAAGAGAAATGGACTGGTTTGCAAGCCGAAAGGGTGGAGCACGAAAGGAGGTGGAGGGGAAAGATGCTGCGCTATGGCACTACATCCCGAGCTTCAATGCCGAGATGCTTCGCGTAATTCACAACGACTTTTCAAATGATGCGCAAGCTGAATTTTTGAAGTGCAGAGCCCTAAGCGCCATCCTGTCTGAAGCCCCTATAGCCCAAAATGCCCATAAATGTATTCTTGTAAATAGGGAAGCAGCTATCTATAGCTTTGGTGATAAAAGTGCAGGGTCTTTCCTAGGATTTTGTGGCCTTAGCCTTGGACAAGGCATCACTGATGCCAAAGAGATAGCTGAACGCATTGGTGACAAACCATCAGTAAAGACTCTCACCCACGAGGCTTTCACCAAGCTCATCAAGCGAGTTGGCTAGATCCAATGTACTCATTTGCCTTTTGTGAAAATCAAACAATTAATGACATCAAGATGTTTTTTGAGCTGATTTTAAGTTTTATCTTCTTGATGTGTTTATATATTGTTGTCGTGTCTTGTCATGATGTTTCAATCAATTTTTGTGAACGCTCGTCTGCCACGGCTCGACGGGCCGATTTCTCCTGCGTATGGCCCCAAAAGGGTAGATCAGCTGTGCGGGGTGCGCCGGGGCCGGGGGGGGCCGGTGGTCGCGCCGTGGAACCTGTGTGCCACGGAGCGACTTTTGCCTGTTTGACCAGGTCAAACAGGCAAAAGTCGCTCCGTGGCACACAGGTTCCACGGCGCGACCACCGGCGCCCCCTCGCCAGGTCAAACAGGCAAAAGTCGCTCCGTGGCACACAGGTTCCACGGCGCGACCACCGGCCCCCCGGCCCCGGCGCACCCCGCACAGCTGATCTACCCTTTTGGGGCCATACGCAGGAGAAATCGGCCCGTCGAGCCGAGCCAAAGTCAAACGGGCGGTGGTGGCAGACAAGCGTTCACATGAGGTCGAATGTACATAGTGACAACAATTACATGCAAAAGACTACAATTACCTTGACAAGACGACAATCACTTGCAATAGAAAATAACTTTTTTGAAAATAGACATGGTTTTTCATTAATCAAATTGAGATTACAAAACACGGATTTGTTGCATTACAAAGGCTTCCCCTATCTAGTGAAAGAGAGCTTGCTCTCCATGGATATGCCTAGCTAGATGAAGATCAGATGGCTTCAAAGTGACACGTTTTGCATGCACCATGCACAAAACCGCGTCTTGGAAAAGCGAAACCAAAATATCCTCGGCACCTTGTTGCAGAGCGCCTAGTGCCGCCGCTTGCACACGATTGACATCCCGGCGCTAGTCGTGGATAATCTCTTTGACGAGATGCCCAAAAGGTGCCTTCGGAATAATTGGTGTGCAGGTCTTCTGATATTTGCGAATTTCTCTAAGGGCAACTATCCCTGGTCTCCACCTTTGCTTCTTCTGCGTTGTTGGGGGCGGTGGTGCTTGCGCGTGGCGAATCCAAGCTAGCGTGTCATTTTTAAACTTTTGTCCTCGCTGCTCTTGGAAGTTATCGGCGGAAGGGGGTTCTGTGCGTTTAGGAATGGTTTTCCCCTTCTTAGCCTTTATAGGTGTTGGAGTTTTCTTTGCCTTTGTTGCAGATGGAGTCTTCTGAGCTGCTCTCTGCTCTGCCTCCTTCCTTACTCGCTCCTCTTCATCTTTCCTTTCTTTTTCCTCACGAAGCCTCCGTGTGTTTGCTGCCCTGGCTTCTCGTTCAAGCTTTTGTCTCTTATTTTCTACTTCCTCAGCTGAGAGTTTTCTCTTTCCTTTACCAAGTGCACGAGCCAAGACTCTGTCTAGCATTGCATTGAGAATCCTATTGCTCGGCAGGTGCTCCCTTTCTACTGTGTCTTCATTTCTCCTCTTTGTATATTCTGCTCGAAGACTTTGTATAGCCGCTTCCAAAATTGTGTCATCTTCGTATCCGGCCATTCGCAGGTCAGCAACAAATCCGTGAGCTTTTCTGTTAAGCCAATCCTCCTCCGCAGCAAAGAATGCTAATCTTCTCTTGTTGCTTGCGGCGGCCTGAGCTTCTTCTACAGCCTTCTTATCTGCCTCCGCCTTCCTAACTGCCTCGTCTTCTTCCGCCTTCTTGGCAGCCTCATCCTCCTGTGCTTTCTTTGCTGCCTCGTCCTCCTGTGTTCTGATGGTCTCTTCGGCTTCTTTTCTTGCTCTCTCAGTTGCCTCCATGTCCTCTGCTTCTTTGTGTAATCTCTTCGCTTCTTGGCGTTCTTGGGCTTCTGGGCCTCTCGCTCAAGCCTCACACGCTCAGCTTCCAGATCCATTTGGGCTTGTGGGTAAATGTTTGGGATTTCAGTTCTATGTGCCACCGGTAAGGGCCCAAGGTCTTTGAAAATGTCATCCTGCGTATTGGAGGGAGGATCATTTGGGGGCTCCATGTGCGTGAGATATTAGTGCACGAGCAAGAGAGAGAGAGAGAGAGAGCGCGCGAGAGAGTCAAGGGGAGAGGAAGAGAGAGAGCTCACAAGTCAAGACTTTTAAAAATGACTATAAAACTCACTGATATTTATAGGGGGTCAAAATTACAAAAAAGTCAATTTACAAAATGAACGCGCCAAAAAGTGGCGAACAAGAATTATTGGGTGGGTAACCACACGCGGCCATTTCTTAGTCGACCACTGTGCCATTGCCTCGCTCTTTCACGTGCCATTGATGCATTGCACCCTTCTCTTTCGCCTTGCACCTACCACCTTCATGATTTTGCGCCTCAAAGACAAATTTCCGGCTCGCTTTTGGGCCTTTCTCCCAGTAAGTGCACGGTAAAACCAATTGAACATTTCCTGAAACGCATTGCTGCGAACCTTGCCACCGCCATGACCCGTGTTCTTAAAATAGGCCACCTTGGCTTGGTAATGTGATCGTTCCATGCCTTGGTTGCTCCAGAGTGCAAGAGACCCATATTCATCTAGAAAGAAGGAACTGTGCGCATAGAGAATATGCATGTAGTGTGTTATATGAGTTTCCTCCCAAGCATCGATCATTTCTTCTGTGAATCTGTCAATTGAAGTCTTGAATGTAGCTATCTCTGCTTCATCAAGATACGGGCGCTCAAGAAGCCTCATCATCTCATCACAAGCTTCCCACACATGTGCACGCTTCAATCCTAGTGTCGCCTCATTGCCTCGATAGGTTGTTACATCACAAATCTGCTTCCATAATTCAAAATGTGTATGGCTTTGAGCCTCACCATAGTTTGAGAGCAGGTGTCTTGCTTTTGCACCACCCATACATATCTTATTAGGGTTATCTTGGATACTTGATGGGTTTTTGCGATCCTTAGAGAAGGTGACAGCACCTGCGTGAAGCCCCACGGATGATAAAACAACTTCAAGCTCTTCGATGCCCTGTTCTCGCCGTGACTCTGGCTCCATGTTCCAAGCATAATTGATGTGGAGCATCAACAATTTGTCCAGAATTCTAAGTCTTGCGTGCAAGGTACACACATGTACTCGCGACAGTGGAATTGAAAGAATAGGGTTCCAAGTAGCATCCTCCTCTGCGCGAGATGGTGCCTTGCTTTGATTGCAGCTCATAATTCCATTGAGCCAGACGTGCATACCCTTCCCTTTTTGTAATTGATTTGAGCCCTTTGCACTTGCCTGCTTACGACCTTTCACCTTGGTTGCTTGTTTGGCCTACCCCACTGCGACACTTGGCATCCTTGGATGACAACAAAAGATGCATGGAAACAAAGTGTTAGCACCGCTTTTAGTTCCCAACATGCATTTGAGGGTCTTGAGATCACCACCAAGGTGCCACTCTATTTCAAAGTGACCAGTGCCAGGCACATGCAAGACTTCACCATTTGATTGCCTGTGTATCACTCCTTGAATACCTGTACGGGTGAAGTACCACCTCAGACTGTCATGGTCCTCGTGCGGAAGGGTCTATGCCGCCTGCCACCATATGTTCTTCTCAGACTGCACTCCAAAGTAATCTTGCTTGCGTCGCTTTGTGTGCAAGTTATTCTCCGCATCACCTGTTTCATCTTCGCCGTCTAAGCTCTTTCGCTTCAATGCCCTGCTCATGAGTGTCAGACTTGTACGTTCCACCCTTTGGCCCTTTACAACCTGACATTCATCCAATTTGAGGACAAATATAGCCTTTCCATCCGTCTCCTCTAATGTCATATCATAAAACTGAATCATAGCTCGTTGAAGCGCCTCCACCTTGACGTAAACATTGTTAAACTTGTTGTAAGCAAAATCTTTTGAATTTGACATTGGCATGCTACCATCCACCCATCTGTATAGCCGCCTAGCAAGTCGGCAATATTGTTGTTTGCTGACTTCCTTGCCATAACTATACTGTATGGTGTTGGAAGTATAGATCGTGTCATTCCTTTGCCTCGTAGACGTGCTGTGATGCAAGTATACAAAGCCCTGTATCCCTTATCACTGATACCTGCTATGTCACACACAGTGAGCATGTCAACGGGACTGACAATCTGCTCGAATTCCTCGAGAAAATACTTTTGAATCCTGTCACGCACCGCACCATTTACTGGATTGGTTATCATATTGATTACTTTCTGCTCTGGAATAATGTGCTCAAGGATAGACTCCTCAGTATTGGAACAACCTAATATTGCTTTAGCACATTCCCTGGACATCACATAGTTCAGAGTCAATGACATAACTATATGAAAAAGGAATGTAATGCTAGTTTTGAAGCTGTGATTACCTTGTTTGACGCACACGTCGCTTGCGAGCCCCCCCCATCTTTGGAAAGAAGACTCAGAGGCTTGCGCTTTCGCTGCCTTGCATTATATCCCACGGGGAGGTGAGTGAAATGATCGACACGTCGGCGAAGGTTCTGAGTTGAGTTTCGAAGACGGAGATAGTTCTCTATAGCTCGATCCCTCCTTTCCACACCTTTATCAAGCTTCATCTTCTGCTCTACATCCTCCTTCTCTAGATCCTTGACTCGAGCCAGCATATGTTCCTTTGTGGCCATGAAAGTTGACGCACATTCTTCCTTTTCTGCCTTGCATAATTTTAGAAGCTTCCTGAGGTGATTTTGATTTGAGAGTTCCTGCAAGTACAAAGAATAGAGCCTCTGACAGTACCCTAAGAAACCATTATAACCATCACCCAAGAAGCGTACGACCTGCGTGATATTACGAAAAGGGGGAGGTGCACCAGTCTGTGGATCAAGGGGATAAATGCTTCCATCAGTCCAAAGATCAATGGCTTTTGCACCTTGAAGTCGTAGCACCTCAGCAGGAATACATCCCTTCGTTCGACTACTTCGCATTGTGGCATACTCCTCATCTAAGTCCACGTGCAAGCGAAACTTTGATTGCTTGTTGGTGATGTCCCGTAGAGCCATTGTACCTAGCAAATGGAGATGGAGATGTAGATGGATACAGAGATGGAAATGTGGATGGTGATGGAGATGTAGATGTAGATGGATACAGAGATGGAAATGTGGATGGTGATGGAGATGATGGAGATGGAGGATGGAGGTGGAGGATGGAAATGTGGATGGTGATGGAGGAGATGAAGATGGAGATGGTGATGGAGATGGAGGTGGAGGAGATGCAGATGGATATAGAGATGGAAATGGAGGCCTTGAGGAGATAGATATGGAGAGCTTGCTAGTGATGGAGATGGAGAGCTTCAGCTTGCAAGGATGTGTAGATCTGTACCTTCAAAGGAGGGGATGGTGAGCTCTTCCATGAGAGCTCGTGGAGAGGATGATATATATGGAGAGCTTGCTAGTGAGATGGAGATGGAGAGCTTCAGCTTGCAAGGATGTGTAGATCTGTACCTTCACAAGAGGGGATGGTGAGCTCTTCCATGAGAGCTGGTGGAGAGGATGATGGAGTAGGAGGTCCAGATCTACAGGCCATGGCTCCTAGAGAGAGAAAAAGAAGCCCTTACCCAAGTAAAACACCCTAAACGCGTTTTAGAGAGAGAGTGGGATCTGCAGCACCTCCAAAAAGGGAGGGAACAAAGTGACGAAAATTTTCAAACATTCTTTGTGAAAGGTACTTCACTACAAGACAAAAAGGCAGTTAGGTCCATATTCCTTCCCAAGGACAGAAGATCTAATGAT
Source organism: Cibotium barometz (assembly GCF_041138505.1). NCBI lineage: Eukaryota > Viridiplantae > Streptophyta > Polypodiopsida > Cyatheales > Cibotiaceae > Cibotium > Cibotium barometz. The sequence continues at coordinate 48,552,089 of NC_141046.1, read as the reverse complement.
TAGATTACCTTTTGGCCTATTTTCTTTTTTGTAGAAAAGGAAAAATGCATTTTCAGGCCTAGGCCACTAGCTTGGTCAAAGCTTGATTAGCATTTTAAGCATTTCACTAAGTGTCCAAATAAAAGGGCCCAAGAAGACCCCAAACAAGTCCTAATGAAGCTGCCCAAAAGCCATCTAGCTAAGAGTTTAGCAAATATTTTGTAAGAAGAAGAGAGCATGGGGATAGGTCTCCAATTGCTCCTCATCGATGGCATCCTTTTTATGAATGAGTTTAATGACCCCTTCATTAATGGAGGAAGGGAGGGCTTAAATGAGAAAGCTTCCTTCCACACGGCAAGGAGAGGATGAATCAGAAAACTTTGAAAGCTTTCTAAAACTCATTAGGGAGACCATCTCTTAGGGGGTTCACCTTTAAGAAATTTTATGTATCATGTGCGTTCAAGGGGTATTTAAAAAATGGCTTACACTTACAAACTTTTATGAATAAAATGAGCCTTTTTTCATAAACTTACGATTTTTTTTTCAAAATTGGTTTTTAAAACCCCTCCTGTAAATGTGATTCTGTAACTTTTTTGAATTAATATACCCCTCCTGATGAACTCACGTGCTACATTTACATATGTTTAGGTGAATCCCCTGAGGACCACCTAGTCCTGGAATTTTTCCAATTTTTAATGAATCAATAGCCCCTTAAATCTCTTTTGGGGGAGATGTCTCTCTCCAAGAAGGCTTTAAGGAAAGGAGGCACAATCTTTTTTCTACACTGAGCAATTTTGACACAAGCCTCCTAGCTTTCCCCTCTAGCGAGGAGAAGGAGCTTGGCTTATCTTTTATCCTAGTATCTCCATTGCTTCTGTTGGAATTAGGGTTGCAAGAAAGCACACAAAGCTTGGAGAAGAAGAAGCAAGAATGCACACAACACACAGTGTATTAGATTGTGTCAATGTACAAAAGATAAGTTAGCCCTAGAATGATAGGTGTATATACAAGCCGGGGGAAAAAACCTCCTAAGGAGGGAAAAAGTGCCCGGCGGTCCTAAGTGTTGAAATATACAAGTGAATAGGGTGTGTGTGGGAACAAGCTCTTGGATAGAGGCTGTAAAAGAGGAGATGTAATTGTGAAAGAACCTGTGAAAAGGTTAGAAGAATCTACTGGGAGAGAATAATGGGTAGCATGAGGGAATGTAGGAGTGTGGAGATATTCTGGGAGATATTCAGGGAAAAGAGAAGAGGTGGAGAGAATCAGGCAAAAGGTGGAGATATTCAGGGAGTGAATCATGGAGAAATCAATGGGATTTGATGCTTGATGTAAACTCTATAAATTGAGGCATAGCCCTAATGAGAATTTGCTGGTTTTTGAGTATCCATGCCTACATTAATCTATGTGCTAATTATTCACTAATTACGTCTTAATCATTTGCTAGGAGGACCTTCACTTGCCACAAATGTGAAAAGCCAGGACACATGGCGAGAGACTGCTACAGCAAACCCAGTGAAGAAGGAACGACATCGGCAAACTTCATGGAGGCTCCAAGGGAAGTGGAGTCGGATCATCTTTTCTGAGAGAGAGAGAGAGAGAGAGACCCCACAACCCAATGTAACCTACCCCAATAAAGTAAAACCACCTCTGAGCCACCGATGATGTAGGCCAAGTGGTAGATGTATGTGTGAGCACTTTAGTCAAGGTCGCGGGCACTTATAGTAGCCTTGGACACATAGAGAGAGAGAGTGTCAAGGACTATGGAGTTTAGGGACTTGAGGCACTGGTCGCGGACTGTCAAGTAAGAGAGAAACTTGATACAGGGTCCAGTTGTGCTGAGATAACTTGAGGGGAGGAGTAGACACTGGTCGCGGACTACCAAGTAAGGGGAGGCAAACTTGGTATAGGGTCTAGGTGTACTAGGAGTATTCACTTAAGGGGAGGTGTTGAAATATACAAGTGAATAGGGTGTGTGTGGGAACAAGCTCTTGGATAGAGACTGTAAAAGAGGAGATGTAATTGTGAAAGAACCTGTGAAAAGGTTAGAAGAATCAGCTGGGAGAGAATAATGGGTAGCATGAGGAAATGTAGAAGTGTGGAGATATTCTGGGAGATATTCAGGGAAAAGAGAAGAGGTGGAGAGAATCAGGCAAAAGGTGGAGATATTCAGGGAGTGAATCATGGAGAAATCAATGGGATTTGATGCTTGATGTAAACTCTATAAATTGAGGCATAGCCCTAATGAGAATTTGCTGGTTTTTGAGTATCCATGCCTACATTAATCTATGTGCTAATTATTCACTAATTACGTCTTAATCATTTACTAATCACTTTGTTAATGATTTTGATTCTAGTGCATGATCCACCATAGCTCATCATTTTGCTCAAATTTCAACACTAAGTGTGTTCACACACATCACTGCCTATATATATGGCAACAAATCTCCCCTAGGAGTGATGGTGTGAATGAGAGCTGGCACTCATGTATAGGGAAGTGCCATGCCCGAATTAGATCAGTCCACAAAGGGGAGCAAGCCCAAAGCTTTGTGAAAAGCTTCAAACTTCTCACGAGGAAGCGCCTTTGTGAAAAGATCGGCGAGGTTGTCCTGTGTTGGCACATATGCCAAGCTATCTCTCCTGCTAAGAGTCTCTCCCTGACATAGTGATAATGCACCTCAATGTGCTTTGTGCGAGCATGAAAAACTGGGTTTCTCGCAACTGCCAATGCACTCTGACTATTAGTGTAGATAGAGGTGGCGGACTCCTGTCCAACACCCAAGTCAGCCACCATAAGCCGTCTGAGCCACACACACTCAACCGTAGCTGTGAAAGCTACCTTGTACTTAGCTTCACAACTAGAAGTGGCCACAGTAGGTTGCTTCTTGCTCAACCAAGATATTCATGAGCTACCGATAAGCAAGCATGAAACAAAAACCACTTGTGGACACTCTTGTGTCATAGAAACTAGCCCAATCTGAGTCCAAAAAAGCATGTAAATCTGGCGGCAACGATCCCCCCTTGGGATAAAACAACCCAAGATGTATGGCGCCACTCAAGTAGCGAAAGATGTGTTTAACTGCCTTCCAATGCTGAGATCCTGGGCTATGCATAAACCTACTCACCTGTGAGACTGCAAACTGAATGTCCGGCCTCGTAATGCATACATAAATGAGGCAACCAACAGCTGTCTGATAAAGTGTGACATCAAAGAGCATCATGAAGACTCAACTTCAAACCTGTTTCCATTGGAGTAGCAATAGGCTTGCAGTCTTCAAGGCCAGATCACTGCAACAATGTCTCAATATACTTTGTCTGACACAAAGCAATACCTCCATCACACTACTTAAATTGTATCCCCAAATAATGATGCAAATGCCCCAAATCTGACATCTCAAAAGAGACATTCAAATCAGCCTTAAAATCAGCAATATGACTCTCATTTGGTCTTGTGAGCAGCATGTCATCGACATAGAGAGCAATGATTAGATGTACATCATCCACACGTTTAACATACAAAGTGCTTTCTGTTGGACTATTCTGAAAACCATGTGCGGTCAAATATGCATGTATCTTTTCATACCAAGCTTGTGGAGCTTGCTTTAAACCATACAAAGCCTTTTTTAACTTGTACACTTTGTTTTTCTGCCCTCTTTGAACAAAACCACGAGGCTACGATACATACACCTCCTCATACAAATCTCCATTCAAGAACGCAGTCTTTATGTCCAATTGATGTACATTCCAACCATTATAGCTACCAAAGCACAAATGCTACGAATGGTAGTCATACGACAAGTGGGAGCAAAGGTCTCATCAAAATCAATGCCCTTTTCTTGAGCATAACCCTTTGCAAACAACAACAAGTCTAGCCTTATAGCGATCAACACTGCCATCTGGCTTTCGTTTAAAAACCCACTTACATCCAATGACCTTTTTACCAATAGGCAAATCACACAAAGACCATGTACCATTCTTCATTATAGCATCATATTCACTTTGCATTGCAACCAACCAATTTTTTGATTTTTATGCCTCATCAAATGAAAGAGGTTCTTCCTCTTCACACATACTAGACACAGCCAAAGCATAACAATCTGATGCATAAGAGGCATGCTGAAAACGTGAACGAGTACGACTAGAAATAGGTGCATCAATTTTACTATCACGCAATGTTTGCACCAGCCATTTAGGCATACCTCTAGCCTGCTCATTTTCAGCCCTATCCTCATAAATTACATCCTGTAAATCTGCACCAGAAATAGGGTGATCTATGATGTCATTTGAAATCTGCATAGGCTGAATATTTGCCTCATTAGGACTTACATTTGAATTCCCACCTGTAAACAGAGGCAACAACGTATCACATACATCCCGTGAGCTCACACCTGTCTCTTTGGTTCATGATAACAAAGGTTGCACAGTATCTTCCACAAAAACAACATCTCGACTAATCAAGATATGCTTTGACTGCGGATGATACAATCTGTAACCCTTGCTCTCAGCACTGTAACCAACAAAAATGCATTTGACAGCCTTATCATCCAATTTTCTACGTTGTTGCACAGGCACTAAAGTATAGGCCAAGCAACCAAAGACACACAAATGACCAATAGAAGGCTTCTTGCTATGCCAAGCTTCGTATGGAGTAACAGACTGCAAGGCCTTAGTGGGACACCTGTTGAGTACATATGTAGCACACATGACAGCCTCAAGCCAAAACGCATGTGGCAAAGCTTGGCTCTTGACCATACATCGTGCCATCTCCATAAGTGACCTGTTTTTCCTCTCAGCAACACCATTTTGCTGAGGGGAATACGGCACTGTACATTGGTGTTTTATCCCACGACTAGCCAGAAATGCATCAAACTCTTTAGACATGTACTCTCCCCCTCGATCTCAGAACGGAGGGTGCCCACATTACAATTGGATACATTTTCAACCATAAGCAAAAACTGTTTGAAGCACAAAACACTTCGGACTTTGCCTTCAGTGGATATACCCATGCATGCCTAGAGTAATCAGTAATGAAAGTCACGAAGTACAAGTGTTTACCAAATGACGGAGTTTGCATAGGCCCACATACATCACTATGTACAAGTTGCAATTTGCGAGTGGCCCGCACAAAACCATCCTTTGGAAATGCAGAACGCTGCATTTTGCCCAAAATATAGCCTTCACAAACATGTTTTAATGGTGCCTCAAGAGGGGGCAATGAAGCAACCATATCAAATTTCTGCAAACGCAGCAAACTAGCAAAGTTCAGATGACCAAAACGAGCATCCCATAGTTTTGCATCTGAAACTGCCTTTTCATCAAAAACTGCATTTGTTGAATCTTCCACACACTTGTCATAAGAATTGAGCCTATATAGCCCATGAAACAAAGTGCCAGATGTAATAATCGTATCACCAGAAGTCAAATCATGAATAGTACATCTGTCATCCACAAATTTGACTACAAGTCCAAGTCTAGCAAGCACAGAGACAGACAATACATTCTTCTTTATCCCTGGCACATACAAAGCATTTGAAAGTATGAAAGTGCTACCATTTGCAGCAGTAAGAATAATTTTACCAATGCCCTTCACTAGGTAAGAAGCATTATTGGCACATGTGACAGTATTCCCATTAGGGACAGCCTCAAGACAAGTGAACATATCACGATGCGAGGTAATGTGCTTTGTAGCACCACTGTCAAAATACCATACATATCAGAGTCAACAGAAACTGCCAAACATGCATCATGTACAAATGGGTCATACTGGCAATACACACTAAACGCCCATTCTGTATCCTGCACAACATTTACAGAATCTGCATTTGTAGAAGCATCCGCTATTGTGGTTGCATTTGACTCTTTCTTCTTTGCCTCTTTAGCCTTTAGCTTAGGGCAATTCTTAATGACATGATCAGTTGCCTTACAATAATTGCACCTGATTTTTTTCTTGCCTTTATCAAGAGCCTTCTCAGACCTATTGTTGCTACCTGTGGAAGGAGAAGAAGTTGCAGACCTACTAACAAGAGAAGAAACAGTGGAAGGGGCTGCCTTACCACTTCTTCTTTGCTGGGCAACAACAAATGCCTGATCAACTGCACGCTGCCTAGCCCTGTTTTGCCTAGACTGCCCTTCTTGCAAGAGCTTATTTTGACTAAAGTATCATACTTGACAACATCAGGTCTGTCCTCAAGTAACAAGTCTCCACGTGGAAGCAAAAGTCTGATATGACTTAGGTAAAGCATGAAGAACAGTCTGCACAAGAGAATGATCAGGAATAATCTCACCTGCAGAAATCAACTGTTCCTTGAGATCTTTAATCTCAGCAAGAAAAACATTCATGTCATCATCTTCCTGCATAATCTTTGATTCTATCTCTTTACGTAGGTAAGAGATTTTTGCCTCGTTACGACTTGCATACCAGCTAGAATATCCCAAGCCTGTTTTACTGTTTTAGCTGAACGAATATGTGGAGTGATGTTACGTTTGACAGAAAGTGCAATCAAGGCATGAGCCTGCACATCTTTACCATCCCAACGAGCTTGTTCAGCAGTGGGTAAAACAGCAGCAACATTAGAGCTACTAGAACCTGCAACATCCTCAACAGATCCTACATCCAGAGAACCTAGACGTACATCCATACCCTGCACAATGTTCCACACTCCTTTTGCAACCAAAACATGCTGCATCATGTATGCCCAAAGTGGGTAGTTGCTGTCTCCATCCAATTTATCATCAACAAACATGCGAAATACATCATTGCTGTTATCAGCCATGGCCACTGACTGAAACTGATGCAAAAGCTACGTGTAATGAAGCAAAGATTGAACAGAAAACAACTCGTGCTATGTAGCACGGTCCACAATAGAATACGTATGCCTGTTTTATAGAAAACTGCACTGTCAAAATTTCTCAATCGGAGAACGTGAGTCGGAGGGTGCTAGCGGCATAGCCCTGGGAGCCAATGCCTACTCTGATACCAATTGTTAGAATTAGGGTTGCAGGAAAGCACACAAAGCTTGGAGAAGAAGAAGCAAGAATGCACACAATACACAATGTATTAGATTGTGTCAATGTACAAAAGATAAGTTAGCCCTAGAATTATGGAAAAACCTCCTAAGGAGGAAAAAAGTGCCCCGGCGGTCCTAAGTGTGTTCACACACATCACTGCCTATATATATGGCAATAGCTTCCATTAGAGTAATGTTGGTGTCCAGCTCCACCCATGCCCCTCCTTTCTTCTACAAGGCACTCTTTAACTAGGATAGTTCCGTTTCGTTAGGGTAATTGCCATGTACTTCTTGAAGAATTAATCAAACTCACATATACAGCATATTGACAAGATTAAAACATAGCATAGAATAAGAAATAGAGTAAACATTACCATCAATACACTATTGGGTGAAACCTCTCCCCTCATGCATGCAGCTCCTTCATTTACAACATAAGTATTTTGAAAATTGTATTTAATATATAGCCTAATAATAGTTTAATGTACAAAATTGGGCTTGCTTTTTCACTTTTACAAAAATAGCTCAAGCACTAGAGCTTGTTCACACACTAAGTGTAAAATAATTGAAACTCTTGTAACATATGTGAGCAATTCCACCATGCACAAGCGTGCATCAATAATATGTACAATCATTTGGCACGTGGCCAAAAAAAATACAAAATAATAATAATTCGAGATGATATAAATAAGATCCTCCATGTGCGACATGCATACTGTTCATCACCTATCTCACAAATGTAAACACATTAGTTGTTCTAATTGATTGCTATCTCCATAATAATTAATCTTAATATAAAAATTTGATTGGCACAAACACAACATACACTCACAACTTGTTACACTACGATAAGAGTATCATTATACACATCATCTAGCATGGCATGTATTACCACTTGTTACACTTCAATTAGCATGGCATGTCATCTTCATAAACTACTTGTTACGCTTTGACCCTGTGCTGTTGTCTAGCGTAGTCCACTTGTTTCACTTCGACCACACACACCCATCAAGCATGGCACTACTTGTTACACCTCAACAACACACACCCATCAAGCATGGTCTCAAGCTATACCAATAACACTAGGAAACTAGTATTTAATGTGGGGTCACCCACAATACCAATTCACTAGAATGGTACACTAGCATCAAGCGTCCTCGTTCAGATAAAGGGTGGACTTTATGTAACATCCCTCCTGCTTGGAGTAGCAACTAACCTCAGTTGCGTGTTTGCTTATCGAGCACAAGAGATCAATATCTTACAGTATATAAAGTCTAGTATCTTCTCTAATTATGACAGATAGATAATGAATCAAGGAATTCTATCTGTAATAAATTTTAGTGTCCCATACCACTAGAAATTATCCCACATAAATCTAAAGATACATATCGGAATCCTTCACATGGGATTGATCTTGTGTCCCATACCACAAGACTAATACATAGTGAAAATTTCATAAAGCATAGTTCAAGATAGAAGGGTCGGTTCCTCCAAGAAGTTCTACTTTTGATGCATAAAAACTCTCCTTGAAGTTTACAAAAGTCTTAAATAAAATTTATTGTAAAAATAATCAAATAAAATTAACATGTTACCTTAGGAGTCAAAATACTCGTCGTAGTAGGGGTATTCTTTATCATCATCATCGATCTTATTTATTCCAAGTGAAATAAACTTTGACATGGACCATGGATGATTTGATGCAATATGTCCAATCTCATTGCACTTGTAACACTACTTTGAATCATCTTTATTAGCTTGTTAAGAATCATGAACCTTGGTGTCAATAGCTATGTTATTGCCATTGAGGGGAAGAGGATTCACGATCAAAGAGAAATGTGAAAAGACAAAGATTGTAAATTTGAAATACAGAAATGAAAATTTGCTAAAATAATAATACTTAGCTCATTTGACATTAGAAGAATTTGAAACTCATTTTGGGGCCCTATAAGAAATTCTTAGTTTCTTTATTTTTCTCATCTCCAAAATGCATAAAATCGAAAAGCGCATCCAACAAAAACAATAAAATACATGCACTAATTGCAAAAAGTGAATCTGTAGAGGAATAAAGAAACTGATGTGCATTTAACACAAGGGAGTAACTCACGTCGCATTTAAGACTCTATGTGCTCATAACTACCTTCGAATATTCCATAAAAAATCTTTGTTCTTTTGAATATTTTAGACCTTTACTCTGCCATTGCAAAGTTTTGATTCATGAAGAGGTGCTGCATTGTGAGAACGTAGAGAAAAACAATGGCAACCTACAATCAAGCGACTAAAGAATCTAACAAGAAGAGGCTATACCATCTTCACATGGACTTACAAGAAGAGTATGCTCCTCTTCAAAAACGAAAAAAAGATCCAAGAATAGATGCCATGCACTCGGAAAAAATGAGGAGAGAAGGCCTGCACCATATCGACTTATGGTGTGATGGAACAATCTACCCTAAATGCCCAATCACAAACTCCACTCCTCCTTTTTCCAATCCAACACAACTACTGAAGTTTGCAGGTGATGGCCAATCCAATCTGCTTTTGCTGATATGTATAGGTGTCTATACCAACAAGAGGAACAAGACAAAGCTCACAAGGTTGTTGAGTGTCACAACTGAAAGAACAAGAGAGCAATGTGATCTAAGTGGCACGACCGTAAATACCTTGCTTGCATGATGTAAATAAAAGACCTTTAATTCAAAAGTAAGGCACTGGTTATGATACCAATAGTTCAAAAAAGCATTCATAGACTTCTTAAACATATATGAAAGGTGAAAAATAGGTACAAAATAAAAAACATATTGAATGTATTCTAAGAGCATGTTATCCACTCTGTATAGGTTAACATGGTTTCAACAACTGTCTAACCTACTGTATGGCGCTTTGTCATCTTACCCACTTGAACAGGCCAAACCCCCTCTCTCTCTATACCCCAACCCCCCTCATAAACCCTTTATACCCCAACCTCCCCTCATGACTCAGCTACCTATCCCTCTTGACTCACCCCACACTCGTCTCATGCCAACCTTCTCCCCTCACAACTCGCCTCACCCTCTCACCTCCCTCATGAATCAACCCACATAGCCACCTCTCTCGTCCTTCTCCCAAACCACACCCCCCATCACGGCTCGGCTACCATCCCCCTTTTTTATTATTTATTTATTTTCCCATCCCACCCCTCACAACTTGCCCATCCCCCCCACCCCTCATCATGACTCGGGCTACTACCACCCCTACCTTGTCGGCTCATACCCCCTCTCCCATGACTCCCTTGTTGAAATATATGATGTACAAGTAATAAAGGGTGAGAGAAAGAGGAGGTGTGAACACACCCCAAATAAAGAGTGGGCATGTGGTTCGAAAAGGGATCTAGGGTTAGCTCAACCCTAGCCCTTGTTGGTGGACCCTATATAAAAGGCAGGAGGCCTCACTTTTTGTAACACAACACAATAAAGACATTCACAAGGTGAAGGTCAAGCCAACTTTGGAGTGGCTGAAATAGAAGGTAACATAGATGCTTTCTATACATCTTGTGTTCTTGCTCTCTCTCATATATGTTGCTCTATCCTGCCATCAACTATTGCTTTCATTGTGCACACTCCCCATAATTTTAGCATGGTATCAGAGCCTTGCAAAGGTTAAGTTCCCCTTCAATCCCCTTTTCTTTCTCTCTCACTATCATAAGCCATTCACATCCTCATCAAGGACACTGGTAGAAGAAGGTGAGAAGCAAAAATGCATCAAGAAGGAAGGCAACAAAAGAGCTTCGTCAAGAGGAGATTCCATCATCATCATCATCTTGCACACTCCACTTCGCGTTGGAGGTAACAAGTTCTTGAAGATTGGAAGAAGAAGAAAACAATCCTCATCACCGACAAGAAGAAGAAGAAAACAATCCTCATCACCGACAAGAAGAAGAAGAATAAGAAGAGGAAAAAGAAGAAGAAAAACATAAATTTCCGTCACTATTTTTCCATCATGAATCTTCCTCGAAGCTTTGGAGCCGCGTGAAGGAGTGGTAAGAGATTCTCTCTCTGTGCCTCTGAAGCTATGTTTGGCATGTTCTCCTTAGCCCCACAACAAAGGAGGCGGGAAGACCAAATGCTCTGCAACTGCCGTTTGTCAACAAATTCCGTCCATCTTCGTTTTTCGTCGACGTCCGTTTGCCATTTTTGTTGACTACCACCTTGTGTATGGTGGTTGTTGTTGCTTAAACAATAGCTTTGTAAGCTACAACAAGCAACCCTCTCCTCTACTGGGGCTGTCGGTATCTACATCACCTTCCGTCGATGGTGACGGAAGCACAGTCCATCAGGACGACTGCACCATCTGTCAGACGGCAACAGCACCTATAACGGCCCCTCTGCATAGCAAGTAGCACCTTCAACTACACCAGCAAGTCTGGCAACGACTAGTTGCTCTCACTACACAACAAAGAGCGACAGCAATGCAATTAATGCTGATAAACAAGTGGTAAGACCTCTCCTAAATCAATGTTCACATTGGTATATGTATTTATGCGTCATGAGTGATGAAGTAGATGGTGGAAACAAGAAGCATATTGAGAAGCACATGCATAAGCTATTAAAACATGGGCAGCACCCATGTGTTAGTCTATGTTTGTCTTTTGCAAGAAGATGCTTTCATCAAAGCAAAGGAGCAACAAGGGTGGTGCACAAAGCCACTATGGAAGAGATGGTACCAAAGATGTTACTAAGATTGAGGGGAATTTTTGAAGTTCCTCACATGATAAGAAACTCTTCTACTTGCCCACCTCATTGGCCCTGCCAAGAGTACTATCCTCCATCATTGCTCTGATACTCGCATCATGGATATTCCCCTAGTCGATCTTTCTGCCGCCACCACAATAGTGCTGCTGGGTCCCACCCCTTCGCTCCCCAGCCCCTGTACCATACATGTCAATGTTCTATTCCATTACCATTTTCTACTCCGTGAGATTCCCCACTACTCGTTTCCCTTCATCTCCATTCACTACACGGAGGCCTTCCACTGTTTGTGCACAGGCCACCCCTTCTCCTTCCATCATCTCTTATATGAACCCCTCTACCTTCATTGTGCCGTTGATTTTGAGCCCAACTTAACAAGCTCAAAATCACCTCTTTTACTTGGCCCTTTACATGATTTCTCATATATCTTCTACAGCAGTTGCCCACCCCCCACCACCTAGCCAACCCCACTAGTCCACTCCTTTTGCATCTCGCATCTGACCTTGGGTGTAATATGATCTTCCTGCATCACACCGCCACATTGATTCCCTAGATTCTCCACCCTTTCCCCCTACCCCTACTATCAGTGGCCTTGCATCATCCTGATACGCATCATCCTCGGCATCAACTGTATCTTCCCTCTCCAGAGCCTCTCCACCTCCCCATCCTCGACATCAGCTATGTCTTTCCTCTCCACCTCCATATCCTTGACATCAATTGTTTCCTTCCTCTCCACCACATCATCTTCTTTCCCTCCATCAGTACCTTGTGGGACATCCTCAATGGTGACCACCATCATCCTAGCAACCACCCCTACCATTGCCTCTTGAGGGACATCCTTGAGTGCCCCTACTTTGGGTTCCCCACATGAGGTGATTTTTCGTGTTGATTAGGAGGAGAACACCGAGCATATAGAGCTTCCTGATTCCCCATTTTCCTAGAGTGCTCCAAATATCTTAATGGGAGATCTTCTGTGCCTATGATTTTTTGACCCTCCAAAGCAATTATTCTTGCCTCATCCTCATCGAGCTCAATCAAGGGTAGCATGAGTGAATATAGGGGTGTGGAAAGATTCTAGGAAAAGGTGCCCCCAGATGTAGGGGAGGTGGCACAAATCAAGGAGAAATCAGTGGGAATGGGTGCTTGGTACCTTGTGGATGTAAAAGCTATAAATTGAGGCATTGGCCTAATGAGAATTTGCTGGTTTTTGTGTATCCATGCCTACATTATACTACTAGATTAATTGTACACTAATCTTACCTTAATCACTTTCTAATTTCTTGCTAATCATGTTGATTCTTGCATTTGATCCACCATAGCTCATCACACTGCTGTAAATTCATATATATATATATATATATATATATATGTATGTATGTATGTATGTATGTATGTATGTATTTATGTGTGTGTGTATATATATATATACACATATACCTACACATACACATATACGTATACATATACATGCACATACACATATAGAATACATATACATATACACACAAACATACACATACATATACTTTACATATGTGTATGTGTATGTCTCTCTCTCTCTCTCTCTCTCTCTCTCTCTCTCTCTCTCTCTATATATATATATATATATATATATATATATATATACAAATATATATACACATACATACATACGCACACACACACACATATATATATATACATACATATACATATACATAACACACACGCACATATACACACACACATATGTATGTATGTATGTATATATGTGTTTATATACATATATATATGTGATAGATCCAAAAAGTAACTTAAAGTGAACTTCAATTCTTGGTTTGGTATCTGTGCCTAAACCCCATGACCAAATAAACTCTTTGCGACTTTAATGAGCCTTGCATGTCTCTTATCATTATATCCTTTACTGGGTTTTGATGAACCTGCAGGTGTATCATTAGGACTTGGCTCTCTATCAATTGGGGGTGTTTTGTTTGAAGCAGAAGGCATATGAAAAGGTCTTTAAGATGAGTAACTCCTTTTTGATATGTATATGTGTGTGTGTGTGTGTGTGTGTGTGTGTGTGTGTGTGTGTGTGTGTACATATAACACACACACACACACACACACAAACATATATATATATGTCTATATATATATATGGTAGTCAAACGCACAGATAAACTATGCAAGAAATTGTGGGTGTCAATATAACACCATAGCAAGCGCTCGATGGTCTCATTAGAGCATGAATACCTTGGGCGGCGAGCTATAGTAATCTTTCTTTTTGACAAAGTTTCACCAAGAGAGAGTACTCCTATAATATATCTTGAGAAGAATACTCATTTTAATGGCAATTTGCTTTCCCATACATTCTCCAAAGTTTATTTCCACCATTTTGATGACATATTCATATGCCATAATATGTTTGCATGCTCCAAGAACCCAAGTCATAACACACACACATACATGTATGTATGTATGCATATATGTATTTATATATATGTGATAGATCCAAAAAGTAACTTAAAGTGAACTTCAATTCTCCATTTGGTATCTGTGCCTAAACCCCATGACGAAATAAACTCTTTGTGGCTCTGATGAGCCTTGCATGTCTCTTATCATTAGATCCTTTACTGGGTTCTACACCCAAACCTGAAGGTGTATCATTAGGACTCGGCCCTCTATCAGTTGGGGGTGCCTTGTTTGAAGCAAAAGGCATATGAAAAGGTCATTAAGATGCGTACCTCCTTTTTAATATGTATATGTGTGTGTGTGTGTGTGTGTGTGTGTGTGTGTGTGTGTGTGTGTGCATATATATGTGTATACATATGTATACACACACACACACATACACAAGCCCCAAAGTAAGCCAGTGGTACAACGGCTAAGGCGTTTGGGAGTAGTGCAAGCAGAGGTGCTTAAGAAGGAGGTAACTAATTTGCTTGAAGTTGGATTTATTTTTCCAGTAGAGAATTCAGAGTGGATTTTTCCAATTGTAGTCACTCCCAAAAAGGGTGGAAAATGGCGTGTGTGTGGACTTTCGCCCTCTGAATGCATGCACAAAGAGGGATTATTATCCTCTACCCTTTCAGGATGACATTTTGGATCAAGTTGCAGGTCATGAGTTCTATTCAGCGTGTGATGGATACTCTGGATACTTTCAAATCCGGATTTGTGAAGAAGATCAAAGGAAAACCTCATTTATCATCCCTTGGGGAGTGTATGCCTATAGGGTGATTGCATTTGGCTTGACCAATGCACTAGCAACTTTTCAACGCTTCATGAGTCAAGTATTTGCACCTTACTTGGGGAAGTTTATAAGGGTCTTTTTGGATGATTTTTGCATTTATTCAAGCTGCATGGATCACTTGGAAAAGTTGAGGTTGGCCTTGCAAAGTATTGATGATACAAAAGGGTGTCTTAATCCTGGAAAATGCCGCTTGGCAACACGAAAAGGAAGGTGGTTCTCTTGGGACATGTTATCTCAGAAGAAGGCATAGAGATGGATCCTGAGAAGGTGCAAGCAATTGTGGCCCTCCCACCACCTACCAATGTAAGGGAGGTAAGGAGGATTTTGGGTAAAACAAAGTATTACCAACGCTTTGTTGACATGTTCTCTGAGAAGATGTATCCTGTAAATCTGTTAACAAAGAAGAATGTTTCTTTCCAATGGGGGCCCGATCAAATTCAATCTTTTTGTTTGCTCAAGGAATGCATGAGTCAAAGTCCAATTGTGCAGCCTCCTAGTTTGGGGGAGGACTTTTATGTGAACCCAAGTGTCTCATCACATTCAGTGGGTGCTATACTCTTGCAAAAGGGAGAGCAAGGGCATATGCAACCAGTGTATTATGTAAGCCGACAACTCACTGATGCCGAGGAGAGGTATGGTGAAATGGAGAAAGGTGGTTTGTGTCTTTTTTTTGCAGTAAAGAAATTCAGGTCATACTTGTTACCTCGCCCTTTTTTCTTCCTCGCATCTCAACCTTCTTTACAATTCTTGGTCCGCAAACCTAATCCTGCAGGAGGGAAGTTTGCAAAGCGGATTTGCGAGCTTCAAGAATTCTCTTTCACTTTTATTACAGAAAACACCACTAGGGCCCCTCTTGCAGATTTGCTTACAAGGAAGGAAGAGGAAGAAGGAACAGGAACAAAGGAAGAAGTATATGAAGATTTGGAGACACCACCAACAGCTTTCACTATGCATATCCAAGGCTCCATTGTCTTCAGCATCCCCTCGATTCCTTCCCAGGGAAAGACCAAATGTAACTTCCTCCTCCACCTCTCCTTCTGAGATGGAATCCTCGGAGCTACCACTTGTCTCTTCTTCATCGGATGACTCTGACTCTGAACTTTCGGAAGTTGAAGGTTCACCTCTTACCACTTTCTTGCGACGACTCTTGATGTTGTAGTGGACCTTCTTATTCTCACCTTGTAGAATAAGATCACCTGTCTCCCACTTTTGAATTGCCTTCACTTGGCGAAGCCATGGCCTACCCATTATCAATGGGTAAGCCCTAGCATCAGGCTTTGTAGGAATGACCTGAAAAGTTGTAGGCACAGAAATACCACATACATCCACTCCCAAATTCCTGACAATTTCTAAGGTTTTCATCCTAGTATTATCAGCAAGTTTGATGCGATAGGGAGAGTTAGTAGAAGACAACTTTAAATCAGCATCTTTCATTGTTTTTTCACTCATGACATTGATTGACGCACCTCCATCAATGTATGAATTAGAAATTGTTTGCCCCTCAATGATGACATCAATCATCACAGGCACATCATCTCCTACATCAATATCCACCTTCTGAACCATAGGAGTCCCATTATCCCTCTTCTTCTTTTTCTTAGATTCCCTTGTGCTAGCCAGCTTACCCCATTGCTTTCTGAGCTTTGGAGAGAGTGCCAAAAGCTGCCCAAATGTGATTTGTGTTGTTTTCTCCCTAAGATCTATTAAGAGGTCATAACTAAGAGATCCTTGTCCAAGAGGAAAGTCAGATTGTCCAATTTTTCTCCTAGACGACTTCTTCTTCTTCTTATTTTTCTCCTCTTCTCAGATTTATCTTCTTGTTCTTCTTCTTCCTGGCTTCTAGTTTTACGACCCCTTTTTGCCATTAATGGCATCAATGTTTCTTCTTCTTCTGAGCATATTTCCTCTAAAAGTGCTAAACTTTTATCCTCACTTTTCCTCAACTTTGGACACTCAGTGCGATAGTGCCCCTTCTCTTGACATTCATAGCATGTGACGCTACTTCTATCCCTAGGTTTATCGTCAGCTCGTAGAACCCTAGGTGGCCTTGCATTGACTAAGTGTAACTTCAAATCAGCAAATTCTGCCATAAGTTGTGCAATGTTATGATCCAAGGATGGAGCTTGTACCTGAGATGTTAAGGCTATCTCTACTCGTGGTGGGGTTGGCACATTCAGAGAAGATTGGAATGTGGACTCAATATGAAGAGTGGCCTCCTTCTTCAAAGCAATACAAAGAGCCTCTTTAAAATTAGTGGGATCTTTGCTAAGAACTTTTCCATGCAAGCGGGGATCCAAAGCCCTGATAAACTTGCTCATCTTAAGGTGCTCCATTGCTAAAGAACTCTTTGAATCTTCCATAGAAGGTGAAGAAGAAGAAGCAACAACATGTAAAGCAACTCATTGATATTTGATGAATAAGGCTTCATACCTCACTGAAAAGGCAGAAACTGACTCTCCATCCTTTTGGAAAATTTGATCCAATTGCAATAGTAAAGCATTTGGCGACCCCACTGTCCCAAATCTCTCCTTCATTGCTTTGGTCAACCTTTCCCAATCATTCTTGGACTCCTCTGGCAAAGCCTCATGCCAAGTTAAGGCCACACCCTCCAAGAAATCTGGGAGTATTTCTGCCCTCTCCTTCATAGACCAACCCGTCAAGCGGCATGCTCGGTTAAACTCTCGCAGATAACTCCCCAGGTCTTCTCCTTCCGATCCTTGGAACATCGGAATGTAGAACATCTTGCACCAAAAGATGAGTAGCAACAAGGAAAATTTACTTGTTTCAAAATAACTTTCCTTTAATCACATGCGGGACCTTGAGGTTGAAATAGAATAATTCTAAGTAAAACCTGCCCGTCGCCTCCACCAAAAGATGTGACACGAAGTTGGGGTTTGGACTTCGGTCACTTCTTAGAATCAAAACACATTTGTATGAAACCTCACAGCCTCCTCACCTCCCTTTCTCTTCCTAGGTTAAGAAAAGATATACACATCAAAGGTGAGATCATAATTCATGGAAGGAAGATGAAAGGCTCCGGAGAAGCAAGAATTTCTGCCAGTCTTGCAGCTCCAAACAAGAGGGTGATTCTTTGTTGGAAGAAAATCTTCCGACTCAGGATTATGTGAACCGAAACATGCGGGGAATATTGTTAAGGTTCATCTGTTCGAATTGGGCGATTTGGTCGGATTGGGCGATTTGGTCGGAACATATTAAAGAAAATGAATATAGCAATCACTTACAAGAGGATAAGACACATGGGATTGGCTTTTTGATAAGAGATTAAGAGGAATTAATCATTATTAAGAAGAAAGAATGCTAAAAAAACAGAGATACACATAGAATTACAATTTTAAATCCATATAGGCTGTGCACAAGCGGATTACATAGTGCGTAGAGCTTGAAGAGAGCCCATATAAAAACTTTCAAAAACGGACAATCGAGCGAAAAGTTATGAGCATTTTACTACAAGACTATAAAACTGCCAAAATTCGCCTAAAAGTTAGCAACTTTGGGAGAAATTCTGATCATCAATGAAGAAAGGGATTAAGAAATTAGTTACATGAGTGGAAAGAGCATATAAAGAGCTTCCTAGCCATATAATCAATTTAAGAAACCAACACCCGAGTGATGAGTAATTACCGGTTGAAAATTGGGTATTGGACCACAAAAACTGCACTTCTCTCTCTTTGCATGAAACCTCAATTTTCACATAGCCTCTTGCCTTTCATCTCCTTCATGATTCAAGCTAGAGGGTAAGAGTTAACATTGCTTAGCGGACAATCGTAAAAATTTACATATGGTCCCCAAAGTCTTTCCGCATGCTCATTACCGCTAAAACCATTGGTACCTCCAAAGGAGGGCGGTAATAAGGCAAGGGCTACCTTGAGAAGTCACAGGCCCACCAAGATAATAACTCCTTATCCCACTTATCAAAGAGGTAATAAGGCAAGGGCTACCTTGAGAAGTCACAGGCCCACCAAGATAATAACTCCTTATCCCACTTATCAAAGAGGTCCAAAATTGGGTTAAGCACATGAGGAGCTATTGCTAAATGAGACATTCACATGTAAAGAGAGTGTTTGAATAGGGGTTTGAAAGATAAGAGAATGGCAACAATGACACAAA
This sequence comes from Cibotium barometz, assembly GCF_041138505.1. Taxonomy (NCBI): domain Eukaryota; kingdom Viridiplantae; phylum Streptophyta; class Polypodiopsida; order Cyatheales; family Cibotiaceae; genus Cibotium; species Cibotium barometz. The sequence continues at coordinate 48,533,028 of NC_141046.1, read as the reverse complement.
ATGCTCAATTGAGGAGGCTCATTCCTTGATTTGAAAGGAAGAGGAGGGCTCCTTTTATAGGTGGAGAATCACCCTCTCTTCCATTGTTACAAATTACAACATAAAAATCAACCCTTCACTGACATAAGGGTAGATGTCACCATCAATTGTCCTCTTAGGCTAAGTCTTCTATTGATTATTAAATTGAAGACTTTTTGACTTTGAGAGTGTAATGAGATAATAGCCAAGTCTAAGTGGCATGTAGGTGGAGATCCCATTTACACATGACGGAATTCTCCTCTTCCATGTAGGCATTCTAGAAGAATCTTTCCCAATTATGCACCTACACACACTCCTCCACATGCCTTCCACACTCCCCAACTTGTAGTCTTGTGGTGAATACCATATTAATAATACAATAAAAATCCATGTGAGCATGAAGGCCCACTTTTATTTTCCACATCACTAGCCTATCTACCATACCAAAGTATTTATCAAGCATACTTGTGGCATTTACAATGTGTGCACCCTAAATCAAGTAAAACCATTATATTTGAAGATAGAATGCTGTTATCGCGGTAGCCGCCAAGCCGCATCACCACGCCGTTATTCCATTGTGGGCGCCACAATCTTCTTGGACAAGCTTCCACCTTATTACCATTGAGAAACCATCAAAATATACACAAAATTGACAATGAAAGATATCAATTTTTCACGTCACATCTTCTCCCCCAGCAGATCCTCCATGCTTGTCTGGGGGGTCTGCTGTGGCCATGGTGCTCGAGGGTAGAATATCTTTAGCCGATACTCATTGGCACGTCCGAGAACCTCCTGGCCACTTGCATCCTCTAGAAGATAGGTGTTACTTTTGAACTTTTGCTTTATCCTGAAGGGGCCTTCCCAGCGTCGAAGAAGCTTCTTATCTAGCCGTTTCTCCACACGGCCATCATACCTCATGACTAAGCTTCCTTCCTTGAGTTCTAGCTTCTTCTTCCTAGTGAGAGTGTCACGCCTTGCCTTGCGCCGTTGTTGTGCAGCCTCCAAATTTTGAAGTGCCTGATGTCGCCTCTCATCCAGGTCTCCAATTGTGCTAAGCGTTGGGCATGTGTTTCTTCTTCATTATTCAAGCGTGCAAAAGATGTGCGAAGGCTTGTGATTTCCAATTCTATTGGCAAAATAGCCTCCATTCCATAAACTAACTGAAAAGGTGTGAAACCAAGAGAGAGTTTGTGAGTTGTTCTATAGGCCCATAGGACCTCTGGCAAATGCACATCCCACTTTCTCTTCATAGTATCCACTAGCTTAGACAAAGATCCACAAAGCAGTCCATTAGTTTTCTCTACTAAACCATTACATTGGGGATAACAGGGAGTTGAGATAGCATGCTTTATTTTTAATTTCTGCACCAAAGCTTCAATCAAGTCATTCCTGAAAGACCTCCCCCCATCCGTAAGGATTTCTAATGGACACCCAAATCGGGCACATATGTATTCCCTGAGAAAGGATGCCACAACCACTGCTTTACTATTGACCCTTGCCTTTGCTTCTGCCCACCTTGTTGCATAATCTGTGGCCACCAATATGTAATACTTCCCATGTGAGGAACGAGGAAGTGGGCCCACAAAATCTAATCCCCACCTTTCAAATGGACCATATGCTGGGATAGGGTTTAAGGGTCCGGAAACCAATTACTTATGCCCATATGCCTGGCATACTTCACAACTTCTGCACCACTCATGGACATCTTTACTGAGTCAAGGCCAATAATACCCTGTGTTAAGGATTCTCCGAGTTGTGCTGGCTGAGGCAAAGTGACCTGAACATTCATGACATAATTCCATAATCCTTTTAGACTCCTCTAGGCTCACCACCCTCCTAAGAATCTTATCCTTACCTTGCTTGTAAAGAACATCCCCTAGAATTATGTAAGGATGAGCTTTCCTGGTAAGCCTTTGCTTCTATTGAGGATTCAATCTAGGAGGGAAGTATCCTGTATCTAAATAGTGTTGAACATCTTGGAGCTCAGGAGGCCAACCTGTATCCATTAATGCAAGAGTAGCTACTTTGAAAGAAGCCAAGATTTTAGTAGCCAATTCATCAGCCTTTTGATTATCCTTCCTATTAACATGCACAAATTTACAAAACTCAAAAGCTTCTTTCAACTCCATTGCCCTTTTATACAATTCTTGGAGATTAGGACTCCTTGCCTTATATTCTCCTTTCATTTGTCGGATGACCAATTGCGAATCCCCTTTAACCTCTACCTCTTCAATTCCATCTTTTATGTAATCTTCTAATCCCCAAATTAATGCATTGTACTCAGCCACATTATTTGATATAGCCTTTGGAAATTCCCTACCCTTGGCCCATACCTCTTTTCCTTCTGGATCAAATAAAACTATCCCCCCAGCCCCACATTGCCTGAAAGGGCTAAAGGCTCCATCAAAATGCATAGTGAAAGCAGTTGGTGGTGTCTCCAAATCTTCATATACTTCTTTCTTTGTTCCTCTTCCTTCTTCCTCTTCCTTCCTTGTAAGCAAATCTGCAAGAGGGGCCCTAGTGGTGTTTTCTGTAATAAAAGTGAAAGAGAATTCTTGAAGCTCGCAAATCCACTTTGCAAACTTCCCTCCTGCAGGATTAGGTTTGCAGACCAAGAATTGTAAAGAAGGTTGAGATGTGAGGAAGAAAAAAGGGCAAGGTAACAAGTATGACCTAAACTTCTTTACTGCAAAAATAAGACACAAACCACCTTTCTCCATTTCACCATACCTCTCCTTGGCATCAGTGAGTTGTCGACTTGCATAATACACTGGTTGCATATGCCCTTGCTCTCCCTTTTACAAGAGTATAGCACCCACTGAATGTGATGAGACACTTGGGTTCACATAAAAGTCCTCCCCCCAACTAGGAGGCTGCACAATTGGACTTTGACTCATACATTCCTTGAGCAAACAAAAAGATTGAATTTGATCGAGCCCCCATTGGAAAGAAACATTCTTCTTTGTTAACAGATTTATAGGATACATCTTCTCAGAGAACATGTCAACAAAGCGTTGGTAATACTTTGTTTTACCCAAAATCCTCCTTACCTCCCTTACATTGGTAGGTGGTGGGAGGGCCACAATTGCCTGCACCTTCTCAGGATCCATCTCTATGCCTTCTTCTGAGATAACATGTCCCAAGAGAACCACCTTTCTTTTTGTGCTGCCAAGCGGCATTTTCCAGGATTAAGACACCCTTTTGCATCATCAATACTTTGCAAGGCCAACCTCAACTTTTCCAAGTGATCCATGTGGCTTGAATAAATGCAAAAATCATCCAAAAAGACCCTTATAAACTTCCCCAAGTAAGATGCAAATACTTGACTCATGAAGCGTTGAAAAGTTGCTAGTGCATTGGTCAAGCCAAATGGCATCACCCTATAGGCATACACTCCCCAAGGGATGATAAATGAGGTTTTCCTTTGATCTTCTTTACAAATCCGGATTTGAAAGTATCCAGAGTATCCATCACTTGCGGACCAAGAATTGTAAAGAAGGTTGAGATGTGAGGAAGAAAAAAGGGCGAGGTAACAAGTATGACCTGAACTTCTTTACTGCAAAAACAAGAGACAAACCACCTTTCTCTATTTCACCATACCTCTCCTCGGCATCAGTGAGTTGTCGGCTTGCATAATACACTGGTTGCATATGCCCTTGCTCTCCCTTTTGCAAGAGTATAGCACCCACTGAGAATGTGATGAGACACTTGGGTTCACATAAAAGTCCTCCCCCCACCTAGGAGGCTACATAATTGGACTTTGACTCATGCATTCCTTGAGCAAACAAAAAGATTGAATTTGATCGGGCCCCCATTGGAAAGAAACATTCTTCTTTGTTAACAGATTTATAGAATACATCTTCTCAGAGAACATGTCAACAAAGCATTGGTAATACTTTGTTTTACCCAAAATCCTCCTTACCTCCCTTACATTGGTAGGTGGTGGGAGGGCCACAATTGCCTGCACCTTCTCAGGATCCATCTCTATGCCTTCTTCTGAGATAACATGTCCCAAATACTTGACTCATGAAGCGTTGAAAAGTTGCTGGTGCATTGGTCAAGCCAAATGGCATCACCCTATAGGCATACACTCCCCAAGGGGTGATAAATGAGGTTTTCCTTTGATCTTCTTCACAAATCCGAATTTGAAAGTATCCAGAGTATCCATCACACACTGAATACAACTCATGACCTGCAACTTGATCCAAAATCTCATCCTGAAAGGGTAGAGGATAATAATCCCTCTTTGTGCACGCATTCAGAGGGCGAAAGTCAACACACACGCCATTTTCCACCCTTTTTGGAAGTGACTACAACTGGGGAAATCCACTCTGAATTCTCTACTGGAAAAATAAATCCAGCTTCAAGCAAATTAGTTACCTCCTTCGTAAGCCCCTCTGCTTGCACTACTCCCCAAAAGCCTTAGTCGTTGTACCACTGGCTTACTTTGGGGCTTGAGATCAATCTTGTGCTCTACTAGGGTAACTTGGCATACTTGTGAGTAGCTGTTTGCAAAAAGGTTAGGAAATCCATCCAACATTTTTAAGTAATTCTCCCTTTCAGTACCTGCTATGGACTCATCAAGAAGAAGTTCATTTTGTTGGTGAAGACTAGTGAGGTCCACATCTCCTTTCTTGCACATGGTTGAAGAAGCTTCCCCTTCCAAGGCTCCATTGTCTTCAGCATCCCCTCGATCCCTTCCCAGGGAAAGACCAAATGCAACTCCCTCCACCTCTCCTTCTGAGATGGAATCCTCGGAGCTACCACTTGTCTCTTCTTCATCGGATGACTCTGACTTTGAACTTTCAGAAGTTGAAGGTTCACCTCTTACCACTTTCTTGCGACGACTCTTGATGTTGTAGTGGACCTTCTTATTCTCACCTTGTAGAATAAGATCACCTGTCTCCCACTTTTGAATTGCCTTCACTTGGCGAAGCCATGGCCTACCCAATATCAATGGGTAAGCCCTATCATCAGGCTTTGTAGGAATGACCTGAAAAGTTGTAGGCACAGAAATACCACATACATCCACTCCCAAATTCCTGACAATTCCTAATGTTTTCACCCTAGTATTATCATCAGCAAGTTTGATGCGATAGGGAGAGTTAGTAGAAGACAACTTTAAATCAGCATCTTTCATTGTTTTTTCACTCATGACATTGATTGACGCACCTCCATCAATGTATGCATTAGAAATTGTTTGCCCCTCAATGATAGCATCAATCACAGGCACATCATCTCCTACATCAATATCCACCTTCTGAACCATAGGAGTCCCATTATCCCTCTTTTTCTTTTTCTTAGATTCCCTTGTGCTAGCCAGCTTATCCCATTGCTTTCTGAGCTTTGGAGAGAGTGCCAAAAGCTGCCCAAATGTGATTTGTGCTGTTTTCTCCCTAAGATCTGTTAAGAGGTCATAACTAAGAGATCCTTGTCCAAGAGGAAAGTCAGATTGTCCAATTTTTCTCCTAGACGACTTCTTCTTCTTCTTCTTGTTCTTCTTCTTCCTGGCGTCTAGTTTTACGACCCCTTTTTGCCATTAATGACATCAATGTTTCTTCTTCTTCTAAGCATATTTCCTCTAAAAGTGCTAAACTTTTATCCTCACTTTTCCTCAACTTTGGACACTCAGTGCGATAGTGCCCCTTCTCTTGACATTCATAGCATGTGACACTACTTCTATCCCTAGGTGTATCCTCAGCTCGTGGAACCCTAGGTGGCCTTGCATTGACTAAGTGTAACTTCAAATCAGCAAATTCTGCCATAAGTTGTGCAATGTTATGATCCAAGGATGGAGCTTGTACCTGAGATGTCGAGGCTATCTCTACTTGTGGTGGGGTTGGCACATTCGGAGAAGATTGGAATGTGGACTCAATATGAAGAGTGGCCTCCTTCTTCAAAGCAATACGAAGAGCCTCTTTAAAATTAGTGGGATCTTTGCTAAGAACTTTTCCATGCAAGCAGGGATCCAAAGCCCTGATAAACTTGCTCATCTTAAGGTGCTCCATTGCTAAAGAACTCTTTGAATCTTCCATAGAAGGTGAAGAAGAAGAAGCAACAACATGTAAAGCAACTCGTTGATATTTGATGAATAAAGCTTCATACCTTACTGGAAAGGCAGAAACTGACTCTCCATCCTTTTGGAAAATTTGATCCAATTGCAATAGTAAAGCATTTGGTGACTCCACTGTCCCAAATCTCTCCTTCATTGCTTTGGTCAACCTTTCCCAATCATTCTTGGACTCCTCTGGCAAAGCCTCATGCCAAGTTAAGGCCACACCCTCCAAGAAATCTGGGAGTATTTCTGCCCTCTCCTTCATAGACCAACCCGTCAAGCGATATGCTCGGTTAAACTCTTGGAGATAACTCCCCAGGTCTTCTCCTTCCGATCCTTGGAACACCAGAATGTTGAACATCTTGCACCAAAAGATGAGTAGCAACAAGGAAAATTTACTTGTTTCAAAATAACTTTCCTTTAATCACATGCGGGACCTTGAGGTTGAAATAGAATAATTCTAAGTAAAACCTACCCGCCGCCTCCACCAAAAGATGTAACACGAAGTTGGGGTTTGGACTTCGGTCACTTCTTAGAATCAAAACACATTTGTATGAAACCTCACAGCCTCCTCACCTCCCTTTCTCTCCCTAGGTTAAGATAAAGATATACACATCAAAGGTGAGATCATAATTCATGGAAGGGAAGATGAAAGGCTCCGGAGAAGCAAGAATTTCTGCCAGTCTTGCAACTCCAAACAAGAGGGCGATTCTAAAGTGGGATGTGCATTTGCCGGAGGTCCTATGGGCCTATAGGACAACTCACAAACTCTCTCTTGGTTTCACACCTTTTCAGTTAGTTTATGGAATGAAGGCTATTTTGCCAATAGAATTGGAAATCACAAGCCTTCGCACATCTTTTGCACGCTTGAATAATGAAGAAGAAACACATGCCCAACGCCTAGCACAACTGGAGACCTTGGATGAGAGCGACTTTAGGCACTTCAAAATTTGGAGGCTGCACAACAACGGTGCAAGGCAAGGCATGACACTCTCACGAGGAAGAAGAAGAAGCCAGAACTCAAGCAAGGAAGCTTAGTCACATGAGGTATGATGGCCGTGTGGAGAAACGGCTAGATAAGAAGCTTCTTCGACGCTGGGAAGGCCCCTTCAGGATAAAGCAAAAGTTCAAAAATAACACCTATCTTCTAGAGGATGCAAGTGGCCAGGAAGTTCCCGGACGTGCCAATGAGTACCAGCTAAAGATATTCTACCCTCGAGCACCATGGCCAGCAGACCCCCCAGACAAGCATGGAGGATCTGCTGGGGGGGAAAGATGTGACGTGAAAAATTGATATCTTTCATTATCAATTTTGTGCATATTTTGATGGTTTCTCAATGGTAATAAGGTGGAAGCTTGTCCAAGAAGATTGTGGCACCCACAATGGAATAACGGCGTGGTGATGCGGCGGCTTGGCAGCTACCACGATAACAGCATTCTATCTTCAAATATAATGGTTTTACTTGATTTAGGGTACACACATTGTAAATGCCACAAGTATGCTTGATAAATACTTTGGTATGGTAGATAGGCTAGTGATATGGAAAATAAAAGTGGACCTTCATGCTCACATGGATTTTTATTGTATTATTAATATGGTATTCACCACAAGACTACAAGTTGGGGAGTGTAGAAGGCATGTGGAGGAGTGTGTGTAGGTGCATAATTGGGAAAGATTCTTCTAGAATGCCTACATGGAAGAGGAGAATTCCGCCATGTGTTAATGGGATCTCCACCTACATGCCACTTAGACTTGGCTATTATCTCATCACACTCTCAAAGTCAAAAAGTCTTCAATTTAATAATCAATAGAAGACTTAGCCTAAGAGGACAATTGATGGTGATATCTACCCTTATGTCACTGAAGGGTTGAAGATTTTTATGTTGTAATTTGTAACAATGGAAGAGAGGGTGATTCTCCACCTATAAAAGGAGCCCTCCTCTCCCTTTCAAATCAAGGAATGAGCCTCCTCAATTGAGCATTTTGTGTCATTGCCATTCTCTTATCTTTCAAACCCCTATTCAAACATTCTCTTTACATGTGAATGTCTCATTTAGCATTAGCTGCTCATGCTTAACCCAATTTTGGACCTCTTTGATGATTCATGATAAGTGGAATAAGGAGTTATTATGTTGGTGGGCCTGTGACTTCTCAAGGTAGCCCTTGCCTTATTACCGCCCTCCTTTGGAGGTACTAATGGTTTTAGCGGTAATGAGTATGCGGAAAGACTTTGGGGACCATAGGTAAATCTTTACGATTGTTCGCTGAGCAATGTTAACCCTTACCCTCTAACTTGAATCATGAAGGAGATGAAAGGCAAGAGGCTATGTGAAAATTGAGGTTTCATGCAAAGAGAGGGAAGTGCAGTTTTTGTGGTCCAATACCCAATTTTCAACTGGTAATTACTCATCACTCGAGTGTTGGTTTCTTAAATTGATCATATGCCTAGGAAGCTCTTTATATGCTCTTTCCACTCATGTAACTAATTTCGTAATCCCTTACTTCATTGATGATCAGAATTTCTCCCAAAGTTGCTAACTTTTAGGTGAATTTTGGCAGTTTTATAGTCTTGTAGTAAAATGCTCATAACTTTTCGCTCGATTGTCCGTTTTTGAAAGTTTTTATATGGGCGCGAAGTTCTCTTCAAGCTCTACCCACCTATATAATCATCTTGTACACAGCCTATATGAATTTAAAACTGTAATTCTCTATGTATCTCTATTTTTTTAAGATTTTTGGCCATTCTTTCTTCTTAAAAATGATTAATTTCTCTTAATCTCTTATCAAAAAGCTAATCCCATGTGTCTTATCCTCTTGTAAGTGATTGCTATATTCATTTGCAATAATATGTTCTGACCAAATCGCCCAATTCGAGTGGGCCCACAAAATCTAATCCCCACCTTTCAAATGGACCATATGCTGGGATAGGGTTTAAGGGTCCGGGAACCAATTCCTTCTGCCCATATGCCTGGCATACTTCACAGCTTCTGCACCACTCATGGACATCTTTGCTGAGTCGAGGCCAATAATACGTTGTGTTAAGGATTCTCCGAGTTGTGCTAGCTGAGACAAAGTGACCTGAACATTCATGACATAATTCCATAATCCTTTTAGACTCCTCTAAGCTCACCACCCTCCTAAGAATCTTATCCTTACCTTGCTTGTAAAGAACATCCCCTAGAATTGTGTAAGGATGAGCTTTCCTGGTAAGCCTTTGCTTCTGTTGAGGATTCAATCCAGGAGGGAAGTATCCTGTATCTAAATAGTGTTGAACATCTTGGAGCTCAGGCCAACCTGTATCCATTAATGCAAGAGTAGCTACTTTGAAAGAAGCCAAGGTTTTAGTAGCCAATTCATCAGCCTTTTGATTATCCTTCCTGTTAACATGCACAAATTTACAAAACTTAAAAGCTTCTTTCAACTCCATTGCCCTTTTATACAATTCTTGGAGATTAGGACTCCTCACCTTATATTCTCCTTTCATTTGTCGGATGACCAATTACGAATCCCCTTTAACCTCTACCTCTTCAATTCCATCTTTTATGCAATCTTTTAATCCCCAAATTAATGCATTGTACTCAGCCACATTATTTGATATAGCCTTTGGAAATTCCCTACCCTTGGCCCATACCTCTTTTCCTTCTGGATCAAATAAAACTATCCCCCCAGCCCCACATTGCCTGGAAGGGCTAAAGGCTCCATCAAAATGCATAGTGAAAGCAGTTGGTGGTGTCTCCAAATCTTCCTATACTTCTTCCTTTGTTCCTGTTCCTTCCTCCTCTTCCTTTCTTGTAAGCAAATCTGCAAGAGAGGCCCTAGTGGTGTTTTCTGTAATAAAAGGAAAAGAGAATTCTTGAAGCTCGCAAATCCACTTTGCAAACTTCCCTCCTGCAGGATTAGGTTTGCGGACCAAGAATTGTAAAGAAGGTTGAGATATGAGGAAGAAAAAAGGGCGAGGTAACAAGTATGACCTGAACTTCTTTACTGCAAAAACAAGACACAAACCACCTTTCTCCATTTCACCATACCTCTCCTCGGCATCAGTGAGTTGTCGGCTTGCATAATACACTGGTTGCATACACCCTTGCTCTCCCTTTTGCAAGAGTATAGCACCCACTGAATGTGATGAGACACTTGGGTTGACATAAAAGTCCTCCCCCCAACTAGGAGGCTGCACAATTGGACTTTGACTCATGCATTCCTTGAGCAAACAAAAAGATTGAATTTGATCGGGCCCCCATTGGAAAGAAACATTCTTCTTTGTTAACAGATTTATAGGATACATCTTCTCAGAGAACATGTCAACAAAGCGTTGGTAATACTTTGTTTTACCCAAAATCCTCCTTACCTCCCTTACATTGGTAGGTGGTGGGAGGGCCACAATTTCCTGCACCTTCTCAGGATCCATCTCTATGCCTTCTTCTGAGATAACATGTCCCAAGAGAACCACCTTCCTTTTCGTACTGCCAAGCAGCATTTTCCAGGATTAAGACACCCTTTTGCATCATCAATACTTTGCAAGGCCAACCTCAACTTTTCCAAGTGATCCATGCGGCTTGAATAAATGCAAAAATCATCCAAAAAGACCCTTATAAACTTCCCCAAGTAAGGTACAAATACTTGACTCATGAAGCATTGAAAAGTTGCTGGTGCATTGGTCAAGCCAAATGGCATCACCCTATAGGCATACACTCCCCAAGGGGTGATAAATGAGGTTTTCCTTTGATCTTCTTCACAAATCCGGATTTGAAAGTATCCAGAGTATCCATCACACACTGAATACAACTCATGACCTGCAACTTGATCCAAAATCTCATCCTGAAAGGGTAGAGGATAATAATCCCTCTTTGTGCATGCATTCAGAGGGCGAAAGTCCACACACACACGCCATTTTTCACCCTTTTTGGGAGTGACTACAACTGGGGAAATCCACTCTGAATTCTCTACTGGAAAAATAAATCCAGCTTCAAGCAAATTAGATACCTCCTTCTTAAGCACCTCTGCTTGCACTACTCCCAAACGCCTTAGCCATTGTACCACTAGCTTACTTTGGGGCTTGAGATTAATCTTGTGCTCTACTAGGGTAACTTGGCGTACTTGTGAGTAGCTGTTTGCAAAAAGGTTAGGAAATCCATCCAACATTTTTAAGTAATTCTCCCTTTCAGTACCTGCTATAGATTCATCAAGAAGAAGTTCATTTTGTTGGTGAAGACTAGTGAGGTCCACATCTCCTTTCTTGCACATGGTTGAAGAAGCTTCCCCTTCCAAGGCTCCATTGTCTTCAGCATCCCCTCGTTCCCTTCCTAGGGAAAGACCAAATGCAACTCCCTCCACCTCTCCTTCTGAGATGGAATCCTCGGAGCTACCACTTGTCTCTTCTTCATCGGCGGATGACTCTGACTCTGAACTTTCGGAAGTTGAAGGTTCACCTCTTACCACTTTCTTGCGACGACTCTTTGATGTTGTAGTGGACCTTCTTATTCTCACCTTGTAGAATAAGATCACCTATCTCCCACTTTTGAATTGCCTTCACTTGGCGAAGCCATGGCCTACCCAATATCAATGGGTAAGCCCTAGCATTAGGCTTTGTAGGAATGACCTAAAAAGTTGTATGCACAAAAATACCACATACATCCACTCCCACATTCCTGACAATTCCTAAGGTTTTCACCCTAGTATTATCAGCAAGTTTGATGCGATAGGGAGAGTTAGTAGAAGACAACTTTAAATCAGCATCTTTCATTGTTTTTTCACTCATGACATTGATCGATGCACCTCCATCAATGTATGCATTAGAAATTATTTGCCCCTCAATGATGACATCAATCACAGGCACATCATCTCCTACATCAATATCCACCTTCTGAACCATAGGAGTCCCATTATCCCTCTTCTTCATTTTCTTAGATTTCCTTGTGCTAGCCAGCTTACCCCATTGCTTTCTGAGCTTTGAAGAGAGTGCCAAAAGCTGCCCAAATGTGATTTGTGCTGTTTTCTCCCTAAGATCTGTTAAGAGGTCATAACTAAGAGATCCTTGTCCAAGAGGAAAGTCAGATTGTCCAATTTTTCTCCTAGACGACTTCTTCTTCTTCTTATTTTTCTCCTCTTCTTCAGATTTATCTTCTTGTTCTTCTTCTTCCTGGCTTCTAGTTTTACGACCCCTTTTTCCTATTAATGGCATCAATGTTTCTTCTTCTTCTGAGCATATTTCCTCTAAAAGTGCTAAACTTTTATCCTCACTTTTCCTCAACTTTGGACACTCAGTGCGATAGTGCCCCTTTTCTTGACATTCATAGCATGTGACACTACTTCTATCCCTAGGTTTATCCTCAGCTCGTGGAACCCTAGGTGGCCTTGCATTGACTAAGTGTAACTTCAAATCAGCAAATTCTGCCATAAGTTGTGCAATGTTATGATCCAAGGATGGAGCTTGTACCTGAGATGTTGAGGCTATCTCTACTCGTGGTGGGGTTGGCACATTCGGAGAAGATTGGAATGTGGACTCAATATGAAGAGTGGCCTCCTTCTTCAAAGCAATACGAAGAGCCTCTTTAAAATTAGTGGGATCTTTGCTAAGAACTTTTCCATGCAAGCGGGGATCCAAAGCCCTGATAAACTTGCTCATCTTAAGGTGCTCCATTGCTAAAGAACTCTTTGAATCTTCCATAGAAGGCGAAGAAGAAGAAGCAACAACATGTAAAGCAGCTCGTTGATATTTGATAAATAAGGCTTCATACCTCACTGAAAAGGCAAAAACTGACTCTCCATCCTTTTGGAAAATTTGATCCAATTGCAATAGTAAAGCATTTGGCGACCCCACTGTCCCAAATCTCTCCTTCATTGCTTTGGTCAACCTTTCCCAATCATTCTTGGACTCCTCTGGCAAAGCCTCATGCCAAGTTAAGGCCACACCCTCCAAGAAATCTGGGAGTATTTTTGCCCTCTCCTTCATAGACCAACCCATCAAGCAGCATGCTCGGTTAAACTCTCGGAGATAACTCCCCGGGTCTTCTCCTTCCGATCCTTGGAACACCGGAATGTTGAACATCTTGCACCAAAAGATGAGTAGCAACAAGGAACATTTACTTGTTTCAAAATAACTTTCCTTTACAAGGAACATATTAAAGCAAATGAATATAGCAATCACTTACAAGAGGATAAGACACATGGGATTGGCTTTTTGATAAGAGATTAAGAGGAATTAATCATTATTAAGAAGAAAGAATGGCCAAAAGTCAAAAAAAATAGAGATACACAGAGAATTGCAGTTTTAAATCCATATAGGCTGTGCACAAGAGGATTGCATAGGTACGTAAAAACTTTCAAAAACGAACAATTGAGCGAAAAGTTATGAGCATTTTACTACAAGACTATAAAACTGCCAAAATTTGCCTAAAAGTTAGTAACTTTGAGAGAAATTCTGATCATCAATGAAGTAAGGGATTAACAAATTAGTTACATGAGTGGAAAGAGCATATAAAGAGCTTCCTAGCCATATGATCAATTTAAGAAACCAACACCCGAGTGATGAGTAATTACCGGTTGAAAATTGGATATTGGACCACAAAAACTGCACTTCCCTCTCTTTGCATGAAACCTCAATTTTCACATAGCCTCTTGCCTTTCATCTCCTTCATGATTCAAGCTAGAGGGTAAGGGTTAACATTGCTTAGCGGACAATCGTAAAGATTTACCTATGGTCCCCAAAGTCTTTCCGCATGCTCATTACCGCTAAAACCATTAGTACCTCCAAAGGAGGGCGGTAATAAGACAAGGGCTACCTTGAGAAGTCACAGGCCCACCAAGATAATAACTCCTTATCCCACTTATCATGAATCATCAAAGAGGTCCACAATTGGGTTAAGCATAAGGAGCTAATGCTAAATGAGACATTCACATGTAAAGAGAGTGTTTGAATAGGGGTTTGAAAGATAAGAGAATGGCAATGACACAAAATGCTCAATTGAGGAGGCTCATTCCTTGATTTGAAAGGGAGAGGAGGATTCCTTTTATAGGTGGAGAATCACCCTCTCTTCCATTGTTACAAATTACAACATAAAAATCTTCAACCCTTCAGTGACATAAGGGTAGATGTCACCATCAATTGTCCTCTTAGGCTAAGTCTTCTATTGATTATTAAATTGAAGACTTTTTGACTTTGAGAGTGTGATGAGATAATAGCCAAGTCTAAGTGGCATGTAGGTAGAGATCCCATTTACACATGGCGAAAATCTCCTCTTCCATGTAAGCATTCTAGAAGAATCTTTTCCAATTATGCACCTACACACGCTCCTCCACATGCCTTCCACACTCCCCGACTTGTAGCCTTATGGTGAATACCATATTAATAATACAATAAAAATCCATGTGAGCATGAAGGCCCACTTTTATTTTCCACATCACTAGCCTATCTACCATACCAAAGTATTTATCAAGCATACTTGTGGCATTTACAATGTGTGCATCCTAAATCAAGTAAAACCATTATATTTGAAGATAGAATGCTGTTATCGCGGTAGCCACCAAGCCACCGCATCACCACGCCGTTATTCCATTGTGGGCGCCGCAATCTTCTTGGACAAGCTTCCACCTTATTACCATTGAGAAACCATCAAAATATGCACAAAATTGACAATGAAAGATATCAATTTTTCACGTCACATCTTTCCCCCCAGCAGATCCTCCATGCTTGTCTGGGGGGTCTGCTGGCCATGGTGCTCGAGGGTAGAATATCTTTAGCCGGTACTCATTGGCATGTCTGAGAACCTCCTGGCCACTTGCATCCTCTAGAAGATAGGTGTTATTTTTGAACTTTTACTTTATCCTGAAGGGGCCTTCCCAGCGTTGAAGAAGCTTCTTATCTAGCCGTTTCTCCACACGGCCATCATACCTCATGACTAAGCTTCCTTGCTTGAGTTTTGGCTTCTTCTTCTTCCTCGTGAGAGTGTCATGCCTTGCCTTGCGCCGTTGTTGTGCAGCCTCCAAATTTTGAAGTGCCTGAAGTCGCCTCTCATCCAAGGTCTCTAGTTGTGCTAGGCGTTGGGCATGTGTTTCTTCTTCATTATTCAAGCGTGCAAAAGATGTGCGAAGGCTTGTGATTTCCAATTCTATTGGCAAAATAGCCTCCATTCCATAAACTAACTGAAAAGGTGTGAAACCAAGAGAGAGTTTGTGAGTTGTCCTATAGGCCCATAGGACCTCTGGCAAATACACATCCCACTTTCTCTTCATGGTATCCACTAGCTTAGACAAAGATCCACAAAGCAGTCCATTAGTTTTTTCTACTAAACCATTACATTGGGGATAATAGGGAGTTGACATAGCATGCTTTATTTTTAATTTCTGCACCAAAGCTTCAATCAAGTCATTCCTGAAAGACCTCCCCCCATCCGTAAGGATTTCTAATGGACACCCAAATCGGGCGCACATGTATTCCGTGAGAAAGGATGCCACAGCCACTGCTTTATTATTGACCATTGCCTTTGCTTCTGCCCACTTTGTTGCATAATCTGTTGCCACCAATATGTAATACTTCCCATGTGAGGAACGAGGAAGTGGGCCCACAAAATCTAATCCCCGGCTTTCAAATGGACCATATGCTGGGATAGGGTTTAAGGGTCCGGGAACCAATTGCTTATGCCCATATGCTTGGCATACTTCACAGCTTCTGCACCACTCATGGACATCTTTGCTGAGTCGAGGCCAATAATACCCTGTGTTAAGGATTCTCCGAGTTGTGCTGGCTAAGGCAAAGTGACCTGAACATTCATGACATAATTCCATAATCCTTTGACTCCTCTAGCCTCACCACCCTCCTAAGAATCTTATCCTTACCTTGTTTGTAGAGAACATCCCCTAGAATTGTGTAAGGATGAGCTTTCCTGGTAAGCCTTTGCTTCTGTTGTTGAGGATTCAATCCAGGAGGGAAGTATCCTGTATCTAAATAGTGTTGAACATCTTGGAGCTCAGGCCAACCGGTATCCATTAATGCAAGAGTAGCTACTTTGAAAGAAGCCAAGATTTTAGTAGCCAATTCATCAGCCTTTTGATTATCCTTCCTGTTAACATGCACAAATTTACAAAACTCAAAAGCTTCTTCAACTCCATTGTCCTTTTATACAATTGTTGGAGATTAGGACTCCTCGCCTTATATTCTCCTTTCATTTGTCGGATGACCAATTGCGATCCCCCTTTAACCTCTACGTCTTCAATTCCATCTTTTATGCAATCTTCTAATCCCCAAATTAATGCATTGTACTCAGCCACATTATTTGATATAACCTTTGGAAATTCCCTACCCTTGGCCTATACCTCTTTTCCTTCTGGATCAAATAAAACTATCCCCCCAGCCCCACATTGCCTGGAAGGGCTAAAGGCTCCATCAAAATGCATAGTGAAAGCAGTTGGTGGTGTCTCCAAATCTTCATATACTTCTTTCTTTGTTCCTATTCCTTCTTCCTCTTCCTTCCTTGTAAGCAAATCTGCAAGAGAGGCCCTAGTGGTGTTTTCTGTAATAAAAGTGAAAGAGAATTCTTGAAGCTCGCAAATCCACTTTGCAAACTTCCCTCCTGTAGGATTAGGTTTGCGGACCAAGAATTGTAAAAAAGGTTGAGATGTGAGGAAGAAAAAAGAGCGAGGTAACAAGTATGACCTGAACTTCTTTACTGCAAAAACAAGACACAAACAACCTTTCTCCATTTCACCATACCTCTCCTCGGCATCAGTGAGTTGTCGGCTTGCATAATACACTGGTTGCATACGCCCTTGCTCTCCCTTTTGCAAGAGTATAGCACCCACTGAATGTGATGAGACACTTGGGTTCACATAAAAGTCCTCCCCCCAACTAGGAGGCTGCGCACTTGGACTTTGACTCATGCATTCCTTGAGCAAACAAAAAAATTGGACTTTGACTCATGCATTCCTTGAGCAAACAAAAAAATTGAATTTGATCGGGCCCCCATTGGAAAGAAACATTCTTCTTTGTTAACAGATTTATAGGATACATCTTCTCAGAGAACATGTCAACAAAGCATTGGTAATACTTTGTTTTACCCAAAATCCTCCTTACCTCCCTTACATTGGTAGGTGATGGGAGGGCCACAATTGCCTGCACCTTCTCAGGATCCATCTCTATGCCTTCTTCTGAGATAACATGTCCCAAGAGAACCACCTTCCTTTTGGTGCTGCCAAGCAGCATTTTGCAGGATTAAGACACCCTTTTGCATCATCAATACTTTGCAAGGCCAACCTCAACTTTTCCAAGTGATCCATGCGGCTTGAATAAATGCAAAAATCATCCAAAAAGACCCTTATAAACTTCCCCAAGTAAGGTGCAAATACTTGACTCATGAAGCGTTGAAAAGTTGCTGGTGCATTGGTCAAGCCAAATGGCATCACCCTATAGGCATACACTCCCCAAGGGGTGATAAATGAGGTTTTCCTTTGATCTTCTTCATAAATCCGGATTTGAAAGTATCCAGAGTATCCATCACACACTGAATACAACTCATGACCTGCAACTTGATCCAAAATCTCATCCTGAAAGGGTAGAGGATAATAATCCCTCTTTGTGCATGCATTCAGAGGGCGAAAGACCACACACACACGCCATTTTCCACCCTTCTTGGGAGTGACTACAACTGGGGAAATCCACTCTGAATTCTCTACTGGAAAAATAAATCCAGCTTCAAGCAAATTAGTTACCTCCTTCTTAAGCACCTCTGCTTGCACTACTCCCAAACGCCTTAGCCATTGTACCACTGTCTTACTCTGGGGTTGAGATCAATCTTGTGCTCTACTAGGGTAACTTGGCGTACTTGTGAGTAGCTGTTTGCAAAAAGGTTAGGAAATCCATCCAACATTTTTAAGTAATTCTCCCTTTCAGTACCTGCTATGGACTCATCAAGAAGAAGTTCATTTTGTTGGTGAAGACTAGTGAGGTCCACATCTCCTTTCTTGCACATGGTTGAAGAAGCTTCCCCTTCCAAGGCTCCATTGTCTTCAGCATCCCCTCGATCCCTTCCCAGGGAAAGACCAAATGCAACTCCCTCCACCTCTCCTTCTGAGATGGAATCCTCGGAGCTACCACTTGTCTCTTCGGATGACTCTGACTCTGAACTTCGGAAGTTGAAGGTTCACCTCTTACCACTTTCTTGCGAGCGACGACTCTTGATGTTGTAGTGGACCTTCTTATTCTCACCTTGTAGAATAAGATCACCTGTCTCCCACTTTTGAATTGCCTTCACTTGGCGAAGCCATGGCCTACCCAATATCAATGGGTAAGCCCTAGCATCAGGCTTTGTAGGAATGACCTGAAAAGTTGTAGGCATAGAAATACCACATACATCCACTCCCAAATTCCTGACAATTCCTAAGGTTTTCGCCCTAGTATTATCAGCAAGTTTGATGCGATAGGGAGAGTTAGTAGAAGACAACTTTAAATCAGCATCTTTCATTGTTTTTTCACTCATGACATTGATTGAAGCACCTCCATCAATGTATGCATTAGAAATTGTTTGCCCCTCAATGATGACATCAATCATCACAGGCACATCATCTCCTACATCAATATCCACCTTCTGAACCATAGGAGTCCCATTATCCCTCTTTTTCTTTTTCTTAGATTCCCTTGTGCTAGCCAGCTTACCCCATTGCTTTCTGAGCTTTGGAGAGAGTGCCAAAAGCTGCCCAAATGTGATTTGTGCTGTTTTCTCCCTAAGATCTGTTAAGAGGTCATAACTAAGAGATCCTTGTCCAAGAGGAAAGTCAGATTGTCCAATTTTTCTCCTAGACGACTTCTTCTTATTATTATTTTTCTCCTCTTCTTCAGATTTATCTTCTTGTTCTTCTTCTTCCTGGCTTCTAGTTTTACGACCCCTTTTTGCCATTAATGACATCAATGTTTCTTCTTCTTCTGAGCATATTTCCTCTAAAAGTGCTAAACTTTTATCCTCACTTTTCCTCAACTTTGGACACTCAGTGCGATAGTGCCCCTTCTCTTGACATTCATAGCATGTGACACTACTTCTATCCCTAGGTTTATCCTCAGCTCGTGGAACCCTAGGTGGCCTTGCATTGACTAAGTGTAACTTCAAATCAGCAAATTCTGCCATAAGTTGTGCAATGTTATGATCCAAGGAAGATGGAGCTTGTACCTGAGATGTTGAGGCTATCTCTACTCGTGGTGGGGTTGGCACATTCGGAGAAGATTGGAATGTGGACTCAATATGAAGAGTGGCCTCCTTCTTCAAAGCAATACAAAGAGCCTCTTTGAAATTAGTGGGATCTTTGCTAAGAACTTTTCCATGCAAGCGGGGATCCAAAGCCCTGATAAACTTGCTCGTCTTAAGGTGCTCCATTGCTAAAGAACTCTTTGAATCTTCCATAGAAGGTGAAGAAGAAGAAGCAACAACATGCAGCTTGTTGATATTTGATGAATAAGGCTTCATACCTCACTGAAAAGGCAGAAACTGACTCTCCATCCTTTTGGAAAATTTGATCCAATTGCAATAGTAAAGCATTTGGCGACTCCACTGTCCCAAATTTCTCCTTCATTGCTTTGGTCAACCTTTCCCAATCATTCTTGGACTCCTCTCGCAAAGCCTCATGCTAAGTTAAGGCCACACCCTCCAAGAAATCTGGGAGTATTTCTGCCCTCTCCTTCATAGACCAACCCGTCAAGCGGCATGCTCGGTTAAACTCTCGGAGATAACTCCCCGGGTCTTCTCCTTCCGATCCTTGGAACACCAGAATGTTGAACATCTTGCACCAAAAGATGAGTAGCAACAAGGGAAATTTACTTGTTTCAAAATAACTTTCCTTTAATCACATGCGGGACCTTGAGGTTGAAATAGAATAATTCTAAGTAAAACCTGACCGCCGCCTCCACCAAAAGATGTGACACGAAGTTGGGGTTTGGACTTCGGTCACTTCTTAGAATCAAAACACATTTGTATGAAACATCACAGCCTCCTCACCTCCCTTTCTCTCCCTAGGTTAAGATAAAGATATACACATCAAAGGTGAGATCATAATTCATGGAAGGGAAGATGAAAGGCTCCAGAGAAGCAAGAATTTCTGCCAGTCTTGCAGCTCCAAACAAGAGGGCGATTCTTTGTTGGAAGAAAATCTTTCGACTCAGGATTATGTGAACCGAAACATACGGGGAATATTGGTAAGGTTCATCCGTTCGAAATGGGCAATTTGGTCAGAACATATTAAAGCAAATGAATATAGCAATCACTTACAAGAGGATAAGACACATGGGATTGGCTTTTTGATTAGAGATTAAGAGGAATTAATCATTATTAAGAAGAAAGAATGGCCAAAAGTCTAAAAAAAACAGAGATACACAGAGAATTGCAGTTTTAAATCCATATAGGTTGTGCACAAGCGGATTACATAGGTACGTAGAGCTTGAAGAGAGCTTCGCGCCCATATAAAAACTTTCAGAAACGGACAATCGAGCGAAAAGTTATGAGCATTTTACTACAAGACTATAAAACTGCCAAAATTCACCTAAAAGTTAGCAACTTTGGGAGAAATTCTGATCATCAATGAAGAAAGGGATTAAGAAATTAGTTACATGAGTGGAAAGAGCATATAAAGAGCTTCCTAGCCATATGATCAATTTAAGAAACCATCCTCCATGCTTGTCTGGGGGGTCTGCTGGCCATGGTGCTCGAGGGTAGAATATCTTTAGCCGGTACTCATTGGCACATCCGGGAACCTCTTGGCCACTTACATCCTCTAGAAGATAGGTGTTATTTTTGAACTTTTGTTTTATCCTGAAGGGGCCTTCCCAGCGTCGAAGAAGCTTCTTATCTAGCTGTTTCTCCACACGGCCATCATACCTCATGACTAAGCTTCCTTGCTTGAGTTTTGGCTTCTTCTTCTTCCTCGTGAGAGTGTCATGCCTTGCCTTGCGCCGTTGTTGTGCATTCTCCAAATTTTGAAGTGCCTGAAGTCGCCTCTCATCCAAGGTCTCCAGTTGTGCTAGGCATTGGGCATGTGTTTCTTCTTCATTATTCAAGCATGCAAAAGATGTGCGAAGGCTTGTGATTTCCAATTCTATTGGCAAAATAGCCTCCATTCCATAAACTAACTGAAAAGGTGTGAAACCAAGAGAGAGTTTGTGAGTTGTCCTATAGGCCCATAGGACCTCTGGAAAATGCACATCCCACTTTCTCTTCATAGTATCCACTAGCTTAGACAAAGATCCACAAAGCAGTCCATTAGTTTTTTCTACTAAACCATTACATTGGGGATAATAGGGAGTTGACATAGCATGCTTTATTTTTAATTTCTGCACCAAAGCTTCAATCAAGTCATTCCTGAAAGACCTCCCCCCATCCGTAAGGATTTCTAATGGACACCCAAATCGGGCACATATGTATACCGTGAGAAAGGATGCCACAGCCACTGCTTTATTATTGACCATTGCCTTTGCTTCTGCCCACCTTGTTGCATAATCTGTGGCCACCAATATGTAATACTTCCCATGTGAGGAACGAGGAAGTGGGCCCACAAAATCTAATCCCCACCTTTCAAATGGACCATATGCTGGGATAGGGTTTAAGGGTCCGGGAACCAATTCCTTCTGCCCATATGCCTGGCATACTTCACAGCTTCTGCACCACTCATGGACATCTTTGCTGAGTCGAGGCCAATAATACCCTGTGTTAAGGATTCTTCGAGTTGTGTTGGCTGAGGGAAAGTGACCTGAACATTCATGACATAATTCCATAATCCTTTTAGACTCCTCTAGGCTCACCACCCTCCTAAGAATCTTATCCTTACCTTGCTTGTAAAGAACATCCCCTAGCATTGTGTAAGGATGAGCTTTCCTGGTAAGCCTTTGCTTCTGTTGAGGATTTAATCCAAGAGGGAAGTATCCTGTATCTAAATAGTGTTGAACATCTTGGAGCTCAGGCCAACCTGTATCCATTAATGCAAGAGTAGCTACTTTGAAAGAACCCAAGATTTTAGTAGCCAATTCATCAGCCTTTTGATTATCCTTCCTGTTAACATGCACAAATTTACAAAACTCAAAAGCTTCTTTGAACTCCATTGCCCTTTTATACAATTCTTGGAGATTAGGACTCCTCGCCTTATATTCTCCTTTCATTTGTCGGATGACCAATTACGAATCCCCTTTAACCTCTATCTCTTCAATTCCATCTTTTATGCAATCTTCTTATCCCCAAATTAATGCATTGTTCTCAGCCACATTATTTGATATAGCCTTTGGAAATTCCCTACCCTTGGCCCATACCTCTTTTCCTTCTACATCAAATAAAACTATCCCACCAGCCCCACATTGCCTGGAAGGGCTAAAGGCTCCATCAAAATGCATAGTGAAAGCAGTTGGTGGTGTCTCCAAATCTTCATATACTTCTTCCTTTGTTCCTGTTCCCTATTCCTCTTCCTTCCTTGTAAGCAAATCTGCAAGAGAGGCCCTAGTGGTGTTTTCTGTAATAAAAGTGAAATAGACTTCTTGAAGCTCGCAAATCCACTTTGCAAACTTCCCTCCTGCAGGATTAGGTTTGCGGACCAAGAATTGTAAAGAAGGTTGAGATGTGAGGAAGAAAAAAGGGCGAGGTAACAAGTATGACCTGAACTTCTTTACTGCAAAAACAAGACACAAACCACCTTTCTCCATTTCACCATACCTCTCCTCGGCATCAGTGAGTTGTCGGCTTGCATAATACACTGGTTGCATACGCCCTTGCTCTCCCTTTTGCAAGAGTATAGCACCCACTGAATGTGATGAGACACTTGGGTTCACATAAAAGTCCTCCCCCCACCTAGGAGGCTGCACAATTGGACTTTGACTCATGCATTCCTTGAGCAAACAAAAAGATTGAATTTGATCGGGCCCCCATTGGAAAGAAACATTCTTCTTTGTTAACAGATTTATAGGATACATCTTCTCAGAGAACATGTCAACAAAGCGTTGGTAATACTTTGTTTTACCCAAAATCCTCCTTACCTCCCTTATTGGTAGGTGGTGGGAGGGCCACAATTGCCTGCACCTTCTCAGGATCCATCTCTAAGCCTTCTTCTGAGATAACATGTCCCAAGAGAACCACCTTCTCAGGATCCATCTCTATGCCTTCTTCTGAGATAACATGTCCCAAGAGAACCACCTTCCTTTTTGTGCCAAGCGACATTTTCCAGGATTAAGACACCCTTTTGCATTATCAATACTTTGCAAGGCCAACCTCAACTTTTCCAAGTGATCCATGCGGCTTGAATAAATGCAAAAATCATCCAAAAAGACCCTTATAAACTTCCCCAAGTAAGGTGCAAATACTTGACTCATGAAGCGTTGAAAAGTTGCTGGTGCATTGGTCAAGCCAAATGGCATCACCCTATAGGCATACACTCCCCAAGGGGTGATAAATGAGGTTTTCCTTTGATCTTCTTCACAAATCCGGATTTGAAAGTATCCAGAGTATCCATCACACACTGAATACAACTCATGACCTGCAACTTGATCCAAAATCTCATCCTAAAAGGGTAGAGGATAATAATCCCTCTTTGTGCATGCATTCAGAGGGCGAAAGTCCACACACACACGCCATTTTCCACCCTTTTTGGGAGTGACTATAACTGGGGAAATCCACTCTGAATTCTCTACTAGAAAAATAAATCCAGCGTCAAGCAAATTAGTTACCTCCTTCTTAAGCACCTCTGCTTGCACTACTCCCAAACGCCTTAGCCGTTGTACCACTGGCTTACTTTGGGGCTTGAGATCAATCTTGTGCTCTACTAGGGTAACTTGGCTTACTTGTGAGTAGCTGTTTGCAAAAAGGTTAGGAAATCCATCCAACATTTTTAAGTAATTCTCCCTTTCAATACCTGCTATAGACTCATCAAGAAGAAGTTCATTTTGTTGGTGAAGACTAGTGAGGTCCACATCTCCTTTCTTGCACATGGTTGAAGAAGCTTCCCCTTCCAAGGCTCCATTGTCTTCAGCATCCCCTCGATCCCTTCCCAGGGAAAGACCAAATGCAACTCCCTCCACCTCTCCTTCTGAGATAGAATCCTCGGAGCTACCACTTGTCTCTTCGGATGACTCTGACTCTGAACTTCGAAAGTTGAAGGTTCACCTCTTACCACTTTCTTGCGAGCGACGACTCTTGATGTTGTAGTGGACCTTCTTATTCTCACCTTGTAGAATAAGATCACCTGTCTCCCACTTTTGAATTGCCTTCACTTGGCGAAGCCATGGCCTACCCAATATCAATGGGTAAGCCCTAGCATCAGGCTTTGTAGGAATGACCTGAAAAGTTGTAGGCATAGAAATACCACATACATCCACTCCCAAATTCCTGACAATTCCTAAGGTTTTCACCCTAGTATTATCAGCAAGTTTGATGCGATAGGGAGAGTTAGTAGAAGACAACTTTAAATCAGCATCTTTCATTGTTTTTTCACTCATGACATTGATTGACGCACCTCCATCAATGTATGCATTAGAAATTGTTTGCCCCTCAATGATGACATCAATCACAGGCACATCATCTCCTACATCAATATCCACCTTCTGAACCATAGGAGTCCCATTATCCCTCTTCTTCTTTTTCTTAGATTCCCTTGTGCTAGCCAGCTTACCCCATTGCTTTCTGAGCTTTAGAGAGAGTGCCAAAAGCTGCCCAAATGCAATTTGTGCTGTTTTCTCCCTAAGATCTGTTAAGAGGTCATAACTAAGAGATCCTTGTCCAAGAGGAAAGTCAGATTGTCCAATTTTTCTCCTAGACGACTTCTTCTTCTTATTATTTTTCTCCTCTTCTTCAGATTTATCTTCTTGTTCTTCTTCTTCCTGGCTTCTAGTTTTACGACCCCTTTTTGCCATTAATGGCATCAATGTTTCTTCTTCTTCTAATCATATTTCCTCTAAAAGTGCTAAACTTTTATCCTCACTTTTCCTCAACTTTGGACACTCAGTGCAATAGTGCCCCTTCTCTTGACATTCATAGCATGTGACACTACTTCTATTCCTAGGTTTATCCTCAGCTCGTGGAACCCTAGGTGGCCTTGCATTGACTAAGTGTAACTTCAAATCAGCAAATTCTGCCATAAGTTGTGCAATGTTATGATCCAAGGATGGAGCTTGTACCTGAGATATTGAGGATATCTCTACTCGTGGTGGGGTTGGCACATTCGGAGAAGATTGGAATGTGGACTCAATATGAAGAGTGGCCTCCTTCTTCAAAGCAATACGAAGAGCCTCTTTAAAATTAGTGGGATCTTTGCTAAGAACTTTTCCATGCAAGCGGGGATCCAAAGCCCTGATAAACTTGCTCATCTTAAGGTGCTCCATTGCTAAAGAACTCTTTGAATCTTCCATAGAAGAGGTGAAGAAGAAGAAGCAACAACATGTAAAGCAGCTTGTTGATATTTGATGAATAAGGCTTCATACCTCACTGAAAAGGCAGAAACTGACTCTCCATCCTTTTGGAAAAATTGATCCAATTGCAATAGTAAAGCATTTGGCAACTCCACTGTCCCAAATCTCTCCTTCATTGCTTTGGTCAACCTTTCCCAATCATTCTTGGACTCCTCTGGCAAAGCCTCATGCCAAGTTAAGGCAATACCCTCCAAGAAATCTGGGAGTATTTCTGCCCTCTCCTTCATAGACCAACCCGTCAAGCGGCATGCTCAGTTAAACTCTCGGAGATAACTCCCCGGGTCTTCTCCTTCCGCCGATCCTTGGAACACCGAAATGTTGAACATCTTGCACCAAAAGATGAGTAGCAACAAGAGAAATTTACTTGTTTCAAAATAACTTTCCTTTAATCACATGCAGGACCTTGAGGTTGAAATAGAATAATCCTAAGTAAAACCTGACCGCCGCTTCCACCAAAAGATGTGACACGAAGTTGGGGTTTGGACTTCGGTCACTTCTTAGAATCAAAATACATTTGTATGAAACCTCACAGCCTCCTCACCTCCCTTTCTCTCCCTAGGTTAAGATAAAGATATACACATCAAAGGTGAGATCATAATTCATGGAAGGGAAGATGAAAGGCTCTGGAGAAGCAAGAATTTCTGCCAGTCTTGCAGCTCCAAATAAGAGGGCGATTCTTTGTTGGAAGAAAATCTTCCGACTCAGGATTATGTGAGTGGAAACATACAAAGGAATATTGGTAAGGTTCATCCGTTCGAATTGGGCGATTTGGTCGGAACATATTAAAGCAAATGAATATAGCAATCACTTGCAAGAGGATAAGACACATGGGATTGGCTTTTTGATAAGAGATTAAGAGAAATTAATTATTATTAAGAAGAAAGAATGGCCAAAAGTCTAAAAAAAACAGAGATACACAGAGAATTGCAGTTTTAAATCCATATAGGCTATGCATAAGAGGATTACATAGGTGCGTAGAGCTTGAAGAGAGCTTCGAGCCCATATAAAAACTTTCAAAAATGGACAATCGAGCGAAAAGTTATGAGCATTTTACTACAAGACTATAAAACTGCCAAAATTCGCCTAAAAGTTAGCAATTTTGGGAGAAATTCTGATCATCAATGAAGTAAGAGATTAAGAAATTAGTTACATGAGTGGAAAGAGCATATAAAGAGCTTCCTAGCCATATGATCAATTTAAGACACCAACACCCAAGTGATGAGTAATTACCGATTGAAAATTGGGTATTGGACCACAAAAACTGCACTTTCCTCTCTTTGCATGAAACCTCAATTTTCACATAGCCTCTTGCCTTTCATCTCCTTCATGATTCAAGCTAGAGGGTAAGGGTTAAGATTGCTCAGCAGACAATCGTAAAGATTTACCTATGGTCCCCAAAGTCTTTCCGCATGCTCATTACCGCTAAAACCATTGGTATCTCCAAAGGAGAGCGGTAATAAGGCAAGGGCTACCTTGAGAAATCACAGGCCCACCAAGATAATAACTCCTTTTTCAACTTATCATGAATCATCAAAGAGGTCCAAAAGTGGGTTAAGCATGAGGAGCTAATGCTAAATGAGACATTCACATGTAAAGAGAGTGTTTGAATAGGGGTTTGAAAGATAAGAGAATGGCAATGACACAAAATGCTCAATTGAGGAGGCTCATTCCTTGATTTGAAAGGGAGAGGAGGGCTCCTTTTATAGGTGGAGAATCACCCTCTCTTCCATTGTTACAAATTACAACATAAAAATCTTCAACCCTTCAGTGACATAAGGGTAGATGTCACCATCAATTGTCCTCTTAGGCTAAGTCTTCTATTGATTATTAAATTAAAGACTTTTTGACTTTGAGAGTGTGATGAGATAATAGCCAAGTCTAAGTGGCATGTAGGTGGAGATCCCATTTACACATGGCGAAATTCTCCTCTTCCATGTAGGCATTCTAGAAGAATCTTTCCCAATTATACACCTACACACACTCCTCCACATGCCTTCCACACTCCCCAACTTGTAGCCTTATGGTGAATACCATATTAATAATACAATAAAAATCCATGTGAGCATGAAGGCCCACTTTTATTTTCCACATCACTAGCCTATCTACCATACCAAAGTATTTATCAAGCATACTTGTGGCATTTACAATGTGTGCACCCTAAATCAAGTAAAACCATTATATTTGAAGATAGAATGCTGTTATCGGGGTAGCCGCCAAGCCGCCGCATCACCACGCCGTTATTCCATTGTGGGCGCCGCAATCTTCTTGGACAAGCTTCCACCTTATTACCATTGAGAAACCGTCAAAATATGCACAAAATTGACAATGAAAGATATCAATTTTTCACATCACAGTAGCCTTGTACCTTTTGCAAAAGGTGCTTCCCATCATTCCATGAGATGCATTCCAAGAGATGATCCTCATGCTGAAGAGCTAGGTGACATGCCACAATCAACAGTCTCTCCATGGCATGGTAGATTTTTGGGGCAAGTTTCAATGAGGAATAGTCACAGTATCTATACACTCCACTCTCAAGAAGTAAATGGAGAGGTGAATTCTCTTCTATCCTAAATATGCTCGGATGCATCCTGAGAGGTGTATCCATTCCTCCCCAGCTTGCTACTTAGCCTCCTTTGGTGAGACCTTCTCTCGATGGAGGTGTCTATAGGCTCCACCCTTTCTCTCTTCACACTAGCATAGCTTAGAGAAAATCTGAAGACCTTCGTGTAGAACTTTGTGCACACCTACAAATTATTCTCAAACTCTTTATTCTTCTTTCTTACTTCTCTCAAACACTATCAGAGCTCTTAGTGCAACACTGTGAAAAAAACTACTCTACATTTTCAATACTGAAAGTGATTTTCTCAACGGGGGGGAGGACACATTTCCTTATGTTTATAAGTTTAAGGATACAATTGTGCCACCTCTATACCATACCTTGTATATGCCCTTTTGTTTTCTCCGCTCACACACACATGCACACAAATTGTGCCACCTCTATACCATACCTTATATATGGCATTCTTTTTCTCCACACACACATATGCACATAAGAAGCATTGTTGTAGTTAAAATGATTATCTTAATCAAGGTCTAATATAAGTTAACATGGTGTGCAAGGATTAATGAAAGGTCTTCTTATATATTCAAGGATTTAAGCATTAGCCTCCTATACCTGCAATTTAAGGAACATGCTTAATCAAGGTCTAATATAAGTTAACATGGTGTGCAAGGATTAATGAAAGGTCTTCTTATATATTCAAGGATTTAAGCATTAGCCTCCTATACATGCAATTTAAGGAACATGCTTATTTTACACATCCTCTTATTATATTCCGTAGCATAATATTCCAAGAAGAAAACCTTGACATTATAGATCAGTAGTACTTTTAGTGAAACAAATATCATGTTATCAATGATAACATCGAATATGTATTGTTATCTAAGAGCTATATGTGTTTTGTTTATGGAGGCTTAAAAACGGGTTTTTTACCTGCTGTAGATCATACATATAAAGCTTTATGATAAATTAGCCACAATACAGTAGCCAAATCATTCCAAGTCCTCGACTAATGAACACATAGCACTATGCACTGTGCATTGTGCATTGTTGTGAGGCTGTTGAGCATTGCACATTGTTGTGAGACTGTTGAGCACTATGTACTGTTGTGAGCTCCCCAACTTTCTCCTTATTACTACACACATTCCCGTGCCTTGCCCTCCTCTCTTTTGTGCCTCAACTTCACCCTCTTCTACCTACCTTTGAAACCCCCTACCCTCTTTTTTTTGCTGCCTGCCATTGCCCCCTTTGTTGTTGCACCTTCTTCCCTCTGCCCTACCTTGACTTGCTTCCTTGCCTTGGTTTTGGGCCTCCCCCTCCTTTTCTCATTTAGCTTCAACGTCGGAAACTTTTTCCTAGTATTCAAGTTGGCCTTTTTTCTGCTTAGATTAGCTATGATTAACTGCTAATCATTCCTCCCCAACCATGTGAATCGTTAATTTTACCGAAGCCAGACTAGCAACTCCCTTTGGCATCGCTGAGATTGAAAAAGAGACCAAAACGACCCTCTTTGCCAAAATCTTTGGGTCCCACCCATCCTATCTCTAAGCTTGTGATTGGGTGCCTATAACATGGTCACCTTCCGACTTCACACTCCGCTTCAAAGATGTGAGTTTCTTGGGGGAGGTTTCTTACAAGTGGACACTTTGATGTTAAGGAAGGCAGTCTCAAAGGTGATGAAGGGCATTGCATTCCCATTAGGCTCGAGAAATATGTTCTTCCTACACACCCAACTATTTTGACCCTGTTGAAGAAGATCGAAAATAGCTTTCCTCTTATAGTCAGATTCCTGGGGCTTCCGCACTCGTATTGGCCTATGCTAGAGGCTATTGGGTCAAATTTTGGGCTATTCCTACATGTGCCCCATATCCTTGCCTTACTGACCTCTATCGCTCATGTGATCCTACACGTGCCCCATATCTCTACCTTACAGGAGGTGGTCATCACTTAGTCTACCTTGACGGATGTTGTTCCCCTAGGGTTATGGTTCTTGTTGTTGTGATAGTGAACTTTGTGCTGGTTCACGGAGATTGCATGTAGGCCTACCCAATACCTATCACTTGCAAGGGCACTTTGCATGGCAAATGACGTAAACATGCCTCTTAGGTGACATCCTAAGGCTTCATCCGAGCTTCCATTTCGGGTTTGTGTTCCGACATGAATGTCAAATCATCTATCATGGCCGCCCTCTTAGTATAAGAATGTTGGAACATTAGATCATGCTTATTGTAGAACGATGATGCATTAAGTCAAAGTGATGAGGTTGGTAGTCATCTTCGTAGAAGAATGATTCTTCACGCCAAGATGACTTTATTAAGTCCTCCCTATTGGGGTTGGGGACTGTATGCAGGATTTACATGGCATTGGGGATCATATAGATGCACAATGTGACACCCTCTCATGAGACTTTGGAGGATGTATAACAAGATGTATTTGGTCATGATGCCTTGCAAGGTACTCATGTATTGCATAAGTATGCAGAGACCATGCAGAGTGATGACCCCTTCCACTAGCATTATGTGAGACGAGCACGGACACCGGCTATTAAGCATTTGCTTAGGTTTGGGGTCAAAACCACATCTTTACCATGAGGATTATCTCATGGAATGTGCAAGGCCTCAGAGGGCTACCCACTCGCAGTAGGAAGTGCCTCATGAAGGACCATCTCCATCTCATTATTACAAGTGGAACTATGGATGTGCTTTTGTTGCTGGGCACAAATTGCATAGGCACCAGCGTGGTAAAACTAGTAAGATTCTTTATGGCTACACTTATTGGTCCTAGTTAAATGGGACCAAAGGGGGTGTATCCATTTCTATTGCAGCATCACTTATGCCCCATGTTATTGAATATGGTATGTATGGTCATACATGAGTGTCAAAAATTGAGCATCTTAAATATTTATGCACTTAATGTGAGAGGTGAGACGGTGGTCTTTCGGGACACCATCATAGTTAGAGGGGTTTTCAACATGGTTGAGGAACCCTCCGACAAAAAGGTTGTGGTGTGAGGGTAGAACACGCTCCTTGGAGAGAGCATGACGGGAAATATTCACACTCTTCTTCTCTATGGTAGAGACTATTGGGACAAAGAGTGACTTCCAAAGGAGGGGTTATCTCTTTATCTTACTCTTGTGGGCGATGAGGATGGATGTATCTTTGCATGATTAGATAGGTTTTATGTGGATGATTGGAGCCTAGATAGGGGAGGCACCATTGCTATCCTATCTGGCACCACTAAGACAAATCATTCCCCACTTATTTTGTGCCTCAAGGAGCCAAGGACTCAAATGGCATTGCCCATGTCCATATCCTTGATCCTCGCTGTCTGGATGCAAAGGTTGTACATGAGGTTAAAGGGATTCGGAGGTCATGTAACGATCCCAACTCTCAATAGAGAATTGCTTTGGACTCGAAGAGAACTAGCTAATATCATCGTAGTGTTGCTTTAGTCAAGAAACATGAAACCCTAGACAAGAAGAGAGGGTTAATGCACAGAGGGAACACTAGAAGCATCCATAGTCTCCTAAGATCCCATACCTATTGTCTATAGTTAGAATAGATTTGCAGATGGCCTTGGATAGGCGGGTTGAGTTTTCATTTCATGCTAATGAGGCCTTTTGGGCATAGATGGGTGGTAGATGCAAAAAAAACTTCTTAGCACATGGGCCTACCCATCCCATATAGTACGGAATGTGTGAGTTACTTGGCAAGACTCATAGGGAAAGATTCAGTATGAGCCAAATAAGGTGAGGAGTATTGCATCAATTTTTTATCTAGTACTGCTTTTTGCAGTGGCTTCCTCTCCACAAAAAGATGTTACACATCAAAAAGTTTAGGAGTGCATGCTCACACTTATTACATATGATATATGTTTCTCATTGGATGTCCCCTTCTCAAAGGATGAGTTAAGACATGCATTACACGATCTTTGAAAAGGAAAATGCCCATGGGATGATGGTTTTTTTAAAAGATTTTTGGGACCACATTGGGGATGAGATCGTTGTTACTTTACAGGTGATGTGGCGTATAGGTGTGATGCCCCCCTTTCTCATCACGGAGGGTCTTATCCATCTTATCCCAAAAGGTGGAAATAAGACCAACATCAAGAAGTGGAGCCCATCACTTTACTTGGATCTACATATAAAATTTAAGCTAAAGCATTGAGTATAAGGTTACAACCAGTTCTTCAAAGGGTTATTCATGACACACAAAATGGGTTTCTCCAAGCGAAGAGTATATTTGATAACGTCTTTTCATTTTGGGGGAAGCTGTAGAATGGGCTAAATCTAGCCAGTGATCCCTTGCCATCCTCTTGTTGGACTTTCAAAAAGCGTAATAATAGAGTGGATTAGGAATTCTTAGAAGGCATGAGTGGCACATGGGGTTTTCCCCGAGGACTTGAATAGAGGGGTCTAATGCATGTATAGGGAGGACCATATCACAATTTTGGCATACGGGGGAGCAATTTTAGATTTCTTGCTTAGTGTGGCAAGGATGCCCCCTAGCTCCCTTATTAAGCCTCAGAGTAGCACGGGCAATGAGCACGTTCTTTTGGGCTACCCCACGAGTCTTGGGCCGTAGATTACCTCTATGTCTACAGAGGAAGAGTCATTGGACTCAGATTATACCACCATGTTTTTGGAGGCCTCTTTGTGCCTTTCGTACAGCCTTAGGGGTTTTTATTTGGTAGCATAAGCCACCATTAATTAGCACTGGTCAATGGGATTTTGGTTCAGTGATTCTGTTGGATGTGTGGTTCACTTGGATTGAGAGAGAATGCACTGCCATATACCTTATTTGCTCGATTGGCATTGACATCTCCCTAACATAATAGCTTGTTGCTCCTATGCTCATGAGCATTAAAAGAAAACTTCAGCATTAGAGTAGTAGGAGGTTTGATTTGGCATCTAGAGCCTTGGTGGTTAACCAAGTGCTAGCAGCCACTACTTGGTTTATCACTTCTTGTTGGGTTCTTCATAGGGGATGCGTTGGTATGGCTAGTTAAGTCACCTCATTCAGAATTTTCTTTGGTTGGGATTAGATGGCACCATACACACCATGACTAGAGTTGCTTGGGAATCCATTATCCTATCCAAGAGCAGGAGGGGGGATTGAACATCATAGACCTATAGGTGTAGTGTAAGTCATTGTTGTGTATGCTACTTTGTAAGATGATTGTAATAGGACTTGGCACTGAGCCATGGAAGGAATTTCTTATGCTTTAGGTTTTAAGGTGGCTAGGGGAGGTGATTAGATATACATCCCCCGTTTATCTTCTCGAAGGCAGTGCATTTGGCTCCTATCCTCCCCTTTGGTTAGATCCCTTCTTTAGGCTTCGGATTACATGAGGAGGTCCTTCATTCACATACCTCCATGACCATCTAAGGAGACTAACATAAAACCCATTATTTGGAATGACTCGATCTTGGATGAGTATGGTAGACCTTATGGGGGGCAGCTATGCATATTCAATGGGCTAGTAGAGGGAGACTCTTTTCCCCACAGTACTAGATTGGATGAGGCTTAAAAGCCTCATGGAGAACCAGAGAGGGGTGCTTACGCAACATTTGAGGGGCACTAATCAAAGAATTGTGCAAATTGATGCTGCCATACCCAACCACTGATGAAGCACAAGGACCTTCTTGGAAGGGCTTCAACACTCATGGTTTTAAGTTTTCTTTGAGCAAGTGTTTCTCTACAGATTATGTGCCTCCCCACTCCGGGGAAGGATGATGCACCAATCTTGACGTACCGATCTTTTTCTCTGTACAGGATGGATGGTATGTGACATGTAGGATATCACCATGGGGCTGGGGTGGTTCATCCTATGAGAGTTTTTAGAAGAGCAGTGAAGAAATTTTATATTGATCCTACCCCAGGGATGATCCCAAATACTTGGATCCTTTGGTTGTATGGTGGATTCCCTATCAAGTATTTACATTAGGACCCCGATGGAGTGGGTATGGAATGATGCTACCAACTTGATGAAATGCATGCCTTTCTTCAGTTATATTGTGCGGAACGCCAGGCATCTTATCTTGGACATTCAGAGAGTCCCTACCCTTAGACCTCATCAGGACACTTATGGTACGACACTGAGGGGTTTTTGGAGGAGGTTGTGTCATTTTTATAGGAGGACACATATATCCTCCTTTACTAGTGGAGATCGGTAGTTAGGGTGAGCCCATCATGCTCTAGATGTGTAGGAGCTTTAGAGATAGTCTACCATTACTTATGGGAGTGCAGGGAAGGACATATGATTTGGTCTGCAATAGCACATCTCTGTGGAAGGATGCTTACATTTCTTTTGGTGCTACCATTTGGTTCACACAATTGGGTTCATAGCTCAGGTATAATTGGAACAATGCTTACATCTCCTTGGAAGGATGGTTATATTTCTTTCGGCGGTACCGTTTGGTTGACACAATCAGGTTCACAAATCAAATATGAGGGGAGGAACGACAGGGATCTAATCATTATGATCAATCAAGGAGTTGATTCGCTAGTAGTACCATACTCGAGACATATCCGAGTCACAATACATCCCACCTACACAAAGGTTAGACAGTGCATGGGAGATTATTGCTAGCAATGTAGTGTGGTACATTTGGAAGGCTAGATGTAGTGAGGTAATTGAGAGTACTTTGGTTTATGAGTCATTGTGCATTTGAGGATTTGGAATGATATCATCCACACCCTCATAGCCACTTGGGCCATAATCGAGGGATCTTTGAGGGCTCTGGAAAGAAAGTGTGGCTAGTTTATGAGAGAGTGGGATTATGCCATCTTTTTTCACTCCTTCTCGTATGGGACCTTGTTGGTAGCACAAGGCACTTGATTGGTTGAGATTTTTCCCTTGTTTGGTTTAAAGTTTCCCTTTTGTATATTTTTCATACTTAATAGAAGTATCTTTTCTAAAAAAAAGAATCATTCCAAACATTTAAGGTGTATCTACTCTATTACTTGGTATACAACTATGTGAAAGTGCTCTTTTCTAAATGGAGGAAAGACACATTTTCCTATAACTATTCATTTAGGTGGAGGATTGTACCACCTCTTCGCCATACCTTGTGTATGGTCTTTTTTTAAAACGTGCATAAACACGTGCACACAAGGTTTGAATGCTTTGTATGTTACTAGCTTTTGACAACCATACTTTTTTTAAGTTGGAAAGAATAGTTGGAATACCAAACAGTGCTAAACAATTGCTACATCCTTCTTATACGAGGGAGTTTCGCTCAAGACGGCCTAGGTGCACACTGGACTTGTCTTTCCATGTCTTCATGCTAGAGCTTTTCTAGACCTAGCTTCATTGTCAACATATTGTAATGAGGGAGAGGTATTTGTTGTGTTTAAAGAGTGAGTGACTCTTAATTTACAAGGAAAAAGTTAGGGGCAAAATTTTCAAGGGTTTTCCAAAAGTCAGCATTTTTTAATATATTAGCCCAAGGTAGCATTTTTGAGTAAATTTTAGAGGAAAAATTATCAAATTTACATTAAAAGTGAGCATATCTTGAAAAATTTCAAACATTCACCAAAGTTCTCTAGAGACTCTACCTTCTATCAAAGAAAGATTCCCCAACCCATCTCTACTTTGACCATAGGATATGCTCCTTATTTTTACCTTACAATAGACTAGAAAACGTACGATGGAGAAAATGTACTCACTTTATATTTCTTACATCTTAAGTCCGTACTGAGTTTATATTTCTTACATCTTACACTAACAAATGGTCACTTGTTGTGCCCAAGCAGCTAGTGTGGAAGGAGTTAAACTTCTTAAGAAATTTTCGAAGAGGTTAATTGATTCTTTCTTCCTATCAACTCCCCACTCCCCGCTGCATATCCTAGTTGGAAGAGTGGACGCTTCAAGCAGGCATTGTGATGGGAATATAGGCATGCAGCGTGCGAGGCTCCTTCTCTGATCGTTTGCTTTGTAACAGACGCATCCTGTCAAAAGGCTCGGAGGGGTAACTCCAACTCCAGAAAGATGGAAGATTCTGAGATGGACGACACGTACTCCGAATCTCAGGTGAGAGAAGTGCGCGAGATGCGCACACACAGACACTCACCCCTTGGTCTTTCTTTTTTTCTTTCTTAGTTTCTCTTCTCGGTTTAACACACACACACACACGTACGTTTCGATCTTTCAGTCTTTCTTTTTCATCTTAACACACAGTCGCGCGCGCGCAAACACAGTTTTCTCTTAGACTCGCTCTCAGAATGGTTTCCTCAGCACTGCCGGAATTGTTTTTCAATAGCCATCACCTCGCACACAACAAAAGCTTCATGAGATGGGAAGAAAAAATGGACGAAGGCATCAAGCCCGGTTGAACTGGTTTTTGTTGTTTTTTTCTTTTTTGCCCTAAGAGCAATCTTTGATCTCTCTGCAAGCCGATCTTTTAAAGGCGACAAAAGCTTTGCTGTAAAGCTAGTGTTGCACGCACAAATTAAAGGTCTTGTTTAGATTAAGTACTGGAGATGAGAAGCCTGGACTTGTCTCTCTGCTTTGCTGCTACCTTGTATACCATTTTTTTTTTGTTGGTTAAAAACCTCCGTGGCAAGAGCACAGAGAAGAGCTGCAAAGGCTTCCCAGCAGACACTAAATGGTGTATGTATAGGTGCAAAAGCTCCACGCGCCAAGGGCACAGGATAGAGTTGGGAAAGCTCCCCTGCAGACACTAGTTGGCCTTTTAAAGTTTCGACTGTATGTTAATGTTTTGCACCTGTTTTGATCCTGTATTAGTTAGTTGTGTGGTTAGTCACGGCTTGAAAAATTGAGATTTAGGAGGCTGCCTGCATTGTAACGTGGTGGAAACAGTTTCTGTAACATTTCTTTTGCAAGTTTTCCTAATTTAACGGTGCCAGGGTTCAAACTTGGGACCTGCCTTTCAGCAGGCCTAGTGGCACCCCCTCGGGCTAAAGCCTGCTGGCATTTCGTGTACCATTTTATTAAGTACATTTTTGTTTCTGCAGGTTTACATGGCTTGCATTTTGCAAGGACACAGGTACTGCTTTACAAAATGCCTTATATCTTTCTAGTTAAACACTTACCGTCTTTTTTAATCTATGTAATTACATCTGGACCACATGTGCCCATGCTCTATTACACACACCGATAAAGAATCTGATCGATTCCTATCTTATACAACTTCCATAGCCACCATAAAAAAATTTCTCCTGAGCGTCAGCCTTTTCTGGTGATCCCGGGGCTCATTGCTTTCCCTCCGTAAGGAAGAACTGTAACATTTCATCATACAGGGTACTGATATTTAAAACAATTTTGCATCCATGTTTTGAGCACGATCAGTCCATGCTGAACACAGGTACACTAGCTTAGGTACAGACTAGCACATTGATTTTTTAATAGGACCAGACTTCAGGTATTGATAATTTTTTTCATGCATACCTCATTAAACACCAGCCAACCAGTATTCAATGCTTTGACTAATTTTTTTCATCGTACAGGGTTCTGATATTTAAAACAATTTTGCATCCATGTTTTGAGCACAATCAGTCCATGCTGAACACAGGTACACTAGCTTAGGTACACACTAGCACATTGTTTTTTTCATTGGACCAGACATCAGGTATTGATAATTTTTTTCATGCATAGCTGATTAAACACCAGCCAACCAGTATTCAATCCTTGGCTAATGTACATGTGCATGTGTATGCATTATGCTGGTTGATGAAAACTCTTAGGCTCGCAAGATTACTACTAGCCTCAATCTTGTGATTCTTTCCATAATCTTGTCATTATCACTTGCCTAACCTTGTTATCAACGTGTGTGCAGCTGATATGCCTGTTTGCACGGATGTGTGCACACATTATGCTGGCTGACAAATACTGTTAGGCTACCGAGATTAGCACTGGGTTTACTGTGGGCATGTTGCTGGCTGATAAATACTCTTAGGCTTTCAAGATCACCACTGGCCTTAATCTTGTGATCCTTGTCATAATTTGTCATTATCACTTGCCTTTATCTTGTAATCCTTGTTGATAATGTACGAAGCCTTCTAACTACAGCTGGGGCCACCTTGATCTGCTAGATCAAAAATGCCAGAATCATACATGATGCCATACTGCTAGCACAGGTTGACAGAAAGAAAGTTGAAAGTTGAAAATCGTGACATTATAAAGTTCAAAGCAACCACAATGGCAGTTACTCTCCAGATGCTAATGAAGATC
Source organism: Cibotium barometz (assembly GCF_041138505.1). Classification (NCBI taxonomy): domain Eukaryota; kingdom Viridiplantae; phylum Streptophyta; class Polypodiopsida; order Cyatheales; family Cibotiaceae; genus Cibotium; species Cibotium barometz. The sequence goes on along the minus strand of NC_141046.1, from coordinate 48,494,786 downwards.
ACAATGCTAGCAAAAACTTGAAATCCAAATCTCAGTATGTACTGCAGATGTTGTGCGATGGCTGCCTAAGATTTTACTTGTGAAGGCAATCAGCCTTTGCCTGGGCCACTTTCAGTGCTACATAAGGAATTGGCATTTGAGACTTGTACCATCTTCCAAGATTCTACATAATACATCAACTTTGGAAGGGGAGGCTTGAGTTGAGCTTGAAAAGTGTTGTCCCTATTCTCTTATGCCCTGCAAATGGCACCAAACAGCGACAAAGAGGCACACATGGTGAACAGGTTATGGATTACATATTATACGATTATACAGTGAGTTCTCTTTTAGTGACTACAACAGGGTTGCAGAATTTCTTGGCAATGGAGGGCACCCGTGCTACATAGTTACCTTCATCAAGCTAGTTATAAGCACTTCTGGATTGTATGGTGGTGTGGACGCTGATAGTCAGATCTGGCTAGAATTTCTCGATGTGTTAAAAAATGCCACAGGATGCTTACAACATTCAACCAAAGTAACAGTTCTATAACATGCACGCTTATTTCTTTGGTTTTGTGATTCAAACAGGCTTGGAGTCGCATATTATGATTGCTTGGACCAGAATCTTTCCGTTCTAGAAGCCTGGGAGGAAGGAGATGAAGATTTTCCTTGTATCCAGATCTGTAAGTTCGACAATCACCTTTTTGGTCATGATTGGTCCATGGAATATGCATCTTTGTGCTTCACGGATAGGATTAGTGATGGCACCAGTCAAAATCTGTGTACGTGGCTAATATTATAAGTAATAATCAAGGTTGGATTTCTTCTCAATATGCTGCATTGTTTGAATTAATTCTGTAATTTTACAGCTCTAGATTGTTATTTTCTAGTCAAATTATGTAAATAAAATTCATAACAAATTAAATCTTTTTGATTTGTTTGTAGTGAAGCATCAGGTGCAACCGGCTGTGATTTATACGAGCACAAAAATGGATGAGACTTTTTTGGTTGCTCTCAAGAAGAAGAGTATGTTCAAACCTTGATCAAGATGTGCTTAGAGACCAAATCATTCGAAAACTCCACCAAAGGAGGCCATAAATACATTGATTTTTGTTTTTTATTTCTATCACAGTGACACAGGCTTCCAAAGAACTGGTGGTGAAAACGTTGAGAAGTTCACTGTTCAGCTATGAACAAGCATGGCACAGGTTTGTATTGTGGGTATAATGATGGATGCTTCTAGAACCTGCATGCTGGTTAGTATAGTTGGGTTATCCATTTAGCATATTTAGATTTTAAAGCACGAAGAGGGGTAGTTATCTCTGTTATTTGTTGTGAGAGCAGCATAGATAATGTATGTGTTGCTTTGTATTGAGTTAGATTAAAATCAATGCTTTTTCAAAAGTTTTACACCAAGGTTTTAACTAGAACGCCCTTCTTGGAGAGGGCTTTTAGACTGGCATTTGTTCAGGTGCATGGGATGATAGAAGATCTTAGTGTCAAAGAAAGAACTTACCTGGTAAGTCTCTTTAGCCTATTGTTGATCTGCATAACATGTTTTCGTAGCCATCTGTGTAAGTGAATGAGTATTGGAAGAACCCTATTCTTTCACTTAAGTAGATAATCCCCAAAGACAATAAAACTTGTAGATTGCATGTGAAAGTTATTTGAAGCAGGAAATCTTAATCATCATAAAGTATAGGTCCTGAAGAATTAGTAGGGAGATTACTCAAACTAAATGTTAGCTTTTTGTTTTTATGGTGATAATCAATGGATGAAGGAAACAACCATGTTCTAATCTCACAAATCTGCAGCTGCATCACACATGGGGAACTTCTTTTGCCAACCTTAAATCCTCAATGGAGACATACCCTTTTTTGTATGCGACACGTTGAAGGTGCTTAATGTCAATGCAAATTTCAACACAAATAAAATTGGCAAGGTTGGTCCCAAAGTTCATTGGAGTGTACAATGTTGGCCTTTTGCATGTGCTGTGATCTGCCATGTATCCAGCAACTCAGCGGCATGACCTTGAACGATGAAATTTCCCACCTATCTATCATCTTCAATGATATTTCATTGCGAAAGATGTAATTTAGTATTTTCTTCCTTTGGCAAGGATTTCATTGGAGTGTGTACAATATTGGCCTATGTGCATGTGCTGTGATGTGCCATGTATCCAGACTCCGGTGCCATGACCTTGATCAATGAAATCTCCCTGATAGTTCACTGTGAAAGATGTAATGTGGTCCCTTGAAATGGCTCAGACTTGCATATGTGTTAGAATTTGTGCATCTCGGTGTTTTGGGGATCTACCATTTATTTGGTATTTTACACATTTTCTCCTATTTATTTTGTCCAGGGCCAGTTGGCCAGCCCTAGAGGCAGTCGGCCAGGTCCCTACTGCACTATATAAGGAGTTCCCCATTATTCACTCATTGATCCACTTCCCTTGCACGTAGTTCAACACTCAGTTGCTGGCCATTGCCATTGTAAAGCTTTACTGCTGTTATAAAAGGTGATCTTGTCCAACTCTCTCAATCTCCTTTGCACTCTCTCATATGTTTACTGTTTATACTTCCGCTTGTGCTATCTCCTTCATGGTATCATTCGCGTAGGTCTAGGCTGCTCCAAGCTCTGCAAATCTGCCCGTTGTCACATCTTTGCCTTGCGTTTTCTGCCCTATCTCCTCCTGGCTGAAGATCAGCCCCAAACAGTGGCTGCGTTTTCACACATTGCTGTGTTTTCTGGTCCAGCTAGCCCTTCTTGCCGCCAGCCAGTTTGTTGGCTGCGTTTTCTCCTACAGAGGCAAGCCGGCCTGGTTTTCTGGCTGTGTTTTCTTCTACAGAGGCAAGCGTTGAGTTTGGCTGCAAATTCTGCTCCGGCATCAGATTTGGTGAGTTCTCTTGCATGTGGAGTTGCCATACAAGTGGCTGTGTTTTCTTCTATAGAGTTGCCATACAAGAGGCAAGCCAGCCTGGTTTTCTGGCTGTGTTTTCTTCTACAAAGGCAAGTGTTGGAGTTTTGGCTGCAAATTCTGGTCCGGCATCATTTGGTGAGTTCTCTTGCATGTGGAGTTGCCATACAAGTGACTGTACATTTCCTTCTTCCTCCAGGAGTCCCTGCCCTTCTGGTAGGAGGTTCCCGGTGGTTTCTTGGACTGTTTTGCTGCTGGCCAGCCTCTTTCTCTCTCAGGTTTGAGAGGAGGCTGATTGTTCTTGGTGCCTTGTTTCGTTGGAAAGCACTTGAGAGAAGTGTCTGAGAGATGAGATTTTTTCTTTGTTACTGTGGATATGGCTCCCCCCTATACGAACAAGGATGACAAGTCGAAAGGACCCAACTACGCTTATTAGAAACTTCAAATGTGGATCTGGTTCATCCACAAGGGTTTGTGGGACATCGTTCAGGGCACTGAAAGGAAGCCCGAGCCTCCTCAAAACTCTAGGCGGTGGACTCAGGAGCAATAGGATAAATTTGCTATGGAATTACAAGACTGGGAGAATCGGGACTTGAAGGCGCATTCTATGCTTGTGCGGACAATCATCGAGGAGGTCTCACCGGCAGCGTAAACTCTCACCAGTGCTCATCAGGTATGGTCAAAATTGGAGGATCTCTTTGCACGAGATTTATCGATGAGGGCAGTTACCTTGCAGGGGCGGGCGGTTCTACGGCTTGTTATTTCCTGAAAACAATTCCATGTAGTCTTTTCTTATGAAGGCCAAGGTTATCCATGACCAGTTATTACTGGTTATGGGTGCTGCTTTGTCCTCCTCTCAGCTGGCTGCTCTTATCCTCACCAAGCTTCCTCCGAACTATGATGTGATTTCTCGATCTTTGCGGTGCTAGGTCACATCCAGTCAGTTGGATTTTGATGATCTTAGCTCCCTACTTTTGGAGGAGGAGTCCGTTCTCATCTCACACGGTAAATTGAAGGTGTCAGTCAACAGTTCTGACCAGGCACTTTCCTTAGTTCAGAAGAAAGGTCGGAGTTGTTGCTTTACTTGTGGAAAAAGAGGCCATATGTCCAAAGATTGTTTGTCCAAGAAGAAGGACAAGACCAAGGGCAAGGCTTCATCTCAGAGAAAAGGCAAAGACACGACACAAGATAGTGATATAGATTCTAGTACCACTTCTAGGGCTCCCAGGGCGCTTCCGGCTTAGGAGACCCCAGATGGCGTGCTTCTCTAGTACACATGCAGTTTCCCTCATTAGCTTCCAGCCAGAAGCTAATTAATCGGAGAACATAAGGATCTTGGAAAAATGAGTGCATTATCTGCATTTGCAAGAAAATGAACATTACTTTACAATCTGCTGGCAAGGATTTTTAAGAAGGATGATGGAATTCAACATGCGTGGTTTTTGATGACTTTTTTTAGACCCCCCAAAAAGGAGCCTTTTCCTAAGTAGAACAGAACATACAAGAGGTAAGAGTCTAGTACATGACATTTCTGTGATGAGAAGACTGCTCGATTGTGAGTCACTTGGCTGGGGTAAAATTCAAAGCATCAATGAATTTTTGAATTGCAAAGCTAGAGTGAGTTTGTAAAAAAAAAAAAAAAGGAGACTTCTATTAATTTATTTGCTAAATGGAATATCTTGCAGCTGAAGTCCATGATGAATTTGGACAGTGAAATGCAAGTTCGTGCTGCTGGAGGTCTGCTTGAGATTTTACAAGAAGAGATGCTTATTGACCCTATCAAACACAATGAATATGAAACAAACATGCTCCAGATACACAGTATTTCTGAAATCTCCATGTATCAGTGCCACTTTCTTTCCTCAAACTTACGTAATCATTTTTTGTTGTTTACTTTGTCAAATTTATCTTTTCAACGTTAGCAGATACATAACTACTTTGCAAACTTCACATTTATGTGCTAACTACTTTGCAAACTTCACATTTTGATTTGTTGAATGGTTCACCAACCATTTGTGTGTGGCTTACTTCAACGACAGGGATAAATTTCTTACTCTGGATTTTGCAACCTATGGTGCACTTCAAATATTTCAAACCGACAAGCATCCAAGCTACATGGGTATTGGCAAATCCAAAGAAGGGTAAGAAATTACCGGAGATGTGTAACTTGGTATGGCATGATATAGAACTTGCCAGGTGACCTAACTCTTTGTGTTTCTACAGATTTTCTTTGTTTGGAATTTTTGCAGACAAGGTATGACAGATAGTCACTGTTTTTGAATCCAGGCATTTGATCTCATATCTATCAAAGCATGTAAAATCTCTCCAGTAAAATCTTGTATTGGCTGTTTTACAGTGTGTTACCTTGATGGGCCGTCGTCTATTAAGGTAGCAATTTGGTCTTCATAAAGGCAGAGATTAGTCTTAATTTTGGTTTTCACTATCTAACTTGCTTTCATTATCAGCAATGCATACATACATACATACATACATACATATATACATATATATATATATACACACACACACATACATACATACATATATATATATACATATGTATATATACATACATACATACATATATATATATACATATGTATATATATATATGTATGTATGTATGTATATATATGTATGTATGTATGTATAAGACGAGCACGATACATTGATCGAGCGTTATGTTGAAATGTGAATCCTGGATCATTGGCTTGCAACAGAGGCCACAAATCCAAGGCATTACATGTGTGCTGAAAGAGATCCCAAGCTTGTCGTTCCACATGAAGCATGTGAGAATGTCCAGTAGTATTATCCACATGATTTGGAGCATTATTAAAATCGCCACAAAGAAATGCATTAGAACGCCAACAATAAGAGGAGATGGCATGCCACAAACGAGCCCTGTCAGTAGAGGCTGTGTATGCATACACACCACCAAACTCAAAAACTTCCCCATTGATAATACATTGAACTACCATCCATCTGCCAGCTGGATCATTGAATACCAATATGGGAAATAATTCATGGCGAACAAGCATCAGCACTCCAGAGTATCCAGCGGATCCTGCATAAGCTATCCAATATCCCGCAAAATAGGAAGTTTGCCCGGCAAAATTATGCTGATTATGCTCTTGAAGAACAACAATATCTGCCTTGCAAGTATGTACATAGTGCCAGATTAGCCTCCATTTATCCTGATTGCATAATCCGCGCACATTATATGAAATGCAATGTATAGAACTATGCATCTTAAATGGTGGGCGAGAAAACCAACAGAAAGCTTAAGAACTCGTGCCCATGGGCACATCCGCATCTGTCGCGGAAACATCAGCTGCCAAATCAAAACTCGAATGTGGAGGAAACAAGTGATGGCCTTCCGACGTTGAAGCAGTGCCCCCTGTAACTACTTCCTTATAGGATCGAACAACTTTATCCCAGGCCTGAGCCAAGGAAGAGTTATCATTACAAGGCAATTTTTGCTGAACAACATTCTTCAAGGGGGGCACATAATTGCGAGAAGATGGTAGAGTACGTGCTTTGACAATTTTCTTGGGTACTATCCACGCCTGAGTAGCAGGAAGCTTCTCTTTGCCCTTGTCTTTGATGTTCGGGGAAGCAGGAACATTTGGCATTTGAGACTGCTTCCCTTTACCTTTATTTAGTCCAGTTGTTGATGTGGATGCAGAAGCACCTTTAGATTGTGCCTCAGGGGAAGATTTCACTGGAGGAGAAGTCTGAGGGGTAGGGACAGCCGAAGGAGGGGGTTGTAGATTTGGTTCAGAACATTCAGATTGCATATGACCAAATTTGCCACAGCGAAAACAGGAATTGGCAAATTTCCCCCATTTAAGCTTGAATGGTCGCTTTCCGACCACTGTGTCCCCAGAATCAACGGTAATGCCCATAGGAGCAGGAAGATCAGTGTCCCATAGAATACAAAAACGATTTGTATTGGCATCCAACTTCGGGGGGCAAATCACTTTGCCCAATTGAGCAGCCAACAAAGGAAGAAAATGATGCCAAGTACGAGGAAAATCCACCACTTCAACCCAAACCGGACACTTATGTCGAATAAGGCTCTGATAATCTTTAGTAAGAGCCCAGGGAAGAACATGAGTCATTTGCGTATTGAAGAAGAGGGGAGACATTTCCAACAAAGCATCTCTAGCTTCCATGTCTGCTAACAAGACCTCATAGAATCCTCTTGCTCCAAAATAAACACCCCGGACTGCTTGACGCTTAAGCAAGAAATCAACCCATTGTCCCACATCCTGTGCACTAGGCATCTTGCCCGGGAAAAAGAGAATCACTGCATTCAATGCATACTGCGCAACCGGATCCATGAGCTCCTGCACCGGAATACGCACTTCTGTGACTGGAGCAGGTCCTTCCCAAGCACATCTTGCTTCTTCGAAATCCTCATGCAGGCATTCCTTAATCAAAGACATGGCATCCAAATTCGAGGTGTTCATTGCTTTCCGACGCTTATAAATGGCCAGCTCAGGCGATTCCATCATGCACACCTTAAATTTTCTGTAATCCCCAGAACTGCACACACACACACACACACAGAGCAGGGACGAAGTGGCAGAGGGCAACTGAAGATGACAACACACACATACACAGAAGATCTGAGGCTGGGCAAAACCAGAAGAGGCGACTAATTAACCTTCTATCAGAGGCAAGGCAGGGGAGGCCAGCCGGCAGCAAGAGCATTCAACGGCAGCAGGTTTAGGCGATGGCCAACAGGCGGGTAAAGATCAGCTGCAGAAGAAGTTGACGGCCAGGAGGAACAGGTGAATGGCCAGCAGGCGGGTAAGATTTAGCACCAGCAGGCAAGAAGGAATTAGCTAACACACACACACACACACATACACACACAGAGTAGGAGGAGGGAGAGACGAAATTGCAGGCTCACAAAAGGTCATTGGCAACCCACATACTGGGATCTTATATGTGGAAAACTTGAAGGACACATTCCGGGATGTCCTTTCACTTCTTCTTTCATTATTGATTGGAAGGAAGTTACTTCACATATGATATGGCATGGTTCCCGATCTTTGATGGGCAATTCCCTGCGGCTAGAGAGTTTGCATTGGAGTCGTGTATTTTCTTCCACTTTGGTTGACCGTTCACCTCGTCAGGCATATTTTCTATCTCAAAAAGGAATTTGTCAGATACATCAGGTGGTGGATGACACTGGTCAGGTTCTTTCCTTCTCTGTTGCGGCGGATCGTTTTCAATTGGGATCCCATTATTCTCATCTTTGGACAGAAATTCAGCGGATGATTGCTGATATTTCTCCTTTACCTCGCTTGAATGTGGATTCCCGTCTATCTGATTGGAATCTTGGAACCACTCCTATGAAATGTATTTCAGCTGG